>NW_027362764.1:760984359-761556859 GCF_046119375.1 Phyllobates terribilis
GGAGATCTGCATGCATAGCATTATTGATGTATATACTATCAACTGGAGATCTGCATACATAGCATTACTGATGTATATACTATATACTGGAGATCTGCATACATAGCATTACTGATGTATATACTATATACTGGAGATCTGCATACATAGCATTACTGATGTATATACTATATACTGGAGATCTGCATACATAGCATTATTGATGTATATACTATATACTGGAGATCTGCATACATAGCATTACTGATGTATATACTATATACTGGAGATCTGCATACATAGCATTATTGATGTATATACTATATACTGGAGATCTGCATACATAGCATTACTGATGTATATACTATATACTGGAGATCTGCATACATAGCATTACTGATGTATATACTATATACTGGAGATCTGCATACATAGCATTACTGATGTATATACTATATACTGGAGATCTGCATACATAGCATTATTGATGTATATACTATATACTGGAGATCTGCATACATAGCATTATTGATGTATATACTATATACTGGAGATCTGCATACATAGCATTACTGATGTATATACTATATACTGGAGATCTGCATACATAGCATTACTGATGTATATACTATATACTGGAGATCTGCATACATAGCATTATTGATGTATATACTATATACTGGAGATCTGCATACATAGCATTACTGATGTATATACTATATACTGGAGATCTGCATACATAGCATTATTGATGTATATACTATATACTGGAGATCTGCATACATAGCATTATTGATGTATATACTATATACTGGAGATCTGCATACATAGCATTATTGATGTATATACTATATACTGGAGATCTGCATACATAGCATTACTGATGTATATACTATATACTGGAGATCTGCATACATAGCATTATGATGTATATACTATATACTGGAGATCTGCATACATAGCATTACTGATGTATATACTATATACTGGAGATCTGCATACATAGCATTATTGATGTATATACTATATACTGGAGATCTGCATACATAGCATTACTGATGTATATACTATATACTGGAGATCTGCATACATAGCATTACTGATGTATATACTATATACTGGAGATCTGCATACATAGCATTACTGATGTATATACTATATACTGGAGATCTGCATACATAGCATTATTGATGTATATACTATATACTGGAGATCTGCATACATAGCATTACTGATGTATATACTATATACTGGAGATCTGCATGCATAGCATTATTGATGTATATACTATAAACTGGAGATCTGCATACATAGCATTACTGATGTATATACTATATACTGGAGATCTGCATGCATAGCATTATTGATGTATATACTATATACTGGAGATCTGCATACATAGCATTATTGATGTATATACTATATACTGGAGATCTGCATACATAGCATTATTGATGTATATACTATAAACTGGAGATCTGCATACATAGCATTACTGATGTATATACTATATACTGGAGATCTGCATGCATAGCATTATTGATGTATATACTATATACTGGAGATCTGCATACATAGCATTATTGATGTATATACTATATACTGGAGATCTGCATGCATAGTATTATTGATGTATATACTATATACTGGAGATCTGCATGCATAGCATTATTGATGTATATACTATATACTGGAGATCTGCATGCATAGCATTATTGATGTATATACTATATACTGGAGATCTGCATACATAGCATTACTGATGTATATACTGGAGATCTGCATACATAGCATTATTGATGTATATACTATATACTGGAGATCTGCATACATAGCATTATTGATGTATATACTATATACTGGAGATCTGCATACATAGCATTATTGATGTATATACTATATACTGGAGATCTGCATACATAGCATTATTGATGTATATACTATAAACTGGAGATCTGCATACATAGCATTACTGATGTATATACTATATACTGGAGATCTGCATACATAGCATTATTGATGTATATACTATATACTGGAGATCTGCATACATAGCATTATTGATGTATATACTATAAACTGGAGATCTGCATACATAGCATTACTGATGTATATACTATATACTGGAGATCTGCATACATAGCATTATTGATGTATATACTATATACTGGAGATCTGCATACATAGCATTACTGATGTATATACTATATACTGGAGATCTGCATACATAGTATTATTGATGTATATACTATATACTGGAGATCTGCATACATAGCATTATTGATGTATATACTGGAGATCTGCATACATAGCATTATTGATGTATATACTGGAGATCTGCATACATAGTATTATTGATGTATATACTATATACTGGAGATCTGCATACATAGTATTATTGATGTATATACTATAAACTGGAGATCTGCATGCATAGCATTACTGATGTATATACTATATACTGGAGATCTGCATACATAGCATTACTGATGTATATACTATATACTGGAGATCTGCATGCATAGCATTATTGATGTATATACTATATACTGGAGATCTGCATACATAGCATTACTGATGTATATACTATATACTGGAGATCTGCATACATAGCATTATTGATGTATATACTATAAACTGGAGATCTGCATACATAGCATTACTGATGTATATACTATATACTGGAGATCTGCATACATAGTATTATTGATGTATATACTATAAACTGGAGATCTGCATACATAGCATTACTGATGTATATACTATATACTGGAGATCTGCATACATAGCATTACTGATGTATATACTATATACTGGAGATCTGCATACATAGCATTATTGATGTATATACTATAAACTGGAGATCTGCATACATAGCATTACTGATGTATATACTATATACTGGAGATCTGCATGCATAGCATTACTGATGTATATACTATAAACTGGAGATCTGCATACATAGCATTATTGATGTATATACTATAAACTGGAGATCTGCATACATAGCATTACTGATGTATATACTATATACTGGAGATCTGCATACATAGTATTATTGATGTATATACTATAAACTGGAGATCTGCATACATAGCATTACTGATGTATATACTATATACTGGAGATCTGCATACATAGCATTACTGATGTATATACTATATACTGGAGATCTGCATACATAGCATTATTGATGTATATACTATAAACTGGAGATCTGCATACATAGCATTACTGATGTATATACTATATACTGGAGATCTGCATGCATAGCATTACTGATGTATATACTATAAACTGGAGATCTGCATACATAGCATTACTGATGTATATACTATATACTGGAGATCTGCATACATAGCATTACTGATGTATATACTATAAACTGGAGATCTGCATACATAGCATTACTGATGTATATACTATATACTGGAGATGTGCATACATAGTATTATTGATGTATATACTATAAACTGGAGATCTGCATACATAGCATTACTGATGTATATACTATATACTGGAGATCTGCATACATAGTATTATTGATGTATATACTATATACTGGAGATCTGCATACATAGCATTATTGATGTATATACTATAAACTGGAGATCTGCATACATAGCATTATTGATGTATATACTATATACTGGAGATCTGCATGCATAGCATTATTGATGTATATACTATATACTGGAGATCTGCATACATAGCATTATTGATGTATATACTATATACTGGAGATCTGCATGCATAGCATTATTGATGTATATACTATATACTGGAGATCTGCATACATAGCATTACTGATGTATATACTGGAGATCTGCATGCATAGCATTATTGATGTATATACTATATACTGGAGATCTGCATACATAGCATTACTGATGTATATACTATATACTGGAGAGCTGCATACATAGCATTATTGATGTATATACTATATACTGGAGATCTGCATGCATAGCATTATTGATGTATATACTATATACTGGAGATCTGCATACATAGCATTATTGATGTATATACTATATACTAGAGAGCTGCATACATAGCATTATTGATGTATATACTATATACTGGAGATCTGCATGCATAGCATTATTGATGTATATACTATATACTGGAGAGCTGCATACGTAGCATTATTGATGTATATACTATATACTGGAGATCTGCATACATAGCATTATTGATGTATATACTATATACTGGAGATCTGCATACATAGCATTATTGATGTATATACTATATACTGGAGATCTGCATGCATAGCATTACTGATGTATATACTATATACTGGAGATCTGCATACATAGCATTACTGATGTATATACTATATACTAGAGAGCTGCATGCATAGCATTACTGATGTATATACTATATACTGGAGATCTGCATGCATAGCATTACTGATGTATATACTATATACTGGAGATCTGCATGCATAGCATTACTGATGTATATACTATATACTGGAGATCTGCATGCATAGCATTATTGATGTATATACTATATACTAGAGAGCTGCATGCATAGCATTACTGATGTATATACTATATACTGGAGATCTGCATACATAGCATTATTGATGTATATACTATATACTGGAGATCTGCATGCATAGCATTATTGATGTATATACTATATACTGGAGAGCTGCATACGTAGCATTATTGATGTATATACTATATACTGGAGATCTGCATGCATAGCATTATTGATGTATATACTATATACTGGAGATCTGCATGCATAGCATTATTGATGTATATACTATATACTGGAGATCTGCATACATAGCATTATTGATGTATATACTATATACTGGAGATCTGCATGCATAGCATTATTGATGTATATACTATATACTGGAGATCTGCATGCATAGCATTATTGATGTATATACTATATACTGGAGATCTGCATACATAGCATTACTGATGTATATACTATATACTGGAGATCTGCATACATAGCATTACTGATGTATATACTATATACTGGAGATCTGCATGCATAGCATTACTGATGTATATACTATATACTGGAGATCTGCATACATAGCATTACTGATGTATATACTATATACTGGAGATCTGCATACATAGCATTATTGATGTATATACTATATACTGGAGATCTGCATACATAGCATTACTGATGTATATACTATATACTGGAGATCTGCATGCATAGCATTATTGATGTATATACTGGAGATCTGCATACATAGCATTATTGATGTATATACTATATACTGGAGATCTGCATACATAGCATTACTGATGTATATACTATATACTGGAGATCTGCATACATAGCATTACTGATGTATATACTATATACTGGAGATCTGCATACATAGCATTACTGATGTATATACTATATACTGGAGATCTGCATGCATAGCATTACTGATGTATATACTATATACTGGAGATCTGCATACATAGCATTACTGATGTATATACTATATACTGGAGATCTGCATACATAGCATTATTGATGTATATACTATATACTGGAGATCTGCATACATAGCATTATTGATGTATATACTATATACTGGAGATCTGCATACATAGCATTATTGATGTATATACTATATACTGGAGATCTGCATGCATAGCATTACTGATGTATATACTATATACTAGAGAGCTGCATACATAGCATTATTGATGTATATACTATATACTGGAGATCTGCATACATAGCATTACTGATGTATATACTATATACTGGAGATCTGCATACATAGTATTATTGATGTATATACTATATACTGGAGATCTGCATACATAGCATTATTGATGTATATACTATATACTGGAGATCTGCATGCATAGCATTATTGATGTATATACTATATACTGGAGATCTGCATGCATAGCATTACTGATGTATATACTATATACTAGAGATCTGCATACATAGCATTATTGATGTATATACTATATACTGGAGAGCTGCATACATAGCATTATTGATGTATATACTATATACTGGAGATCTGCATGCATAGCATTATTGATGTATATACTATATACTGGAGAGCTGCATACATAGCATTACTGATGTATATACTATATACTAGAGAGCTGCATGCATAGCATTATTGATGTATATACTATATACTGGAGATCTGCATGCATAGCATTACTGATGTATATACTATATACTAGAGATCTGCATACATAGCATTATTGATGTATATACTATATACTGGAGATCTGCATACATAGCATTACTGATGTATATACTATATACTGGAGATCTGCATACATAGCATTATTGATGTATATACTATATACTGGAGATCTGCATACATAGCATTACTGATGTATATACTATATACTGGAGATCTGCATACATAGCATTATTGATGTATATACTATATACTGGAGATCTGCATGCATAGCATTACTGATGTATATACTATATACTAGAGAGCTGCATGCATAGCATTATTGATGTATATACTATATACTGGAGATCTGCATGCATAGCATTACTGATGTATATACTATATACTGGAGATCTGCATACATAGCATTACTGATGTATATACTATATACTGGAGAGCTGCATACATAGCATTATTGATGTATATACTATATACTGGAGATCTGCATACATAGCATTATTGATGTATATACTATATACTGGAGATCTGCATACATAGCATTACTGATGTATATACTATATACTGGAGAGCTGCATACATAGCATTATTGATGTATATACTATATACTGGAGATCTGCATGCATAGCATTACTGATGTATATACTATATACTGGAGATCTGCATACATAGCATTACTGATGTATATACTATATACTGGAGAGCTGCATACATAGCATTATTGATGTATATACTATATACTGGAGAGCTGCATACATAGCATTATTGATGTATATACTATATACTGGAGATCTGCATACATAGCATTATTGATGTATATACTATATACTGGAGATCTGCATGCATAGCATTATTGATGTATATACTATATACTGGAGATCTGCATACATAGCATTACTGATGTATATACTATATACTGGAGATCTGCATACATAGCATTACTGATGTATATACTATATACTGGAGATCTGCATGCATAGCATTACTGATGTATATACTATATACTGGAGATCTGCATACATAGCATTACTGATGTATATACTATATACTGGAGATCTGCATACATAGCATTATTGATGTATATACTATATACTGGAGATCTGCATACATAGCATTATTGATGTATATACTATATACTGGAGATCTGCATACATAGCATTATTGATGTATATACTATATACTGGAGATCTGCATGCATAGCATTACTGATGTATATACTATATACTAGAGAGCTGCATACATAGCATTATTGATGTATATACTATATACTGGAGATCTGCATACATAGCATTACTGATGTATATACTATATACTGGAGATCTGCATACATAGTATTATTGATGTATATACTATATACTGGAGATCTGCATACATAGCATTATTGATGTATATACTATATACTGGAGATCTGCATGCATAGCATTATTGATGTATATACTATATACTGGAGATCTGCATGCATAGCATTACTGATGTATATACTATATACTAGAGATCTGCATACATAGCATTATTGATGTATATACTATATACTGGAGATCTGCATGCATAGCATTATTGATGTATATACTATATACTGGAGAGCTGCATACATAGCATTACTGATGTATATACTATATACTAGAGAGCTGCATGCATAGCATTATTGATGTATATACTATATACTGGAGATCTGCATGCATAGCATTACTGATGTATATACTATATACTAGAGATCTGCATACATAGCATTACTGATGTATATACTATATACTGGAGATCTGCATACATAGCATTATTGATGTATATACTATATACTGGAGATCTGCATACATAGCATTACTGATGTATATACTATATACTGGAGATCTGCATACATAGCATTATTGATGTATATACTATATACTGGAGATCTGCATGCATAGCATTACTGATGTATATACTATATACTAGAGAGCTGCATGCATAGCATTATTGATGTATATACTATATACTGGAGATCTGCATGCATAGCATTACTGATGTATATACTATATACTGGAGATCTGCATACATAGCATTACTGATGTATATACTATATACTGGAGAGCTGCATACATAGCATTATTGATGTATATACTATATACTGGAGATCTGCATACATAGCATTATTGATGTATATACTATATACTGGAGATCTGCATACATAGCATTACTGATGTATATACTATATACTGGAGAGCTGCATACATAGCATTATTGATGTATATACTATATACTGGAGATCTGCATGCATAGCATTACTGATGTATATACTATATACTGGAGATCTGCATACATAGCATTACTGATGTATATACTATATACTGGAGAGCTGCATACATAGCATTATTGATGTATATACTATATACTGGAGAGCTGCATACATAGCATTATTGATGTATATACTATATACTGGAGATCTGCATACATAGCATTATTGATGTATATACTATATACTGGAGATCTGCATACATAGCATTATTGATGTATATACTATATACTGGAGATCTGCATACATAGCATTACTGATGTATATACTATATACTGGAGATCTGCATACATAGCATTATTGATGTATATACTATATACTGGAGATCTGCATGCATAGCATTACTGATGTATATACTATATACTGGAGATCTGCATACATAGCATTATTGATGTATATACTATATACTGGAGATCTGCATGCATAGCATTATTGATGTATATACTATATACTGGAGATCTGCATACATAGCATTATTGATGTGTATACTATATACTGGAGATCTGCATACATAGCATTATTGATGTATATACTATATACTGGAGATCTGCATGCATAGCATTACTGATGTATATACTATATACTAGAGAGCTGCATGCATAGCATTATTGATGTATATACTATATACTAGAGAGCTGCATGCATAGCATTACTGATGTATATACTATATACTGGAGATCTGCATACATAGCATTACTGATGTATATACTATATACTGGAGATCTGCATGCATAGCATTACTGATGTATATACTATATACTAGAGAGCTGCATGCATAGCATTATTGATGTATATACTATATACTGGAGATCTGCATACATAGCATTACTGATGTATATACTATATACTGGAGATCTGCATGCATAGCATTACTGATGTATATACTATATACTGGAGATCTGCATGCATAGCATTACTGATGTATATACTATATACTAGAGAGCTGCATGCATAGCATTATTGATGTATATACTATATACTAGAGAGCTGCATGCATAGCATTACTGATGTATATACTATATACTGGAGATCTGCATACATAGCATTACTGATGTATATACTATATACTGGAGATCTGCATGCATAGCATTACTGATGTATATACTATATACTAGAGAGCTGCATGCATAGCATTACTGATGTATATACTATATACTGGAGATCTGCATACATAGCATTATTGATGTATATACTATATACTGGAGATATGCATACATAGCATTACTGATGTATATACTATATACTGGAGATCTGCATGCATAGCATTATTGATGTATATACTATATACTGGAGATCTGCATACATAGCATTATTGATGTATATACTATATACTGGAGATCTGCATACATAGCATTACTGATGTATATACTATATACTGGAGATCTGCATGCATAGCATTATTGATGTATATACTATATACTGGAGATCTGCATACATAGCATTACTGATGTATATACTATATACTGGAGATCTGCATGCATAGCATTATTGATGTATATACTATATACTGGAGATCTGCATACATAGCATTATTGATGTATATACTATATACTGGAGATCTGCATACATAGCATTACTGATGTATATACTATATACTGGAGATCTGCATACATAGCATTATTGATGTATATACTATATACTGGAGATCTGCATACATAGCATTACTGATGTATATACTATATACTGGAGATCTGCATACATAGCATTATTGATGTATATACTATATACTGGAGAGCTGCATACATAGCATTATTGATGTATATACTACATACTGGAGATCTGCATACATAGCATTACTGATGTATATACTATATACTGGAGATCTGCATACATAGCATTACTGATGTATATACTATATACTGGAGAGCTGCATACATAGCATTATTGATGTATATACTATATACTGGAGATCTGCATACATAGCATTATTGATGTATATACTATATACTGGAGAGCTGCATACATAGCATTATTGATGTATATACTATATACTGGAGATCTGCATACATAGCATTACTGATGTATATACTATATACTGGAGAGCTGCATACATAGCATTATTGATGTATATACTATATACTGGAGATCTGCATACATAGCATTATTGATGTATATACTATATACTGGAGATCTGCATACATAGCATTATTGATGTATATACTATATACTGGAGATCTGCATACATAGCATTACTGATGTATATACTATATACTGGAGATCTGCATACATAGCATTATTGATGTATATACTATATACTGGAGATCTGCATGCATAGCATTATTGATGTATATACTATATACTGGAGATCTGCATACATAGCATTATTGATGTATATACTATATACTGGAGATCTGCATACATAGCATTACTGATGTATATACTATATACTGGAGATCTGCATACATAGCATTACTGATGTATATACTATATACTGGAGATCTGCATACATAGCATTATTGATGTATATACTATATACTGGAGATCTGCATACATAGCATTATTGATGTATATACTATATACTGGAGATCTGCATGCATAGCATTATTGATGTATATACTATATACTGGAGATCTGCATGCATAGCATTATTGATGTATATACTATATACTGGAGATCTGCATGCATAGCATTATTGATGTATATACTATATACTGGAGATCTGCATACATAGCATTACTGATGTATATACTATATACTGGAGATCTGCATGCATAGCATTATTGATGTGTATACTATATACTGGAGATCTGCATGCATAGCATTATTGATGTATATACTATATACTGGAGATATGCATGCATAGCATTATTGATGTATATACTATATACTGGAGATCTGCATACATAGCATTATTGATGTATATACTATATACTGGAGATCTGCATGCATAGCATTATTGATGTGTATACTATATACTGGAGATCTGCATGCATAGCATTATTGATGTATATACTATATACTGGAGATCTGCATACATAGCATTATTGATGTATATACTATATACTGGAGATCTGCATACATAGCATTATTGATGTATATACTATATACTGGAGATCTGCATACATAGCATTATTGATGTATATACTATATACTGGAGATCTGCATGCATAGCATTATTGATGTATATACTATATACTGGAGATCTGCATACATAGCATTACTGATGTATGTACTATATACTGGAGATCTGCATACATAGCATTATTGATGTATATACTATATACTGGAGATCTGCATACATAGCATTATTGATGTATATACTATATACTGGAGATCTGCATACATAGCATTATTGATGTATATACTATATACTGGAGATCTGCATACATAGCATTATTGATGTATATACTATATACTGGAGATCTGCATACATAGCATTATTGATGTATATACTATATACTGGAGATCTGCATACATAGCATTACTGATGTATATACTATATACTGGAGATCTGCATACATAGCATTACTGATGTATATACTATATACTGGAGATCTGCATGCATAGCATTATTGATGTATATACTATATACTGGAGATCTGCATGCATAGCATTATTGATGTATATACTATATACTGGAGATCTGCATGCATAGCATTATTGATGTATATACTATATACTGGAGATCTGCATGCATAGCATTATTGATGTATATACTATATACTGGAGATCTGCATACATAGCATTACTGATGTATATACTATATACTGGAGATCTGCATGCATAGCATTATTGATGTGTATACTATATACTGGAGATCTGCATACATAGCATTATTGATGTATATACTATATACTGGAGATCTGCATACATAGCATTATTGATGTATATACTATATACTGGAGATCTGCATACATAGCATTATTGATGTATATACTATATACTGGAGATCTGCATACATAGCATTATTGATGTATATACTATATACTGGAGATCTGCATACATAGCATTATTGATGTATATACTATATACTGGAGATCTGCATACATAGCATTATTGATGTATATACTATATACTGGAGATCTGCATACATAGCATTACTGATGTATATACTATATACTGGAGATCTGCATACATAGCATTATTGATGTATATACTATATACTGGAGATCTGCATACATAGCATTACTGATGTATATACTATATACTGGAGATCTGCATACATAGCATTATTGATGTATATACTATATACTGGAGATCTGCATACATAGCATTATTGATGTATATACTATATACTGGAGATCTGCATACATAGCATTATTGATGTATATACTATATACTGGAGATCTGCATACATAGCATTATTGATGTATATACTATATACTGGAGATCTGCATACATAGCATTATTGATGTATATACTATATACTGGAGATCTGCATACATAGCATTATTGATGTATATACTATATACTGGAGATCTGCATACATAGCATTATTGATGTATATACTATATACTGGAGATCTGCATACATAGCATTATTGATGTATATACTATATACTGGAGATCTGCATACATAGCATTATTGATGTATATACTATATACTGGAGATCTGCATACATAGCATTACTGATGTATATACTATATACTGGAGATCTGCATACATAGCATTATTGATGTATATACTATATACTGGAGATCTGCATACATAGCATTATTGATGTATATACTATATACTGGAGATCTGCATACATAGCATTATTGATGTATATACTATATACTGGAGATCTGCATGCATAGCATTATTGATGTATATACTATATACTGGAGATCTGCATACATAGTATTACTGATGTATATACTATATACTGGAGATCTGCATACATAGCATTATTGATGTATATACTATATACTGGAGATCTGCATGCATAGCATTATTGATGTATATACTATATACTGGAGATCTGCATACATAGTATTACTGATGTATATACTATATACTGGAGATCTGCATGCATAGCATTATTGATGTATATACTATATACTGGAGATCTGCATACATAGCATTACTGATGTATATACTATATACTGGAGATCTGCATACATAGCATTATTGATGTATATACTATATACTGGAGATCTGCATACATAGCATTACTGATGTATATACTATATACTGGAGATCTGCATGCATAGCATTATTGATGTATATACTATATACTGGAGATCTGCATACATAGCATTATTGATGTATATACTATATACTGGAGATCTGCATACATAGCATTACTGATGTATATACTATATACTGGAGATCTGCATGCATAGCATTATTGATGTATATACTATATACTGGAGATCTGCATACATAGCATTATTGATGTATATACTATATACTGGAGATCTGCATACATAGCATTACTGATGTATATACTATATACTGGAGATCTGCATACATAGCATTACTGATGTATATACTATATACTAGAGAGCTGCATACATAGCATTACTGATGTATATACTATATACTGGAGATCTGCATGCATAGCATTACTGATGTATATACTATATACTGGAGATCTGCATGCATAGCATTATTGATGTATATACTATATACTGGAGATCTGCATGCATAGCATTATTGATGTATATACTATATACTGGAGATCTGCATGCATAGCATTACTGATTTATATACTATATACTGGAGAGCTGCATACATAGCATTACTGATGTATATACTATATACTGGAGATCTGCATACATAGCATTACTGATGTATATACTATATACTAGAGAGCTGCATGCATAGCATTACTGATGTATATACTATATACTGGAGATCTGCATGCATAGCATTACTGATTTATATACTATATACTGGAGATCTGCATGCATAGCATTATTGATGTATATACTATATACTGGAGATCTGCATGCATAGCATTACTGATTTATATACTATATACTGGAGAGCTGCATACATAGCATTACTGATGTATATACTATATACTGGAGATCTGCATACATAGCATTATTGATGTATATACTATATACTGGAGATCTGCATGCATAGCATTACTGATTTATATACTATATACTGGAGAGCTGCATACATAGCATTACTGATGTATATACTATATACTGGAGATCTGCATACATAGCATTACTGATGTATATACTATATACTGGAGATCTGCATGCATAGCATTACTGATGTATATACTATATACTGGAGATCTGCATACATAGCATTACTGATGTATATACTATATACTGGAGATCTGCATGCATAGCATTATTGATGTATATACTATATACTGGAGATCTGCATGCATAGCATTACTGATTTATATACTATATACTGGAGAGCTGCATACATAGCATTACTGATGTATATACTATATACTGGAGATCTGCATACATAGCATTACTGATGTATATACTATATACTAGAGAGCTGCATGCATAGCATTACTGATGTATATACTATATACTGGAGATCTGCATGCATAGCATTACTGATTTATATACTATATACTGGAGATCTGCATGCATAGCATTATTGATGTATATACTATATACTGGAGATCTGCATGCATAGCATTACTGATTTATATACTATATACTGGAGAGCTGCATACATAGCATTACTGATGTATATACTATATACTGGAGATCTGCATACATAGCATTATTGATGTATATACTATATACTGGAGATCTGCATACATAGCATTATTGATGTATATACTATATACTGGAGATCTGCATACATAGCATTATTGATGTATATACTATATACTGGAGATCTGCATACATAGCATTATTGATGTATATACTATATACTGGAGATCTGCATGCATAGCATTATTGATGTATATACTATATACTGGAGATCTGCATACATAGCATTATTGATGTATATACTATATACTGGAGATCTGCATACATAGCATTACTGATGTATATACTATATACTGGAGATCTGCATACATAGCATTACTGATGTATATACTATATACTGGAGATCTGCATACATAGCATTATTGATGTATATACTATATACTGGAGATATGCATGCATAGCATTACTGATGTATATACTATATACTGGAGATCTGCATACATAGCATTATTGATGTATATACTATAAACTTGAGATCTGCATACATAGCATTACTGATGTATATACTATATACTGGAGATATGCATGCATAGCATTATTGATGTATATACTATATACTGGAGATCTGCATACATAGCATTATTGATGTATATACTATATACTGGAGATCTGCATACATAGCATTATTGATGTATATACTATAAACTGGAGATCTGCATACATAGCATTACTGATGTATATACTATAAACTTGAGATCTGCATACATAGCATTATTGATGTATATACTATATACTGGAGATCTGCATGCATAGCATTATTGATGTATATACTATATACTGGAGATCTGCATGCATAGCATTATTGATGTATATACTATATACTGGAGATCTGCATACATAGCATTATTGATGTATATACTATATACTGGAGATCTGCATACATAGCATTATTGATGTATATACTATATACTGGAGATCTGCATACATAGCATTATTGATGTATATACTATATACTGGAGATCTGCATACATAGCATTATTGATGTATATACTATATACTGGAGATCTGCATACATAGCATTATTGATGTATATACTATATACTGGAGATCTGCATGCATAGCATTATTGATGTATATACTATATACTGGAGATCTGCATACATAGCATTATTGATGTATATACTATATACTGGAGATCTGCATACATAGCATTACTGATGTATATACTATAAACTTGAGATCTGCATACATAGCATTATTGATGTATATACTATATACTGGAGATCTGCATACATAGCATTACTGATGTATATACTGGAGATCTGCATGCATAGCATTATTGATGTATATACTATATACTGGAGATCTGCATACATAGCATTACTGATGTATATACTATAAACTTGAGATCTGCATACATAGCATTATTGATGTATATACTATATACTGGAGATCTGCATGCATAGCATTATTGATGTATATACTATATACTGGAGATCTGCATACATAGCATTATTGATGTATATACTATATACTGGAGATCTGCATACATAGCATTATTGATGTATATACTATATACTGGAGATCTGCATACATAGCATTACTGATGTATATACTATATACTGGAGATCTGCATACATAGTATTATTGATGTATATACTATATACTGGAGATCTGCATACATAGCATTATTGATGTATATACTATATACTGGAGATCTGCATACATAGCATTACTGATGTATATACTATATACTGGAGATCTGCATACATAGTATTATTGATGTATATACTATATACTGGAGATCTGCATACATAGCATTATTGATGTATATACTATATACTGGAGAGCTGCATGCATAGCATTATTGATGTATATACTATATACTGGAGATCTGCATACATAGCATTACTGATGTATATACTATATACTGGAGATCTGCATACATAGCATTATTGATGTATATACTATATACTGGAGATCTGCATGCATAGCATTATTGATGTATATACTATATACTGGAGATCTGCATACATAGCATTACTGATGTATATACTATATACTGGAGATCTGCATACATAGCATTACTGATGTATATACTATATACTGGAGATCTGCATACATAGCATTACTGATGTATATACTATAAACTGGAGATCTGCATACATAGCATTATTGATGTATATACTATAAACTGGAGATCTGCATACATAGCATTATTGATGTATATACTATATACTGGAGATCTGCATACATAGTATTACTGATGTATATACTATATACTGGAGATCTGCATACATAGCATTACTGATGTATATACTATAAACTGGAGATCTGCATACATAGCATTATTGATGTATATACTATAAACTGGAGATCTGCATACATAGCATTATTGATGTATATACTATATACTGGAGATCTGCATACATAGTATTACTGATGTATATACTATATACTGGAGATCTGCATACATAGCATTATTGATGTATATACTGGAGATCTGCATACATAGCATTATTGATGTATATACTATATACTGGAGATCTGCATACATAGTATTACTGATGTATATACTATATACTGGAGATCTGCATACATAGCATTACTGATGTATATACTGGAGATCTGCATACATAGCATTATTGATGTATATACTATATACTGGAGATCTGCATACATAGCATTATTGATGTATATACTATATACTGGAGATCTGCATACATAGCATTACTGATGTATATACTATATACTGGAGATCTGCATACATAGCATTACTGATGTATATACTATATACTGGAGATCTGCATGCATAGCATTATTGATGTATATACTATATACTGGAGATCTGCATACATAGCATTACTGATGTATATACTATATACTGGAGATCTGCATACATAGCATTACTGATGTATATACTATATACTGGAGATCTGCATACATAGCATTATTGATGTATATACTATATACTGGAGATCTGCATACATAGCATTATTGATGTATATACTATATACTGGAGATCTGCATACATAGCATTATTGATGTATATACTATATACTGGAGATCTGCATACATAGCATTATTGATGTATATACTATATACTGGAGATCTGCATACATAGCATTATTGATGTATATACTATATACTGGAGATCTGCATACATAGCATTACTGATGTATATACTATATACTGGAGATCTGCATACATAGCATTACTGATGTATATACTATATACTGGAGATCTGCATACATAGCATTATTGATGTATATACTATATACTGGAGATCTGCATACATAGCATTACTGATGTATATACTATATACTGGAGATCTGCATACATAGCATTACTGATGTATATACTATATACTGGAGATCTGCATGCATAGCATTATTGATGTATATACTATATACTGGAGATCTGCATACATAGCATTACTGATGTATATACTATATACTGGAGATCTGCATACATAGTATTATTGATGTATATACTATATACTGGAGATCTGCATGCATAGCATTATTGATGTATATACTATATACTGGAGATCTGCATACATAGCATTATTGATGTATATACTATATACTGGAGATCTGCATACATAGCATTATTGATGTATATACTATATACTGGAGATCTGCATACATAGCATTATTGATGTATATACTATATACTGGAGATCTGCATACATAGCATTATTGATGTATATACTATATACTGGAGATCTGCATACATAGCATTACTGATGTATATACTATATACTGGAGATCTGCATGCATAGCATTATTGATGTATATACTATATACTGGAGATCTGCATACATAGCATTACTGATGTATATACTATATACTGGAGATCTGCATACATAGCATTACTGATGTATATACTATATACTGGAGATCTGCATACATAGCATTACTGATGTATATACTATATACTGGAGATCTGCATACATAGCATTACTGATGTATATACTATATACTGGAGATCTGCATACATAGCATTACTGATGTATATACTATATACTGGAGATCTGCATGCATAGCATTATTGATGTATATACTATATACTGGAGATCTGCATACATAGCATTACTGATGTATATACTATATACTGGAGATCTGCATACATAGTATTATTGATGTATATACTATATACTGGAGATCTGCATGCATAGCATTATTGATGTATATACTATATACTGGAGATCTGCATACATAGCATTATTGATGTATATACTATATACTGGAGATCTGCATACATAGCATTATTGATGTATATACTATATACTGGAGATCTGCATACATAGCATTATTGATGTATATACTATATACTGGAGATCTGCATACATAGCATTATTGATGTATATACTATATACTGGAGATCTGCATACATAGCATTATTGATGTATATACTATAAACTGGAGATCTGCATACATAGCATTACTGATGTATATACTATAAACTGGAGATCTGCATACATAGCATTACTGATGTATATACTATATACTGGAGATCTGCATACATAGCATTACTGATGTATATACTATATACTGGAGATCTGCATGCATAGCATTATTGATGTATATACTATATACTGGAGATCTGCATGCATAGTATTATTGATGTATATACTATATACTGGAGATCTGCATACATAGTATTATTGATGTATATACTATAAACTGGATATCTGCATACATAGCATTACTGATGTATATACTATATACTGGAGATCTGCATACATAGCATTACTGATGTATATACTATATACTGGAGATCTGCATACATAGCATTACTGATGTATATACTATATACTGGAGATCTGCATACATAGCATTATTGATGTATATACTATATACTGGAGATCTGCATGCATAGTATTATTGATGTATATACTATATACTGGAGATCTGCATACATAGTATTATTGATGTATATACTATAAACTGGAGATCTGCATACATAGCATTACTGATGTATATACTATATACTGGAGATCTGCATACATAGCATTACTGATGTATATACTATATACTGGAGATCTGCATACATAGCATTACTGATGTATATACTATATACTGGAGATCTGCATACATAGCATTATTGATGTATATACTATATACTGGAGATCTGCATACATAGCATTACTGATGTATATACTATATACTGGAGATCTGCATACATAGTATTATTGATGTATATACTATAAACTGGAGATCTGCATACATAGCATTACTGATGTATATACTATATACTGGAGATCTGCATACATAGCATTACTGATGTATATACTATAAACTGGAGATCTGCATGCATAGCATTATTGATGTATATACTATATACTGGAGATCTGCATGCATAGCATTACTGATGTATATACTATATACTGGAGATCTGCATACATAGCATTACTGATGTATATACTATATACTGGAGATCTGCATGCATAGCATTATTGATGTATATACTATATACTGGAGATCTGCATACATAGCATTATTGATGTATATACTATATACTGGAGATCTGCATACATAGCATTATTGATGTATATACTATATACTGGAGATCTGCATACATAGCATTACTGATGTATATACTATATACTGGAGATCTGCATACATAGCATTATTGATGTATATACTATATACTGGAGATCTGCATACATAGCATTACTGATGTATATACTATATACTGGAGATCTGCATGCATAGCATTATTGATGTATATACTATATACTGGAGATCTGCATACATAGCATTATTGATGTATATACTATATACTGGAGATCTGCATACATAGCATTATTGATGTATATACTATATACTGGAGATCTGCATACATAGCTTTATTGATGTATATACTATATACTGGAGATCTGCATGCATAGCATTATTGATGTATATACAGTCATATGTAAAAGTTTGGGCACCCCTATTAATCTTAAGCTTAATGTTTTATAAAAATTTGTGTTTTGGCAACAGCTATTTCAGTTTGATATATGTAATAAATGTTGGATATAGTAATGTTTCTGCCTTGAAATGAGGTTTATTGTACTAACAGAAAATGTGCAATCTGCATTCAAACAAAATTTGTCAGGTGCATAAGTATGGGCACCCTTATCATTTTCTTGTTTTAAATACTCCTACCTACTTTTTACTGACTTACTAAAGCACTTTTTTTGGTTTTGTAAACTCATTGAGCTTTGAACTTCATAGCCAGGTGTATGCAATCATGAGAAAAGCTACTTAAAGTGGCCACTTGCAAGTTGTTCTCCTGTTTGAATCTCCTCTGAAGAGTGGCATCATGGGCTCCTCAAAACAACTGTCAAATTATCTGAAAACAAAGATTATTCAACATAGTTGTTCAGGGGAAGGATACAAAAAGCTGTCTCAGAGATTTAACCTGTCAGTTTCAACTGTGAGGAACATAGTAAGGAAATGGAAGAACACAGGGACAGTTCTTGTTAAGGCCAGAAATGGCAGGCCAAGAAAAACATCAGAAAGGCAGAGAAGAAGAATGGTGAGATCAGTCAAGGACAATCCTCAGACCACCTCCAGAGAGCTGCAGCATCAACTTGCTGCAGATGGTGTCACTGTGCATCGGTCAACTATACAACGCACTTTGCACAAGGAGAAGCTGTATGGGAGAGTGATGCGAAAGTAGCCGTTTCTGCAAGCACGCCACAAAAAGAATCGGCTGAGGTATGCAAAAGCACATTTGGAGAAGCCAATTTCTTTTTGGAAGAAGGTCCTGTGGACTGATGAAACCAAGATTGAGTTGT
Source organism: Phyllobates terribilis (assembly GCF_046119375.1). Taxonomy (NCBI): domain Eukaryota; kingdom Metazoa; phylum Chordata; class Amphibia; order Anura; family Dendrobatidae; genus Phyllobates; species Phyllobates terribilis. The sequence continues at coordinate 761,006,115 of NW_027362764.1, forward strand.
TTGGTCATACAAAAAGGCGTTATGCATGGTGGCAAAAAAACACAGCATTCCAAGAAAAACACTTGCTACCCACAGTAAAATTTGGTGGAGGTTCCATCATGCTTTGGGGCTGTGTGGCCAATGCCGGCACTGGGAATCTTGTTAAAGTTGAGGGACGCATGGATTCCACTCAGTATCAGCAGATTCTTGACAATAATGTTCAAGAATCAATGATAAAGTTGAAGTTACGCAGGGGATGGATCTTTCAGTAAGACAATGATCCAAAACACCGCTCCAAATCTACTCAGGCATTCATGCAGAGGAACAATTACAATGTTCTGGAATGGCCATCCCAGTCCCCAGACCTGAATATCATTGAACATCTGTGGGATTCATTTGAAGAGGGCTGTCCATGCTCGGCGACCATCAAACTTAACTGAACTGGAATTGTTTTGTAAAGAGGAATGGTCAAAAATACCTTCATCCAGGATCCAGGAACTCATTAAAAGCTACAGGAAGCGACTAGAGGCTGTTATTTTTGCAAAAGGAGGATCTACTAAATATTAATGTCACTTTTCTGGTGAGGTGCCCATACTTATGCACCTGTCAAATTTAGTTTGAATGCAGATTGCACATTTTCTGTTAGTACAATAAACCTCATTTCAAGGCAGAAACATTACTGTGTCCAATAGTTATTACATATATCAAACTGAAATAGCTGTTGCAAAAACACCAATTTTTATAAAACATTAAGCTTAAGATTAATAGGGGTGCCCAAACTTTTTCATATGACTGTACTATATACTGGAGATCTGCATACATAGCATTATTGATGTATATACTATATACTGGAGATCTGCATACATAGCATTATTGATGTATATACTATATACTGGAGATCTGCATACATAGCTTTATTGATGTATATACTATATACTGGAGATCTGCATACATAGCATTATTGATGTATATACTATATACTGGAGATCTGCATACATAGTATTATTGATGTATATACTATATATTGGAGATCTGCATACATAGTATTATTGATGTATATACTATATACTGGAGATCTGCATACATAGCATTATTGATGTATATACTATATACTGGAGATCTGCATGCATAGCATTATTGATGTATATACTATATACTGGAGATCTGCATACATAGCATTATTGATGTATATACTATATACTGGAGATCTGCATACATAGCATTATTGATGTATATACTATATACTGGAGATCTGCATACATAGCATTACTGATGTATATACTATATACTGGAGATCTGCATACATAGCATTATTGATGTATATACTATATACTGGAGAGCTGCATACATAGCATTATTGATGTATATACTATATACTGGAGATCTGCATACATAGCATTACTGATGTATATACTATATACTGGAGATCTGCATGCATAGCATTATTGATGTATATACTATATACTGGAGATCTGCATACATAGCATTATTGATGTATATACTATATACTGGAGATCTGCATACATAGCATTACTGATGTATATACTATATACTGGAGATCTGCATACATAGCATTACTGATGTATATACTATATACTGGAGATCTGCATACATAGCATTATTGATGTATATACTATATACTGGAGATCTGCATACATAGCATTATTGATGTATATACTATATGCTGGAGATCTGCATACATAGCATTACTGATGTATATACTATATACTGGAGATCTGCATGCATAGCATAGCATTACTGATGTATATACTATATACTGGAGATCTGCATACATAGCATTATTGATGTATATTCTATATACTGGAGATCTGCATGCATAGCATTACTGATGTATATACTATATACTGGAGATCTGCATGCATAGCATTATTGATGTATATACTATATAGTGTTATTATCTTGCATGATCTAGACGTCCAGTAGTGCAGTTCTTATATCGCTTCCCCTATAAAGAAATTGAGATGACTCTTCTCCTTCTGACCTAGTCTATACAGCAAAGCTGACAAGTGAGATACAGAAGACAGCACACGTCTGCCTATTGTCTCTGCTCTAGTATCCACTTTTTAAACTGCACAAAATTTTTGAGAGAAAGTGTTTTCATTGCTTTTGTCTTCTCTGTTCTCGCATTGTTTGCACATTTTATCGATTAGTTCCCGGAATGTCAGGAGAAGGCGGCAACTGCATCAAATTAGACCCAGAGCAGCCAAAAAAGCGACAACATTCACTCTAACAGGGCTGATTTCCCCCAGCTCATGAAAAGTAAACATTTTTAAAAATTAAAATATATATATAAAATAAGACCCTAAAAACCCCACTCCACACCAATCATTGTAAAACTAGCTTTCAACCAAAAATCTTACTTGCATATGAAATATATCAAAGTTATCGGTATACAATAGTGAACACAAACTTTTTGTAAACCAGAGAAAAATGACTACAATGTAAAAAAAAAGTGCATTTTTTATTATTATAAGACTAAAAGTTTGGAAAAAAAGTGTGTGTATAAAATGCTAGAAAAAACAAACAAAAAACAAAAAAGAATACTGAAATCAGCTTAAATGTTTTGGGTCATGGAAATGCAATTATCCTGGAGCTCAACTAGTTAAAAAGAATCTATTAGGCTATGTGCGCACGTTCAGGATTTGAAGCAGAAATTTCTGCAGTGTTTCTGTATCTCCTTGGCAGGAAAAACGCTGCAGAAAAACCGCACGGTTTTGCCGTGTTTTTGATGCGTTTTTGAACTGTTTTTTGATGCGGTTTTTGAAGCGTTTTTGTACATCCATAAATGCTTTTTGGAGCTAAATAAAGTTATTTGGTGGAATATTGCTTTTTGGATTATCGTCAGAACTGGGGTGAGTATATTGGTTAATTTAAATGATTAAAGAATGTGTCTGCTGTATTTCAAATAAAGTGTTTGCTCTGTGTTTGTGTGTTTATTTAACTCTTTACTTTAATTAGGTTTGGTGATGAAAGGGTCTGATTGACACCTTGTCATCCCCAAACAAAAGAGCTAGGTGTCAGCTAATCCCATTCACCCAATCTTCATTAGCATTTCTATTCACGTAATTTCTGGGGCAGCTGTTAGCTGCTATTTTTTTTAAGGTGCCATTAGGTAAATATAGTTGTAACGGGTCTGGGAGGCGGAACCTCTGAGCTACTATACAAGGGGGCAGTCCTTGTAAGGGAGCGGGTGGCGACCAGGGAAGACGGGCAGGAGGTCACAGCAGGTGACCGGGACAGACTCTGAGTGAACGGGCTGGAGGTCACGGCAAGTGACCGGGGCAGTCTCTGGATGAACGGGCTGATGGTCACGGCAAGTGACCGGGGCAGTCTCTGAGTGAACGGGCAGATGGTCACGGCAAGTGACCGGGGCAGTCTCTGGATGAACGGGCAGATGGTCACGGCAAGTGACCGGGGCAGTCTCTGGATGAACGGGCAAATGGTCACGGCAAGTGACCGGGGCAGTCTCTAGGTAAAGGGTTGGTACGACCTGTGGCGGCTGATGATAGATGTGAGCTTCCAGGTGAGCAGGCGAGAGTCTCTGGATGAACGGGTGGTCACAGCATGTGACGGCGGAGCCTCCAGGAAGACCAACAGACAGGCGGCAGATGAGCGCTCCCAGGTGAGCGGGCAGAAGTCTCTGGACAGGCGGGTGGTCACAGCACGTGACGGCAGAGCCTCCAGGTAGGCTAGCAGACAGGCAGCAGATGAGCGCTCCCAGGTGAGCGAGCAGGAGTCACTGGACAGGCAGGTGGTCACAGCACGTGACGGCGGAGCCTCTAAGTAGACTAGCAGGCAGGTAGCAGGTGTGTGCTCCCAGGTGAGCGGGCAAGCTGGTCCATAGACAGACGGACAGGAGTTGGAAGGCAGACCGTCGGACCTCAGGCAAGCAGGCAGGTGGCTGATGTGCGCTCCCAGGTGAGTGGGCAGACTGGTCCTTAGACAGACTGACAGGAGTAGTAAGGCAGACCGTCGGACCTCAGACTAGCAGGCAGGTAGCAGATAATCAGGCAGGAATCAGGCAGGTAACTGGCAGGTAACTGGCAGGAACTGGCAACGGGACCTGAGGGCTGAAGCAGAGTAGTGAACAGTGCAACAACATTGCTCGGGCACCTCCATTTTGGAGGAGGTGCCTTATATATGGTGAAGTCCTCCGGCCATTGGCCGGGGACTCCTTAGGACGGCGCGCGCGGCCCCTTTAAGAGGGAGGGAGAGCGCGCGCGCGCGCCCTAAGCACAGAGGACAGGAAGGAGCGCGCGCTGCCAGCAGAGCGGGAGGAGGACGCCGGGCACGGAGCAGGGAGGTGAGGGGAACAGCGTCCCTGCCTAGCAGAGGGCAGGGACGCCGGCGCTACAATAGTCCAAGCTATTATTAATAGCTTACAGCTGTTTTGTTAGCTGCTACGCCCCCACGAACAGCAACAAGCAGCACTTTGGACGCAGCAAATTTTTGCTGCTGATAAAACGCTGTGTTCTAATGCCGCACTTTTGTTGTCGGTACATGTGAATCCACCACATATAATGACACTTCAATCAGTCAAAATCTGCAGTGGAGACTAGCCTGTCTGCTACAGAAATTGACATGCTGTGGGTGAGTTCAGGTACATGGCCATGATCAGGAGACGCTGCAGGTTTGAGGCTGCGTGTTTATACAGTGTCAAACCCGCAGCGTCAAGATGTTACAGCATAGTGGATGGGATCTCTAGAAATCCCATGTCCACTATGCGTGCATCAGAGGCTGCGAATCACCCGTGGAAACTGACATGCGGTGCGTCTTTCAGGACCATATTATGTCAAATTCTCTTGCGGAGTCGCTAGTCTCTGTAACAGAAATTTGACCACTGAAATGTATTCAATGCTGTAAATCCGCATGGTTCAGTTAACACATGTGGATTTAACTGCATTCCATAGAATGCAACGTTTTGGATGCAGCAAAAAATATTCGTCCAAAGCACTGCTACGTCTGAATCATGGACACAGAGTCTAAAATAAAAAAAAAATGGCGTGAGCTCCCGCGTCATTTTTACAACCAGCAGAAGGAAAGCCAACCGCTGGGGGCTGATATTAGTAGCCGGGGAAGGGGCCATTAGCCAAAAATGTTCCCTGGCTATTAATATTAGCCCATAGCTGTTTGCTTAGCCTTTACTGGCTAGATTACAGGGGGACCTCAGAAAAAAATTGACGTAGGGTCCCCCTATAAAATCTAACCAGAAAAGGCTAAAGAGACAGCTGCGGGCTGATATTAATAGCCAGGGAAGGGGCCATGGATACTATCCCCCTACAGGCTAATAATCACCCCTCAGCAGTCCCAGGAATGGCACATCCATAAGATGTGCCAAATCTGGCACTTAGCCTCCTCTTTTTCCACTGCCCTGTAGCGGGGGTGAGTGGGGTAATGGGGTTGGGGTTCACGTCAGCCTTGTATTGGCTACTGAGGTGAAGCCCAGGTTAGTAATGGAGGGCGTAGTAAAGTTGCCGCCGCTTTTTCAATAAATACACGGCCAGAATAAAGTATTTTAATGAAATAAAAAACACACGGTTTTAAAAAATTGTTTTATTGTGCTCTCAGTCCCCGAATCCATCAATCTTAAAAAAAAAAAAAAAAAAAAGGTTAAATAAAAAACAACTGTATCCCTCACCTGTCCACCGTCACAACGTAGTCTACGATTCCGTCACGATTGTCCCTCGGCGATCCAAGTGACTTCTACAGCAGTGACATCAGCAATCACTGATGTCACTGCTGCAGAAGACAGCAATGTACACTGACAAGGAGTGTAAAATCACTCCTGTCAGTGTACATTGCTGCTGCAGGAGTGAGGTCACTGGGGTTCATCAGCTGAAGATCAGCTGATCATCCCCGGTGACCTCAGCACCAGTACTGGTGGGAACGTCCTTGAAAATGTTCCCAAGCAGCACTAGGTGACATAAAGTGAGGGTCACATGACCGCAGGTCCTGGCAGCGCAGCGTGCTCCCGGCAGTGTACCGCTGGCCGCCGGGAGGACGACATAGTCGGGGGACATCGCTGGACAGATGAAGATAGTGGTTTTTATTTAATTTTTTCCTTTTTTTTGCTAGTGGTTCCCGGCTCGGCTGAGGGGACTACTGTTCCCCTCGGCCGCGCCACTTTCGCTGTTATCAGCGGGAGCGGCGGTCGGATGAGGGGAGTAGTACTCCTCCTCTGCCGACCCAGGTACCACACGCAGCATTTCCGCAGCTTTTCACCACCCATTGGCTTTAATTGAACCGCAGCAAATCCGCAGGTATAAATATTATACCTGCGAATTTGCTGCGGTTCAATTAAAGTCAATGGGTGCGAATTCACAGTGGAAACGCGCGCACAATTGACATGCTGCGCTTTTTTCCGCAATGATAATCCCGAGCGGGAATTTCCGCATCATGTGCACAGCACATCAGGATTACCATTGCAATACCTGGCAGACCAATTTACATAGCGTTTTCGCCAGGAAAAAACTACGCGAAAACGCATCAAAAATTCTACGTGTGCACTTAACCTTAGAATTTTTTTTTTTCGGTCAAATTTTTGCTAGTTTCCTCCTGCCTACCTTATGTACATTAACCCCTTATGACCGCATTAAAGCATCGATCATTAAGGGGCCTTATTCTCTCATTCCCGTTTTAAAACGGTGATCGGGAATAAGACTATAGCTCCCTCCAGAGTCGCAAACTCTCCAAACTTCTCTGGAGAACACAATCAGGGCCAGTTTTTCCAGTCCCTGATCTTGAGATCGCCGTTATTCAATTGAATAACGGCGATCATGTAAAAAAAACACACGGTGATCTGGTTAAAAAATAGATTCTCTCTCCTCTGACATGATCTAACATGTCAGAGGAGAGAGAAATGATGTCCCCGAGCCCCCCGGTACTTTTGTTATGGATCTGGCATCCCCCCCAGCACCTCCTCCTTCTGCTGAAAGAAATTGCGTTACTCCGAAAGTGAAGCAGCATTGGCCTCTGAAGCAGAGCAGTTTTCAGCGAGTGATGGCTCCTCTTCCTCTATGGGATCCGACAGCCCGATGGTAGAGAAGACGGTCGTCACTGCTGAAGCTTCCGAGGCAGGACCAAGTAGCGCAGTTCCCCATTCATTGTGGTATCACGACAATTCATTTTCCCCACAAATTTCCCCTTTTTATAGCAGCCTTTGGTATAAAAGTTGATAACAGTAATTTTACGCCCTTTGATTTTTTCCAAGTTTTCGTTACCCCAGAAGTCCTACAATAGATTGCCCACCAAAGAAATTTATATGCCTATCAAAACATTTCCCAAAAACCAACATCCTTCCATTTCCGTTCCTGGATCCCCACAAATTTCCCCAAAATAAATTTTTTTTTTAGGCATTACCTGCATAGGATTAGTAAAAAAAAACCACACTCCGCTCCTACTGGGCAACAAAATCTGTCCATAGTACCCTTGTATTTGCAGCTGTAATGTCCCGAGCCTGATATGAAACCCTACTGAGATTTCTTTATTTTAATGACAATTCCCAAGCCCCCCCAAGAACTGACCCAAACTACGATCGGCTGAACAAATTGAGACCCCTAATTTCCCTCCTGAAAGATTTATTTCTAAATTCATACACCCCAGAGCAAAATGTGACAGTCGACGAGTCCTTGATGAGTTACAAGGGCCGTCTGTCCTTCTGCCAATTCCCCCCCTCCAAGCGAGCAAAATATGGCATCAAGCTCTACAAAATGTGTGAGAGCACAACAGGGTACACATCCACCCTTATCATTTACGAAGGTAGGGGCCGTCAAATTAGCTCAACAAACTGCCCCCAGACAATTGGCATCCCAGGTATAATTGTCTTGGAGCTAATGATGCCCTTTCTCCATCAAGGGTACCACAACTATTACACGAGCATCCCCCTATACCAATCCCTCCATGCTGCAAATACAGGGGCCTGTGGGACAGTCAGAAAAAACCGAGTGGGGTTTCCGTCACAGTTGGTGTCCAGATGTTTTGAGAAGGGGGCGTCATTCTCATTTGCAAGGGACCAACTTCTTGTAGTGAAGTGGAATTGATAAGAAGGCGTCTACATGCTGACCACGCTGCATGCGGACACCACTGCGATGGTCAGAGACAGGGGCTCCACCAGGGACAAGGAAAAACTGGTCTGCGTCACAGATTACAGTAAGTTCATGGGTGGCGTTGACCTGTCAGACCAGGTGTTTCAACCATACCTGGTGAACTGGAAGACCGGAGCATGGTACAAAACAAAAAGGTGGCAATCTACCACATTCAGATTGCTACCAACAATAGCTTTGTCCTCTATAAAAGGTTACAAGGAGCACTGATATTTCTTCAGTACCAGGAGAAAATTGTCCAGTGTATCCTATTTGACTCAATGCAGGCACAGGAGGCAGTGTGTGAATCAGAAGATATCCGGAGACTATCGAAGCGACGCCTTGTCCATGCCACTCTCACCCCAAACCGTTCCCAAAAAGCATCCAGGTTTGTAGGAAGCACGGTAGAAGGAGTGATTCCCTATATTATTTCCCCATGTGCCCACCCCAACCAGGCCTTTGTGTCATCCCCTGTTTTGAAATCTACCACACAACTTCCAATTATTAATTTGACATGAATAAGACCAAATTGTGTGGTAGCGTCCTTTTTTTCTCTCCAAATTTATATTTTCTGTTTCGTGGGCTCCAGTGGAGAGGAATTTTTATCGGACAAGTAATAAACAGAATATTTGTATCAGGAAAACACATTTTACCCCATTTCACAATTAATTCCAGGACTTGATCACTCACATACCAAACTATTATTCAGACAAATTCTCGTCCACATGTCCACGTCTGTATACTCCAGAATGTGGACTCCACAAACGTTCTAGAGAAGTCAGGTCATCTGACAATTAATTCCAGGCCATGATTAGAGATGAGCGTTGTTCTACTAGAACTGTTCGCCAATCTCAAATTCGAGTTGTTTTGGGCGGTGTTCGAGCCGGTCGGCGAACACGAACAATTTGAGAAAAATTCGGCTGTTCGAGGTTATGTTCGATAACTGTTCGTGCACCAAAATCATAACTGGATTTTTTCTCAGTAATGATGAAAATTAATGTTAATACGCAGTTTGAGTGTACAGCGGGGTGGGGGGAGGGGCAGGGGATGGATCTCTGCAGGAACAATGAAGATCTCCATTTTTTTTTCTCTTTCCCGCATTTGCAGTGGGGAGGTGCAATCTGTCAGCCTATCAGCAGCGCACACACGGAGCGAAGTGCTTTTTTTCACACAAGCAAGGGCATGTGTGATTGGCAGTGTATGTCACATGTCCTTGCCCTATAAGACCAAGCCATTTTCCCCGTCACCACCATTTTCTCACTGCTGCAGCTGCATGTTAGACGGCACCGCTGTTGCTGTGTGCGCTATACCTTGTTAATTTCAAGCCAATTTTCGCACAAATCTACAGATAGCTTGGGAGTAGGGAATAGTTGTGATTGCAGTCCTTTTAAGGACTAGGTTACAGCATTTCCTACGACTTTTATCAGGGAGGTCTGTGCTCTTAAATAGATAGGTTGTGGGAGTAAAGACTAATTGTAATTGCAGTCCTTTTCAGGACTAGGTTACATCAGTTCCTATCAGTTTTTGCCAGGCAGGTCTGTGCCAGTGCTGTGCAAGTTTTTTTCACAGCATTTGGCTGAATCTAGCAAAGCTAATCCTTTTTGGCCTATTGCAGAGTGTGTTAGTCAGTGGAGTAGCCTATCTGTGTTGCAAGATATACCACCTGTGTATAGAATACCAATTTTTTTACTGCACCTAGTGAAGTAAAATCTTTTGGGCATAGCATCATTCTATTAGTCCATCTATACTGACCTCCATCAGGTTGCAAATTGAATATAATTTTTTTCTGCATCTAGCTCTGAAAAAATATTGGGCTTCTAGCTGTGTGTGGGACTTGTTCTATTAATCCATCTATACAGACCTCCATCAGGTTGCAAACTGAATATATTTTTTTCTGCATCTACCTCTGAAAAAATATTGGGCTTCTAGCTGTGTGTGGGACTTGTTCTATTAATCCATCTATACAGACCTCCATCAGGTTGCAAACTGAATATATTTTTTTCTGCATCTACCTCTGAAAAAATATTGGGCTTCTAGCTGTGTGTGGGACTTGTTCTATTAATCCATCTATACAGACCTCCATCAGGTTGCAAACTGAATATATTTTTTTCTGCATCTACCTCTGAAAAAATATTGGGCTTCTAGCTGTGTGTGGGACTTGTTCTATTAATCCATCTATACAGACCTCCATCAGGTTGCAAACTGAATATATTTTTTTCTGCATCTACCGCTGAAAAAATATTGGGCTTCTAGCTGTGTGTGGGACTTGTTCTATTAATCCATCTATACAGACCTCCATCAGGTTGCAAACTGAATATATTTTTTTCTGCATCTACCTCTGAAAAAATATTGGGCTTCTAGCTGTGTGTGGGACTTGTTGTATTAGTCCATCTATACTGACCTCCATCAGGTTGCAAACTGAATATATTTTTTTCTGCATCTACCTCTGAAAAAATATTGGGCTTCTAGCTGTGTGTGGGACTTGTTCTATTAATCCATCTATACAGACCTCCATCAGGTTGCAAACTGAATATATTTTTTTCTGCATCTACCTCTGAAAAAATATTGGGCTTCTAGCAGTGTGTGGGACTTGTTGTATTAGTCCATCTATACTGACCTCCATCAGGTTGCAAACTGAATATATTTTTTTCTGCATCTACCTCTGAAAAAATATTGGGCTTCTAGCTGTGTGTGGGACTTGTTCTATTAATCCATCTATACAGACCTCCATCAGGCTGCAAACTGAATATATTTTTTTCTGCATCTAGCTCTGAAAAAATATTGGGCTTCTAGCTTTGTGTGGGACTTGTTCTATTCATCCATCTATACAGACCTCCATCAGGTTGCAAACTGAATATATTTTTTTCTGCATCTACCTCTGAAAAAATATTGGGCTTCTAGCTGTGTGTGGGACTTGTTGTATTAGTCCATCTATACTGACCTCCATCAGGTTGCAAACTGAATATATTTTTTTCTGCATCTACCTCTGAAAAAATATTGGGCTTCTAGCTGTGTGTGGGACTTGTTCTATTAATCCATCTATACAGACCTCCATCAGGTTGCAAATTGAATATAATTTTTTTCTGCATCTAACCCAGCCAATAGTTTTGGCCTAATACCACAGTTTGGCCACTCAGCTCTGCTCGGTTCCCATCCATTGTTTTTTTGTGCAAACAACTCCAGAGTTGTGAATTAGTTAACCACCAAAATGAGTGGAAAAAGGCCTGCTGCTGGTGGAAAGGGGAATAGGCGTGTTGGGAAGGGGAAAAAAGGTTGTGCCCGTGGGGTAGGTGTTAAAGCAACAGTAACATCTGCAGAAGAAAGACCATCTTCCAGCCAAACTAAAATGTCTACTTCTTTTAGCGGACAATGTGATAAGATCCCTTTCTTACGGCCACGCCAATCGCTACAAATTCCAGATGAGGCACAAAAACAGCAGGTGCTTCAATGGATATCAAGTGCTCCTTTAAGTGGGCTCTCCTCCACATCAACTTCAACATCACAAATACTCCAGTCCTCAAAGGTGTCACCCAAATCGCACTTGCTTCCTCACAGCTCCCAAATCTCCAGCTGCCCGTCTGAGTATGAGGTAGAACAGATGGTTGAGTCTGCAGAGCTGTTTACTCATACTATAGCCTGGGAATCAGAGGTCGACTCCAGCGCTTCTGTGAATCCAGACGAGGAAATGATCTGCACTGATGCCCAGAATCTTTATGAGTCGGATCCAGGACCAGACGCAGAAGGTTCTGACCATAATGTAGACCCTCATTCCCAAACTGTAACTCCTGTTGGTGGAGACAATGAGGAAGACGATGATAAGACTCAAATACCTGATTGGAGCGACAACTTTAGTTTTTTGTCAGGGCAGGAACAGGTTGGCTCTGAGGACGACGGGTGTGATAACGCACAGGGTGATGATGATGAGGTTGGAGATCCCACTTACTGTCAACCCACAGTCAGCCAAGAGATGAGGTCAGCAGAGGAGGTGGAGGAAGATGCTAGTGACGACGAGGTCAGGTTGCGCCTTCCTGGACAGAGACGTAGTACTGGAAGCACGTCAACAACTGCATCCTCAAACACAACTCTGCCTCTCACCACAAGTCGTGGTGGCTCTTCAGGTCGCATGGGTGCTAAGCCTTGCATAGCCTGGGCATTTTTTCAGATCGATAAAGATGACCCAACTCGTGTTATCTGTAACATTTGTCAGCAAAAGCTAAGTAGAGGCCAAAAAATACATAGTTTGAGTACTTCATGTGACGCGCCCCCTGGGCCATATTCTTTAGTGGGAATATCCGGAGCCGGATCAGATGGGGGTTGTAGTCTTCCGAGTGGCTGTGACCCGGTCCGTGTCCAGGGTGTCAAACTCAGTTGTATGTGGCAGTCCTACAGATGTTATAAGTTCTTTATTGTCGACTACGCCACCCGTTGTATTGCGGTCACTATGGCCGCCGCTGCAGCAGGGTCCGCTGAGGCTGATGGTGTAGGTGCAGCTTTTGGTGGTATAACCCCCAACGGGTGGGGTATAGCCTCAGGGGGTCAGGTGCAGAGGATGGGGGTTGTGGTGGTGCAGCATAGATGTTAAAGGAAGACAGAGTCGGGTTGTGCAGTTTAGGGTATTTACTCACTGCTGATGTTCCGGTCACTCCAGCTTCAAGTGACCTCCCGAGCCGTGCTGCGTCCACCAGGTCCTGGATCCAGCCAACCCCCAAGCGAGTCCGGAGCGTGACCCTGAGCTCTCCTTCTGTCCTTTCTCTGGCCGTCCCCACTATTGATCCACCCAGGTCCAGCTCCCTCGGGCCTTCTGTTGGGTGACCCTTGGCCTTGGGTTCCCTGACCCTCCACGTGGTATGCCTTCGTGGTGGATGTGGTGGGTGGCCGTGGCAGACGCTGCCCACGGCCTCCGGTCTCTGGCTGGGGTGTGTTTTTGCCCCCACCAGCTTGGGTTCCGGTACCCTGATGCCGACTCTTCACCCGGGGATTTAATTTGGGGTCTTAGAGTCCTTTCTTCTGTTTCCCCTCTGGGTCTCTCTCTCTCCTCTCTCACTCTGGGTCTCTCTTCTCCTCCGCTCGCTGACTTTCTCTCTGCAACTGACCCTGTTCTTAGTTGGTGCCCACCTTATATACACTGACCAGCACCCAATGAGCTCCTATCTTTACCCAGGCTGCTCCCCCTATCTGCCCCTACACTACTTGGGATGTACCACCCCCCTCCCACTCCAGCCAGGAACAGACTCGGTCGTACCTGCACATTTCTAAGTGGGAGTACCGTCGGCCTGTTCCTCGGAAATGGGATGTGTGTAGTGCATGCAGCCTACCGAGCCCAGTTCCACACTCCATCCTTACCCGGGAGTGGAATATCACACCTCTGGGTTGAGGTGCAATACCCCTGTAGCAGCCGAATCCTCAGGGTGCTACACATGCATGAACCGGCACATGGACATGAAGCATAAGTTGCAGTGGGAAGCTCAGTGTGCTACAATGCGGCCTAGCCGGCCGGGCCAACCACCGTCTGCCATATCTTGTGCATCCGCGGCCTCTTTATCCTCTGTGACTGGGGGGACAGCAGTCACACCTGTTTTGGGGCGCAGACCTGCCACCTCTTTACCCGCAACAGCCAGCGTGATTGGCAGGTCATCATTTTCTTTGGAGGTGGGAACACCAGCTGGTGTTGAGCGCTGTCCGACATCGATAGCACCACCTTTGGATCAAGGCAACCTAACATGTCCGCCTGCATCTTCCTCACAGACCGGCAGTTTGCCGGGGACACCCTTATCAACCCCGTCTAAGCACAATAGCCAGCCCTCGGTCCCTCAGATGTGGACAAGTAAAAGACCATTTCCTCCTAGCCATGAGAAAGCTAAGAGGTTGAATTTCACCATCTGCAAGCTCTTGGCTACAGAAATGCTGCCTTTCCGCCTGGTGGACACAGAGGATTTTCGAGACCTTATGTCCGACGCAGTGCCCCAGTACCAGATGCCCAGTCGGCACTACTTCTCAAAGAAAGGTGTGCCTGCGCTCCACCAGCATGTCGCACACAACATCACCGCTTCTTTGAGAAACTCTGTGTGTGACAGGGTGCATTTCACCACAGACACTTGGACGAGTAGGCATGGACAGGGGCGTTACATGTCGCTGACTGGGCACTGGGTAACTATGGTGACAGCAGGACAAGGGGCTGCTGTCCAAGTCTTGCCGTCCCCACGAGTTGTGCGTCAATCCTCTTTATGTCAAAGTTCCTCCACTGCTTCTGCCTCCTCAACCTCCTCTCGGTCTTCCACCTGCACCCAAAGCCTGTCTGGTCATGCCACAAGCTTTCTAACTGCGCAGAAGGGATCCTGCACACCTCCTTACTATGCTGGCAGTAGGGCTCAATGTCATCAGGCGGTTTTTACATTGAAATGTCTGGGAAATGTGAGTCACACAGCTGAGGAGTTGTGGTCAGCTCTGGAGAACTAATTTCATGAATGGTTGTCTCCACTGGACCTGAAACCAGGGAAGGCCGTGTGCGACAATGCTGCAAACCTGGGTGCGGCCCTTCGCCGGGGCAATGTCACACACGTGCCTTGTATGGCTCACGTGTTGAACCTGGTTGTCCAGCAATTTTTAGTCCACTATCCCAGACTAGATGGCCTTCTGCAGAGGGCACGGTCGCTGTGTGCTCACTTCCGCCGTTCGCATCCCGCAGCTCAGCGACTTACATCTCTACAGAAGTCGTTGGGCCTGCCACTTCACCGGCTAAAATGCGATGTGCCTACCCGGTGGAATTCAACTCTGCACATGTTGCAGCGACTGTGGCAGCACCGACAAGCCCTGGTGCAATACGTTCTGACGTATAGCCTGGGCCAACGAGATTCAGAGGTGGGGCAAATCACGCTGGAGGAGTGGTCTCAGATCAGGGACCTATGCACCCTTCTGCACAGTTTTGAAATGGTGACGAAGATGTTTAGTGCTGACGATGCCATTATCAGCATGACTATTCCGGTGATTTACATGCTGGAGCACATGTTAAACAGAATTCGGAGTCAGGTGGTGGCACAAGAGGAGGTGGAGGAAGTAGAGGAGGAGGAGTTGTATGCGGAAGGGCTAACATCTGCAAGGTCCAGACGGTCGGCAGCACCAAGGCGGCAGGCATGTGAGGGTGGGGGAGATGGTTTTACCAGGGCGCATGGTAGCAGCCAAACTAGTGAGGAAGGTGCAGGAGCCCAGGAAGAAGTGGAGGACGATCTGATGGAAGACTCATCAGATGAGGGAGACCTTGATCACATTTCTGTTTTGCGAGGTTAGGGGGAGAGGACAGAGGAAGGAAGCATGATTGTTACCTCGCCACCAACACAACAGGGACTTGGTGCTCCTGGATGCGCAACACACATGAGTGCCTTCTTGCTGCACTACCTGCAACATGACCCTCGAATTGTGAGAATTAGAAATAATCCTGACTACTGGGTTGCCACACTGTTAGATCCCCGGTACAAAAGTAAATTTGCAGAAATTATTCCTGCCATAGAAAGGGATGCACGCATGCAGGAGTATCAGCAGAGACTGTTGCAGAATCTTACATGTGCTTTTCCACAAAATACCAGTGGTGCACGTAGTGAATCTCACAGTTCCAACTTGCCAACCGTGGGACCGTCAAGTGTTCAGCACTCAAACCGTAACAGAACCACAGTATCTGCTGGTAACATCAATTTTGCGGAATCATTTCACCACTTTTTTAGCCCATCCTTTGCAAGGCCACAGGAGACAAGAAGTCTGACACATAGTCAACGCCTAGAGACGATGGTACAGGAGTATCTCCAAGTAAACATTGAAGCCACGACTGTGTCACTGGACTCTTGCTCTTTTTGGGCTTCCAATCTGGATAAATGGCCGGAGCTAGCCACTTACGCCTTGGAGATCTTGTCATGCCCCGCAGCCAGCGTTCTGTCTGAACGTGTGTTCAGCGCTGCTGGTGGTGTGCTGACAGATAAGCGCACGCGGCTCTCCACTGATAATGTAGACAGACTCACGTTCATAAAGATAAACAAATCATGGATCCGAAACGACTTTTCTACCCCTGTGTCATCCTGGGGAGAGTAAAAGCTTGATGATTGGTTAAAATCACCCTACCAACCGTTTTAAGCTTTCAAATTACTAATCATGTTTATCTGTATCTTGGCTGGAAAATAATTTGGGCTTTGTAGCAGTGTGCAGCACTGATCCTATTAGGCCATCTATACTAAAGCTTCACCAGATTTAAAATTAATAATAATTTTTAGCTGCATCTAGCCCGGAAAATAATTTTGGGGCTCCGAGATGCGCAAGACACATAAGTGCCTTCTTGCTGCACTACCTGCAGCATGACCCTCATATTGTCAGAATTCGAAGTAATCATGACTACTGGGTTGCCACACTCTTAGATCCCCCAAACTTTTCGATCAACCTTTTCATTTTAATAAAGACCAAAAAAATGGTCATTTTTGAAATTATAAGCATTAGCAGGTTGTTAGAAACTGAAATCAAACAGTTTTCAACTCAAAACTTTATTCTAGGTGATGTTACATTTTCACATAGGACCCCTTGTTCGAAAGGAGCTTCTGAACTCTCTTGTCCATTGAATTTGTCAGGTTTTGGATGGTTTCTGCTTCAATTGTTTTGCATGAGGACAGAATACCCTCCCAGAGCTGTTGCTTAGATGTGAACTGCCTCCCGCCATCATAGACACTCCTTTTAATGATGCTCCAAAGGTTCTGAATGGGGTACAGGTCAGGGGAGCATGGGGGTCACACCATAAGTTGTCCCCTTTTATGCCCATATCAGCCAGAGATGCAGATGTTTTATGTGCAGCATGAGATGGTGCATTATCATGCAGAAAAATGATCTTGCTGTGAAATACACGGTTCTTCTTCTTGAACCATGGCAGGAAGTGCTGTTTGAGAAAATCCACATACATTATGGAGTTCATCTTTAGCGCCTTCAGGGATCCTAAAGGGGCCAACAATCTCTCTCCCCATGATTCCAGCCCAAAACATTACTCCACCTCCTCCTTGTTGGCGCTGTAGCCGTGTTTGCGTGGGGTGTCCATCAACCAGCCATCCTCCACTCCATCCATCTGGACCATCGAGCGCTGCACGGCACTCATCCGTGAACAAAACAGTTTTGAAATCAGTCTTCATGTAATGTTTGGCCCACTGGAGCCGTTTCTGCTTGTGTGAAGTGGATAGAGGAGGTCGACAGGATGGCGCATGCACAGCTGCAAACCTCTGAAGGACCCTGCATCTTGTTGTTCGGGGGACGTTGGAGGCACAAGCAGCTTCAAAAACTTGTCTGCTGCTATGACAAGGCTTTCTTGCCGCTGCTGTTTCAACCTGACGTAATTGCCTGTAGGAAAGAGTCCTCAATTTGCCCTTATCAGCACGCACACGTGTGTACTGTGAATCAGCTACATACTTCTTGATTGCCAAGACACTTCATCCTGATCATCGCACAATGTTGATTGTAGTCATGCCTTGACCTAAACACTCCACAATTTGTTGCTTCTCAGCAGCCGACACATCCTTTTTCTTTCCCATTTTGGCAGAAAATGTAGGCTGCTTAATAATGTGAGAGAGCCTTCTTAAGTAGTCTTGCCTTTCATTGGACACACCTGACAAACTAATTAGCACAGGTGTCTGCAATTGCTTACAGTGATATAAAGAGCCCTGACACACATCACCATCAATGAGTTTAACTGACAAACAAACAAATTCTTCCCTTATCACTCCTAAACACTTTTTGCATAATAATTTGGAACGCAGTGTACATGTGCTTTTCCACAAAACACCAGTGGTTCACGTAGTGAATCTTACAGTTCTAACTTGCCAACCGTGGTCTGTATGGAGTTGTTCAATAAAGGGCCCAAAATTAAGATAACATAGATGGGAGAGGTCTCTATGAATAGGAATTCCTAAGTATTTGATACCCTGTGAGGGCCAGGCAAAGGGAAAGTTGGACTGGATGGAATCCTATATGGATTTGGGGAGGGAGACATCGAGGGCCTCAGACTTCGCTGCATTGATTTTAAAATTTGACCATGTAACAAAGTGATCTATTTCAGCCATAACAGCAGGGATGGATATATGTGATTGAGTGATATATACTAGGACATCATCAGCAAATAGAGAGCACTTGTACTCGGTGCCTCCCACCTCAATCCACCTAATATTGGGGTTATGGCGAATTGATGAGAGCAGGTGCTCCGTCACTAGGATGTATAAGAGAGGGGACAGAGGACATCCCTGCCTTGTCCCATTGGTGATTGTGAAAGGTGATGAAAATGTTCTGATGCGCCCCCTGGGCCTTGGGACACCCGGAGCCGGACCCTTTTTGGTGGATGCTGGTGGTTGTAGTCTTCGTGGCGGCGACCCGGTTCCGTGGCTCAGGGTGGTCAAACCAGTGGCGGAACTATTTATGTGGTTTTGATGTTTAAATGTCCGACTACGCCACCCGTGGATTGCGGTCAGAGTGAACCGCCGCTGCAGGGCAGACCGCTGAGGCTGGTGTTGTGGGTGCAGCAGAGCGTAGCATAACTCCCCACGGGAGGAGTATAGCCTCAGGGCAGTGTATGCGGAGGATGGGGGTGATGGTGCAGGGCAGCAGCAGTAACGACACGGAGTCAGTGATGCAGTCCAGGGCCTTTACTCACAGTTCTTATTATCCAGACCACGTCTGCAGGTAACGGCTGCCCACGTCGTACTGTGCTCACCAGGTGAGGGGCTCAGACAACTCCTAGATAACTTTGGAGCGCTTCACAGGACCCCCTTTGTGTGTCCTTTGTCTGGCCTTTCTTACCAACCCTTCTGTCCGGCTGCCTCGGGCCTCCTTTTGGTAAACTTGGCGCCAGTTTCCCTGACCCTATGTGGTGCCTTCCTAGCGGGTGTAGCGAGGGGCTGCGCCACATAAAATGTCACAGCCTCCGGTTTCTAGCTGAGGGTCGTTTCCTGCCTCCACTAGTTTCGGGGACCGGTCTCCCCCTTTGGCCTGACCCCTCCACGCAGGTGGATTCGGGCGTGCGGTGGCGACTCGCCCGTCCGCACCCCTGGGATCCCTTCATTCCTCGTTCCTGGAGCCTTCTCCGCTCCTCTTCCTTCCTTCTCCCTCTTCCAGGCCTGGGCCTCTGTTACTAGGCCCGCCTCCGGAGCAGAGCTCATGCAGAGCCCCTGCTCCCTGCCACTTCTGCTCAGACTTCTCTGCACTGAACTAAGATGGTGCCCACCTTTTATACTCCCTTCTCAATGCACCCAGGAACTGCTTCCTCCCTGCTCCTGCACTACAGGGTTCCCCTTCCTCAGTGTTCCCTCCCCCCACTCCAGCCAGGGACAGGGACTGTCGTGCCCATCTCAGAGGCATATTGGTCGCCCTGCCCCACGGCAATGTGGTGTAATGCATGCAGGTGTCGGGTCCTGATCCACACTCCATCCTTACCTGAGAGTGAGATATCACACCTCTGGGTGAGGTGCAATACCTCTGTAGCAACCGAGCCCTCAGGGTGCTACAGTTCCATTTATCTTCAGCCTAGGTGACGTATTGTGATACAGGGCCGTGATTTTGGCTATAAAAGGGTCCCCTAGACCCCTACCCCAAGCTTTTTAAGAGAATCATATATGGCGTGCCAGGAGACTCTATGGAATGCTTTCTCAGCATCCAACGAGAGTATCTAATTACAAATTTTTAACTGCATCTAGCCCAGGAAATACTTTGTGCCTAGTAGCAGTGTCTGCTAGTCAGCGGATTATCCCGGCTGTTAAGCAAGCTACACCACCTGTAGTTTAGACACTTAATTTTTTCAAAGGAAATGCTTCCGGACCATGGGATACTTAGTGAAGAGCATCAGGAGGCACCCCAAGGCATAGGGGCTGGGACTGGCAGTAGGATGCCTTGCGGTGGACAGCCGAGCTCGATCCTTATAAAAGCTTTTTAACTGCAGCAGCTTTAGTGGACGCTACTGGAGCTGGAATTACGCGGCTGCTGGCATGAGACTTGCCCTCCAATAGATCCTTGTAAATGGATTTAAAGTGTATTCATTCAAATTAGAGAGACAATTTAAATTAAAAAGCTTAGAGCTGCCTCCACCACAGGGTTGCTCGCTCGACCCACCAGCGGACAGGCACCAGTATTGGGAGAGGGGGGCTGGCCATCAGGGTTCACTGCGGCTCTGGCACAAACCCGGCGACACGGAGGTGGCACAGGCAGGAGCGAACTGGCCGTGTCGGCTTCTCACTTTTTGGATTTTAGAAGGGCATGACATGCCTATATCTGTGTCTCCCCCTCCTTTTACTCCTCCACCTCTTTTATTTTCGCATGACTATATGTACTTGTCACTTTTCCATGTGTTAGTTATGTCTTCTGAGCAGTTTGTCAGCTTTTGGACACCTTTGAAGGTGTTTTCTATGTGTTTTTGTTTGCCTGCCATTGGTTTTAACGGTGTTCGAAGGTGTTCGACGAACAGTTCGACGAACAGTTCGGCGAACACACGGGTGTTCGACGAACCGAACCGAACTCGAACACTACGGGGGTGGCTCAACACTAGCCATGATCCATACCAAACTATTATTCAGACAAATTCTCGTCCACATGTCCACGTCTGTATACTCCGGAATGTGGACTCCACAAACGTTCTTGAGAAGTCGGGTCATCTGGAAATAAATTCCAGGACTTGATCACTCACATACCAAACTATTATTCAGACAAATTCTCGTCCACATGTCCACGTCTGTATACTCCGGAATGTGGACTCCACAAACGTTCTTGAGAAGTCGGGTCATCTGGAAATAAATTCCAGAACTTGATTACTCACATACCAAACTATTATTCAGACAAATTCTCGTCCACATGCCCACGTCTGTATACTCCGGAATGTGGACCCCACAAACGTTCTTGAGAAGTCAGGTCATCTGACAATTAATTCCAGGACTTGATCACTCACATAAACATTTGTGACCATTTATCTCAGTTTGACTGTTTTTACGACTAGGTCTTGCTACACAAAACTCCTGTTTCCATTTATATTACATATATATTTATGTTGGTGATACGGGCATGATCATTTTATTGGAGGATCTTTAATAATGAGGCTGTTCTGTACTTATACACTATGGACTTTACTGCATGGTTCTTTCAGGATTGTGTAGGGGATTGGTTGTTTTGTGCACATAGCGGTTCCTACCTCGGCGGACGGGAGCCTGCTCTGGTCTACCACGTCTATTGGCACATTCGTCCCTCATATAGGGATTGATGGAGCTAAACGGAAGTTGTACGACCAGTTTCTGAAAGTCTCCGTCATTCCAGCCCTGCTGGTATTCTTTCATCTTTGGAACAAACTCAGGTTGGCCAACATAGTCGGCTGCATTTTCCTCCACATTTTGCCCTTTACTCCAGTACAGTTTATTCTTCCTGCTACAATATACGCAATTGCAGGACAACTTTTTTGTTAACAAAACCAAGTTTTATAATCAGCATATGTACTTTAGGGGCATGAGTCCCTCTGTGAGTAATAATTCCTAGAAGGATTTTCTTGTTTGCTCAATGTCTCTGTGAGCTTTGTATGGATCCTGAAATTCCATCAATTTTACCCTAAAGGCCAAATGGTGCGCCATCTATTATTATAGGCACAGCCCTGCGTCCAGTATTCACATTGGTGCCATATTGGATGTATTGTTGAACTCTGAAAATCTAGTGCAATAAAATTTGAGGTGTGTTCCTTAGAATGTACAAAAAAAGATTCATAAAAGAGAAATTGAAAAAAATGCAAATTTTAAATTTACAAACTTGTGTTGCATCAGCTGCATAAAAAATTGCATCAGACTACACACTACCTCCCTAGATAAATACATTACAGGGTATAATTTACAAAAAAAAGACATTTATGGGGGATTTCTTTTGCTCTTGAATCAAACAGGCTCTGCAAATATGAGAATCTATTCTAAATAGAGCCAAATTTGTATTCCAAAATTCTCATTGTGCCCCTTCCATTCCGAGCGTCTGCCATTTGTCCAAACAGAATATTTTGACTACAAGTGGGATATCCCCGCGCTCTTAAGAAAGTGGATAACAAATTGTGGGGTCAACTTTTTGGTGTTATCTCTTGCAAAAGTGAGAAATTTGGGGTTAAAGCAATATTTTTGTGAAAAAAATGAACTTTTTCAATATGACAACCTAATGTTATCAAATTCTTTGTTGTACCTGTGGGTTCAAAATGCTCACTACACCCCTGAACAAAATCCTTGAGGGGTGTAATTTCAAAAATGGGGTCAATTGTAGGGGGTTTCCGCTGTATAGGCACCTTAGGGGCCCTGTAAATGGGACACGGTGCCCACCGCCTCTTTCAGCCAAATTTGCATTCTAAAAATTCAAAAATTGCTCTTTCTGCTTCGAGCTCTGCTGTTTGTCCAGACAGAACTTTTTGACTACATGTGAGGTATTGTCACGCTCGTAAGGATGTGGGTAACAAACTGTGGGGTCCACTTTTTGGTGTTACATCTTGAAAAAGTGAGAAATTTGGGGCTAAATCAAGATTTTTGTGAAAAAAATTTCAATATGATGACCTAATGTCATCAAATTCTGTGTAGTACCTGTGGGTTCAAAATGCTCGCTATACCCCTGAATAAAATCCTTGAGGGTGCAGTTTACAAAATGGGGTCACTTGTGGGGTTTTCCACTGTTTAGACACATCAGGGGCTCTCCAAACACGACATGGTGTCCGATCTCGATTACAGCCAATTTTGCATTCAAAAAGTCAAACGGTGATCCTTCCCTTCCGAGCCCTGCTGTGCGTCCAAAAAAGAGTTTTCCCCCACATATGGGATATCGGCGTACTCAGGAGGAATTGCATAACAAATTTTCCGTCCATTTTCTCTTGTTACCCTTGTGAAAATAAAAATTTTGGGGTCTGAAGTAACATTTTTGTGAAAAAAGTTAAATGTTAATTTTTTCCTCCTACGTTGCTTCAGTTCATATTAAGCACTTAAAGGGTTAATAAACTTCTTGAATGTGGTTTTGAGCAACTTGAGGGGTGTAGTTTTTAGAATGGTGTCACTTTTGGTATCTTGTGTCATATAGACCCCTCAAAGCCACTTCTAA
Source organism: Phyllobates terribilis (assembly GCF_046119375.1). NCBI lineage: Eukaryota > Metazoa > Chordata > Amphibia > Anura > Dendrobatidae > Phyllobates > Phyllobates terribilis. The sequence goes on from NW_027362764.1 coordinate 761,029,289, forward strand.
TGTGATGTGGTCCCTAAAAAAAATGGTTTTGTAAATTGTGTTGGAAAAATGAGAAATCGCTCGTCAAGTTTTAACCCTTCTAACTTCCTAACAAAAAAAAAATAATGTTTCAAGAAAAAATCTGATGTAAAGTAGACATGTTGGAAATGTTATTTATTAACTATTTTGTGTGACATAACTCTCTGATTTAATGGCATAAAAATTAAAATTTTGAAAATTGTGAAATTTTCCACATTTTTGCCAAATTTCCAATTTTTCACAAATAAACACAAGTGATATCAAACAAATTTTACAATTATCATGAATTACAATATGTCATGAAAAAATATTCTCAGAATCAGTAGGATCCATTGAAGCGTTCCAGAGTTATTATCTCATAAAGTGACAGTGGTCAGAATTGTAAAATTTGGCCTGGTCATTTAAGGTCAAAATTGGTTCCGTCACTAATAGGCTAATGGACTAATGGAAAGATATATATATATATATATATATATATATATATATATATATATTTATTTTTTTTTATATTGTTTTTTTCTTAGCTTATTATTTAGATTATTTTACATGAATTTACTTTTTTTATTAGGTTTTGCATTTTAGATCCATTTCCTAAAGTAAATCTCCCTCTCACGCTATCTTCATAGCTTATAGTGAGGAGCTTGGTATGGACATCACCAGTCTGGCAAGATAACTTCTCCCCTTTTTCTGCTCTGTGCCAACTGTATACACTTTTTCCTTTTCCTAAGGCCGCGTTCACATGTTCAGTATTTGGTCAATATTTTAAATCCGTATTTGAAGCCGAAGCCAAAATACCTGTGTAAAATACTGACCAAATAATGAACGTGTGAACGTGGCCTAAGACAGTGGAATAGACCTGTTGATGATGATGACAATCAATTTCACAATATACAATATTTCATACTTTGTGGCAATATTGATACACATGACACCTTCAAAAATGTAAAACTTTTTTTGTGAAATATTGAATATTGATAAAATGAAGCAATTTCTTACAATAGTGCATTTTGTTTTATTTAAACAGTGTACCTTCTTCATTTGCTGCTGCTCCACTGATTCCAGAACAGTTTTTCTTTTTCCTCTGCGCCACTCCATTTCAAAGTTATGCCCCTCAGTAATAATGATGGAAATATTCCCTTCAACTAACTGGGCGTGTACCACATAACTTTTCTTTGGGCGTGGCCATGCTTTGATTGGCCAGCAAGAGAGGAAGTCTTGTAGTATACGACCAGTAGGTTGAAGGGAAAATTTACATCATTATTATCAGGGGGCATAACTTTGGAACGGAGGGGAACAAAAGAAAAAGAAAACCTGTTCCAGAATCAGTGAAGCAGTGGCAATTGGAGGAGGTACTAATTTAGCTGAAAAAAATCCAATGAAAAATATCCTTTAAATCAAATCGTAAATTCATATCTATAGAAATTTCATTTCCTCAGGGCACAGATCATTTGGATGAATTGTTACAGGATAATTAGTGTTCTATATTCTATTTCTTTTTCTTCCCAGGTTTCCAGACACATTCAGGTCCTTTAAATCCCTTAGAGAATCATTTCCAGAGGTGTCTGGATACTGCTATTGTGCTGACGCCCTGGGACGTGAACTTAAAGGGACTGGTGAGTTGAAGGACAGGGACCCTCTTGTCTGTGACCCCTCTCTTCTTTAGTGCTACAGTCTATTGCCAATATTTTCCTAGGTTGTCGGACATACGTCATAAGAAAATGGCTCTTACCTATGTGCTGTAGCTCAGGAAGAGGGGGAGGGAGAAGGTGAACTGTCCCATCACCTATTGTTAAAAGTGTATTCCTGTTTCCTGAGCCGTCAGCTTTGTAATACGTTATACTCCTGATCTGTGATAATAACAGCTGACCACCCCTGTGTGTCTATCCATGTATCTCTCCCATACATCTGACTCTTCTTTTCCGATGAGACTTGTCTTCTCCAATGAGCTGGAGCATGATACCGCCATATACTTCTGTTCTTCCAGGTTTAGAGATGCTCCTGGATGAAATCTATGACACCTTATTTTCAGGACTTCCGCCTTCACGGTCATTCCCCGAAACCGCCATCTATCGTATGCTGCAGAGACGATTTCTGGGTGTTCAGCTCATCACTTCTGGCAGATTCAGGTGTAAGTCATAGATCTGAGGATGATTGTAAGATTTAGGATGGTTTTATATAGTGCTGCTGTGTGCATTCACCCATGATGCATGCTGGTATAACCTGGGCATTTCCTGTATATAATTATATATGTACAGCTGGTATAACCTGGACATTTCCTGTATATAATTATATATGTACAGCTGATATAACCTGGGCATTTTCTGTATATAACTATATGTACAGCTGGTATAACCTGGGTATCTCCTGTATATAATTATATATACCACGACAGGTGGTGAGTTCTCCTTCAATGGACGTCTTCAAACAGAGGCTGGACAGACATCTGTCTGAGATGATTTAGTGAATCCTGCTTTCAGCAGGGGGTTGGACCAGATGACCCAGGAGGTCCCCTCCAACTCTAACATTCTATGATTCTATATGTGAAGCTGGTATAACCTGGGTATCTCCTGTATATATTATATATGTGCAGCTGGTATAACCTGGGTATCTCCTGTGTATAATTATATATCTGCAGCTGGTATAACCTGGGTATCTTCTGTATATAATTATATGTGTACAGCTGGTATAACCTGGGCATTTCCTGTATGTAATTATATATGTACCGCTGGTATAACCTGGGCATCTCCTGTATATAATTATATATGTACAGCTGGTATAACCTGGGTATCTCCTGTATATAATTATTCATGTACAGCTGGCATAACCTGGGCATCACCTGTATATAATAATATATGTACAGCTGGTATAACCTGGGTATATTCTGTATATAATTATATATGTACAGCTGGTATAACCTGGGTATCTTCTGTATATAATTATACATGTACAGCTGGTATAACCTGGGTATCTCCTGTATATAATTATTCATGTACAGCTGGCATAACCTGGGCATCACCTGTATATAATTATATATGTACAGCTGGTATAACCTGGGTATATTCTGTATATAATTATATATGTACAGCTGGTATAACCTGGGTATCTTCTGTATATAATTATACATGTACAGCTGGTATAACCTGGGTATATTCTGTATATAATTATATATGTACATCTGGTATAACCTGGGTATATTCTGTATATAATTATATATGTACAGCTGGTATAACCTGGGTATATTCTGTATATAATTATATATATATATATATATATATATATATATATATATATATATATATATATATATATATACAGCTGGTATAGCCTGGGCATCTCCTGTATATAATTATATATGTACATCTGGTATAACCTGGGTATATTCTGTATATAATTATATATGTACATCTGGTATAGCCTGGGTATATTCTGTATATAATTATATATGTACAGCTGGTATAACCTGGGTATATTCTGTATATAATTATATATATATACAGCTGGTATAGCCTGGGCATCTCCTGTATATAATTATATATGTACATCTGGTATAGCCTGGGTATATTCTGTATATAATTATATATGTACAGCTGGTATAACCTGGGTATATTCTGTATATAATTATATATATATACAGCTGGTATAACCTGGGTATATTCTGTATATAATTATATATATATACAGCTGGTATAGCCTGGGCATCTCCTGTATATAATTATATATGTACATCTGGTATAACCTGGGTATATTCTGTATATAATTATATATGTACAGCTGGTATAACCTGGGCATCTCCTGAATATAATTATATAAGTTCCTGCGTATTATTATATATGTTTGTCTCTGATTTTCTTATAGGTCCGTCAGCTTGTGAAGTCCAGCACTTTACATCTGCAGAGATGGGGAATGTCCACATACCATCTTGTGAAGATGATGGGAGTTATAAGTCTGTGCAATGCCAAGAAGGGGGCCAGTGTTGGTGTGTGGATTATAAGGGTCAGGAAAAATCTGGAACACGGGTCATGGGAGAAACCCCAAAGTGCGGTAAGAACCATCTTCAGCAAGTGTTTAATTATGTGACAGTGCCCCCACAGGTGAATTGAAGGTTTTTCATTGTTCCAATTGAAATTGATAGGCTGTCTGTGTAATGTGTGGATCTGGTGGGACCTCCAGAGAAATGCTCTTTGTACCTACTGCAGATAATTGATGGAGAGCTCAAAAGTGAGGTTTCTCCTATTTTGAAAAGTATGGGAATTCTAAAGGGTCATATCATAATTCAATCTTTTGAAGGAACTGATAGAAAGCAGCCATTGCCCTAGAGATCAGGGAGTGACAGGAGCTGTGCAGAGTGGTACTTTGCTTCCTTATCCAGACCTCCGGCAGCTGACTATTCATTCATAATGAGATGGCTTTACTAACTTGTCCCAGTCTACACAGCAAAGCTTCTTTATGTTAGATTATTGTGTCTACTTCAGTGGGCAGTGTGCAGACTGGAATATTCCATGATTTGTTTTTTGGGATAGTCAAATAAAAAAATGTAAGGACGCCGCCTCCTCTTAAAAAATATTATGTACTATCCTGCCTTGATATTGATACAACTGACGTCACTGCTTTCTGGGTCTTCTATCCTTGGATTACGATATCGGAGAGAATGAGACACAGGACAGGATGTATGTGTCAAACAAGTTCTAACTTTATTACAAAGCATAGGGTTTATATACACCCTGAAGGCAGGAAACGGATTTACCATATATGGTCCGATTATGCAATTTAGCAAACAAAGACTGATTTCTATTCTCGTGCTTGTGTTGAAACATTTCATCGGACACATTTGATTAGACACATTTAATCAGATACATTCTGATGGCTAGCAAGGACACGTTGGTCTCTATTGATACAAGGAAGGAACATTTAGCTGGTGTTGTTTTGACCTAAAGTAACTGTCAGACTTATATAGCATAGATGGGGCCTTTAAACTTGAGGGACCTCATCTTCTGCTATAACACAACCATTACTTATCCAGGCCTCCATCAGTACATTACATCTGACTATATAATCATAATAAGATGGCTGTGCTTACTCTGTCACAGTCTACACAGCAAAGCTTATTTACATTCGCTTATTGTGTCCGCATCAATGGACAGTGTGAAAACTTTAATATTTCAGGATTTGTTAATTATATATAGCCAAATATAACATTTAAGAACATGCCTCCTCTTAAGAATATTATATACTAACTTGCCTTGATATTGATACTATCATTTCTTATTCAGGCCTCCAGTAGTACAATAGAGCTAACTCTCTAATCATAATAAGATGGCTCTGCTGATCCTTTCTCAGTCTACACAGCAAAGCTTATTTAAGTTAGCTCATTATATCTGCTCCAGGGGCCTATGTAAAAACTGGAATATTTCAGGGTTAGTTATGGATAGTCAAATAAGAAAAACACTGTCTCCTCCAAAAAAGAGGAAAAATTATTTGAGAAATATTTTTTTTTATTATTATGATCTCTTTTTTTTTTCCTTTATGTCTGCAGATAATTTTGATGACTGTCCAACCAGAAGGAGACGAGCACTTTCTACTCTGTTTTATGGACCCGTAGGTCACTTTAGTCAACAGAGTTTATTCTTCACTCAAGAAGAAGAATCAGGAGCAAAAATCAGCTCAAAATTCTGTCCATCCTATTTGGTGGAGACATTTCTGAATTCCGGTCTTCTGGCTGGAGTTGGTCAAGCCGCAAAAGATTCGAGGATTCAGCTCAGAACCTTCCTTGGAGATGCAATTCTTGGGCTTTTCTCTTCCAAAACCCAAGTAGAATTTGCTCTACATTTCGCTTCTAACCCTATAGCTTTTCAGCAAACCCTTTTTGGGGGCAAATTTCTAAAAAATTTGGGTTCATTTAACTTCACTAGTGCTGTTGGCACTAACAGCAAATTCAGTTTTACTGATTTTTTCCAACAGATTGGCTTAACAGGATCGTACAGTGGAGGGAACTTCAAAGAACTTGCAAAATTATTTTCCCCGGATGAAGATTCTTACTTGACGAAAGATTCATCAAATTCATCAAAACCAGACTTTAACCTGAACCAGCCAATACTGGCTAGTTTTGGGCGTAAGGTGAATCTACGAGAAAATCGCAATCATCTTCAATTCCTTCAGTCCATCTTGGAACAAAAAGAATTTTCAACATTTCTCCGAGATGTGGTTTCTATTCCATTGAATGTTGCGAAAGACATTTCAGAAGCTGTGAAGATACTGGTGGAGTCCGAAGCTTGTGAGCAGAAACCGGACGGGGTATTTGTGCCAACATGTACTAATGATGGTAGATATAAAGAAGTTCAGTGCAGTGGGTCTGAATGCTGGTGTGTTGATGAACAAGGTCAAGAAATTCAAGGAACAAGGACAACGGGTCAACAGCCAACATGCTCCTCAAAGTGTTTGCAGGAACGGAAGGCTCAAATAGCTTTCCAGAGAAGCCAACCTGCGGGTTCAGATGTGTATATTCCAGCTTGTGATAAAAAAGGGAATTATTTGTCTGTGCAGTGTGATGGCAGACACTGTTTTTGTGTTGACTTGGAGGGAAAGAATATTCCGGGAACTCAAAAATTATCTGGAGAAAATATTCAATGTAAGTTTCTCTATTCATCACATATGAACTCATTTGCCATAGGCACCGCTTGCCCCACCTAGATCTTTTTGTGTTCCTACACACAAAAAAAGTGCCTCTTATAGGGTGCCTTAGTGTTCCCACACATTTTAATACCTCTTTTATTATTATCATCATGGCCTTTTATGGAATCCACGCAGTATTGCACCCCAAAGATGCCCCTGTACACATTAATGCCCCAGTTGCACACTAACACACACAGTATCAAGCCTCCACAATGACCCTCATACAGTGTGATGCCCCCACAGTACTTCACCCACACAGAGTGATGTCCCCACAGCCCCCTCACACATTATGTTGACCCTAATGTCCCCTCATACAGTATGATGCCCCTTTTTTCCTACTACACAGTATGATGCCCCTTCTTTACCACACACACACAGTAAAATTCTGCCAGTGTCCCCCCCACACAGTATGATGCCCTCGGTGTTCTCACAACACAGTATGAGGCCCCCAGCATTACCCCCACACAGTATGATGCCCCAGTGTCCCTCCAGCACAGTATGATTCCCATACTGTCTCCTAACACAGTTTGATTCCCCCAATGTCTCCCAACACAGTATGATTTCCCCAGTGTTTGCCAAGCATTTCCCCCACACACTATGATGCCCCCTATTTGATACTTTAATAATGAATTCTGAGATAATAGCAGAAGGTCCCCTACTTCAGGATCCTCATTTCTAGGCCACATTAGAAAGCGTTTCCATAGGGCATTTCTCTCTCTGGAAAACTTGTCGTGCATTACACAAGAATCCATTCATTTAAATGGACAGATGTGTAATGTCAAATTGCCCTCTGGGGGTGCTGCAGGGAGATTGAACACTTGGTACCAGGTTTCACCATAGATAAAACTGATTACGGGCGAGTTCCAGCAGGGGGACAATTTGTAGTTAAGTTACTGTCAAGAGAAAATTTGAAAAAGTAGAGATTGTCCAAAGCGGAGATTACTTTTAACAGTATTTAAAGTATAAGGGCAAAAATCGATGTTACAATGATCTGTTTTCTATTTTAGGTCCAAGTTCTTGTCAGCTGGCTGGCAGTGATGCCTTTCTACAGGCCACAAGGTCATTGTTATCTGTGCCCACCCCACTGCTTGATCCTTTACAAGTTTATGTCCCCCAGTGCTCCTCTGAAGGAGAATGGAGGGCCATTCAATGCAGCGGTCCTACGGAGCAAGCCTTTGAATTATACGAGAGGTGGACAAAACAGACGGGAATTGTCTCATTCTCCGACACCCTGAAAGTCATACTGAAATATAGGGAGTCTTTATCGCAAAGGTTTTCTGACTTTGTGAAGACCCTTTATGACAATGGGCATCAGAATGTCTTCCCTGCTTTCTCCCAATATTCCCTCTTTAGTGATGTGCCACAGGAGAGCTTGGAAGGCAATGTGACCATGTTATTATCTGATAACATACTGCTCAATCCTTACATCATTTGGAGACTGATGAGTGGAAGCCTCACCTATTATCCAGGGTCATATAGTGATTTTTACACCCCCCCTGGACACAAGGACTCGCGTAGCTGTTGGTGCATCAATATGGATGGAGATAAGCTTGAAGGAACGGAAAAACCCCCAAACATGATTCCAAAATGTAAGTTCAAATAACAAGACAGATCCACTGTGAATATCAGTGGTCATGTTGTCAGTTATAGCCTAACATTGTGGTTTAGTTAGTTTGAGAGATGTTTCGACCTAGGTGGAAAGACCAAAGGGACCACTGAAGAACTGGAGCTTTGAAGACTTCTCTATATTTTGTCTTGTCTTGACCCTCTGAAATTTAAAAAACTTTTTAAGTTCTAGCGTGAATGTAGTAATGGTCAGGAATATCATTTTAGAAGCCTTTGTTGTCAAGAATGGATTTCCCAAAAAGATGATGACCCAAGATATCAACAACCAAGCTGAAGTTCTTCAGTGGTCTTGTCATTCCCCAGTAGTCTTGTCTTTCCTCCAGTGGCCCAGTGAACTGAACAACTTGGTATAGAGTCAACCTCTCACCAATTAAAAAATACTCTTCAAGCCACTTGACTTCACTGATTAAGGAAAGAACATGGTCTTTCGGGACCCAAGTGCTTTAAGTCGACTATTTTTACCAAAGGTTTAGCAAGACATGCTATTACCTTCTTCATGGAAATGCAGCATTATTTGCCTTCTACATTGGGCCTCTATACCCGTTCTTTTTATCCAAAATTTTGCCAAACCCATATTCACTGAGGCAAAAGCAAGGCTTCTTGATGGAAGGGTAATAGCTTTTTGTTGTATGTTACGCAGTAACAGCTCTAAGATAAAATTTGTGTAAATTAGGTTGAAGCATTGCACAATTAAGTAAAAAATACCTTTTAACCTGTTTTTGATTTTTGTATGTTTTGTTTTTGACATTTATATGTTTTTATTAGGCCCTGGGTCTTGTGAAATTGCAAAACTGAAAACCTTACAATTCCTGAAAGACGCCAGAAGCATCATCGATGGGTCAAATTCTTCCACTTTTCCTTTGGCCTACGCCTTCTTAGCAGCCAATGGCCTCCGACTATTGGAGAAGGATCTGCTGTTCAGTCCGGATCAGAAATCAGGGATCGTGTTATCGGAGAAGTTCTTGAGTAGAGACCTCTATGGTCTAAAGCTGGCTGCCTTTTCCAGTACGTGTTACATGCTTTATTTATATATTTCACATATTATTCACGAAGACCATGACCGTATAGGCCTAATTACCAGTGTTGCAGACCTAAAAAGCTGATATGGGGCCGACCTTTAACAAGGCCCAGGTTTATTGATAAAGAAACCAATGTTGATGATGGGGTGGTAGAAAATTAAATGCAGATCACTATTAGACCAAGGAGACGAAACAGTGGAGACCAATGGAATGACAAGATTTTCGGGTTAGAGCAGAGTGGGGGTTCATTATGTGTTGGTTCGGGGCCTCTGCATGGCTTCTATTTGACCACATCTTCAATATTGTTCAAGTTTGGTTCTGGGATTTCGTAGGTGCTTCCCATTGTACCCACAATATACACAACCATACCTCTGCCAGGACTGCCAGGGTCAGAGATAACTCTCATCTTTGCAGTTAGCATCACTTTAGATACTATATCTTTCAGCCCATCAGCTCCTCATAAATAAATTGCAGCGTTCTAAATTTTTTATTACGGCAGCCATGGGGCTAACATTGACCCCATCGGTTTGCCATCGCTATCTGCCTATTGGGCCTCATAGCTTGCCCATAACGATAACACTGACAGATAATATTTCTAAGTATTCCAAAGTGTTATATCAAATGATAATAGTTTCAAGTTCCCTATTGGAGCAAAAGAAAAAGTTTCCTCCCAAAAATATTAAGATTTTTTTCATTTAAAATTATCTTACTGGTTACAAATAGTAAAAGTAAAACAGATATTGCACCAATGTAATCATAATGACCCTTAGACATAAAATATTATTTATGTAGCACAGTATGTTGTTAAATAATAAAAAATAGTGATGCATTTGCAGATTTTTTTCCCCCAAAATATTCAATAAACATACAATATAAATGTCCTCCTAAGAGGTGCTAATAAAAGTTATATCCCAATCTGCAAGAAACGAGCCCACATATGGATATGTCAATAAGAATAAAATCATTTGCGTAAAACATGTCTTTTATTGTGCAAAAGAATTAAAAGCTATAGGATATACGATGTGTATTTATTTGGTGTCACCGAATTTGTAATGTCCCGCATTAAGAAGAACTTTATTTATACCAAATGGTACGCAGTGAAAAAAAAAAGTAATTACACTGCCTTTTGTATTCACCCCAACCCTCCAAGAAAAAGTAATCAAAGTTGATCAAATGAAATTTGCTACAAAATAACGACAATAAAAAAACTACAACTCATCACCAAAAAAAGCCCTTATAAGGGTACGTTGATTGAAAAACATTTGGAAAGTAAAAAAAAGTTATAGCTCTTGGAGTAAAGTATTAAAAAAAAAAAAAAAAAAAAATGCCTGGTCCTTTAGGCTAAAAAAAAACAAGTCCTTAAGAGATTAAAATGTGGGACTTATATTGTGTTCCTTGGGGCGGGGGCACCAGATGTTGCAGAGGGGCCAGCTGGGGTAGGTTTCGGGTCTCGGCAGGTTCTAGGATGGCTAAGGTGCAGTTCGCTCAACTTGATGTCTACTAGAGGATACATAGTCCAAGTAATTCTCCACTGAAGGAGGGACCTTCATGGGTTGGCTCCTCGTGGTGACAAGTATTTAATTACTCACGGTTTTGGGGCTACAGTTCCAGGGATAGGGTAGGCAAAGCTCATTTTTTTTAGCAGTCACGTAGCAATGACTCCCGCACAAGAAGTGCAAAGAGACCAGTAATGCAACAGAGCCCTTGTTCAGCCTTATATTCCCAGTCTTTATGTGTTTCAGTAATGTTTTTCTTTTTCTTCATCTATTCAGCCCTTCAGTTTTTCCAGGAAATTGCCAACATTTCTAGAGAGACCACCCAGTTGTCATACAAACCATACAGACCTCAGTGTGACAGACTTGGAAACTGGGACCCCATTCAGTTTTATCAGGGTACAGGTGAGGTGTAATAGTTTATGGTATTCTCTGTGTGGCTTTTTAATAATTTTGTTTCAACATAAAGTTTTGTTCATGAACCAAAACTTTGTGCCAGATTCATGCCAATCGGTAATTCTCAGCTGCCTGGTAGTCTATGGTCTTATAAGCCACTTTCCTTCCTATGCAATCAACAGGGCCCAAAGAGGCACCTAAAGCAAAACACTGACCTGGAGGCATTCATTGAGCTGGTGACACCATAGATCTGTTACATGGACGGGGTACTCTATGATAACATGAAAAGTTGTGTGGAGTAGACCATAAGGCATGAACCACAAAAGACAGATGAGAAAGGGAGAATCATTTTACCCCTCTTCTATAACATAAAATCTCAATAATATCTCTACAGATAGCAGAAATAATTACCAACTGACTTGACATTTTGGAGAATCCGTGGAAATTTTTTTTTTACATTTCGTTCATCTCTTCTTTAGGTCACTATTGGTGTGTTGATGCTGAAGGTGGCTACATTCCTGGATCCCTTGTGACGAGAACCTTGGGACCTCCGCAGTGTGAGACTTTGTGTTTTTATGACTATAGAACTCATAGGGTCAGCCAAGTGTGCTGCTATGGGTCCTGGACAGCGGAAGCTTCCAACCTTATTCTCATAGGCAGTGTGGGCCTTCGCAGGTCTCCAAAGGTCCACAAAAGGCTGTAAAGGTCTCCAAAGGTCTAAGAGTGCTGCTGTGGGTCCAGGGTGGAGGAAGCTTCCAACTTCATCCTCATGGGCAATGTGCACCTTTGCAGGTTTCCAAAGGTCCACAAAAGTCTCTAAAGTTCCAAGAGTGCTGCTGTGGGTCCAGGGTGGAGGAAGCTTACAACTTCATTCTCATGGGAAGTGTTGACCTTTGCAGATCTCCAAAAGTCCATAAGGGTCTCATAAGGTCCAAGAGTGCTTCAATGGGTCTAGGAAAGAGGAAGCTTCCAACTTCATTCTCATTGGCAGTGTGGACCTTCGCATGTCTCCAAAGGTCCACAAGAGTCTCCAAAGGTCCAAGAGTACTGCTGTAGGTCCAGGATGGAGAAAGCATTCAACTGCATACTCATGGGTAGTGTGGACTTTTGTAGGTATCAAAGCTCCACTGTATCACTCATATTTCCAAACAAAGACAGACAGGAGAAGCCACTAGGGTTTTCTATCCTTCAATGGTTGGATAAGATTACAGTGATAACATCGTGGGCCACAGCTTTTTGATTGCCGGCAAACAGCATGAAAGTTGATTTGCCAAGAAATTTCTCATGTCTACGCCTAGCCTAAGACAGGTCTGCATAATTTAGGAATATAATATGTGATTCTCTGTAGGTCGGACTTCCTGCCAACAAGCTCAGACGAACTCTTTGATCTCCAGCTGGATGCCCAAAAAATCTTCCATCATGAAGACTGACACATCTAATGTATTTATACCACGCTGTACAGAGGTAATGTACTACTACTTAATAATCATAACAATTACTCTATGTAATCATATGCAAAACCAGAACTGTACAGGTGATGTTGAGACTTCTCATCAATGACAAGAAGAATGAGTCCTTTGTTTTAATATCCAGGTGCACAGCCAGACAATGCCCCCTGCGAGTGAGTCACATGATGTGACTTTTGCACATTTCGAGTCCTGTTGTTACTTTGTTCCATTCTTTGGGTTCTTTGGTGACTACAGATGCGTCCTTACATGCAGAATATGTACAACTCAATGCCCTAGTGTCTCAATTTGACAGAATTTCTCAAATTAGGAAAAAAACATGTCTAGTCAATTCCACATAAACAAATTCCATTCATTTGGTGCATTTGGGCCATTTTTGTGATAGATGCCAAATACAGGTAATAAGAATTGAGTTCATGTGAAGTCCCATTGAGCCACAGTCTGTGTCACTATAATATAGACTCCAAGCTTCTTCGATACTGGTGTGGACATACTATAGAGGTCGACCATGCAGGTCTCTAGAATAGAGGGGCCACAGCCTTGGCTGGTTCAATCCCCTTTATACTCAGGGGGTGAGAACAATGGGGGACTCTCCTCTGTAGGTTAACTAGTGTCAAACCTTAGACCCTGTGTACTCTAATGGGGGTATTTTGTTCTTTATTGTGTCCTCAACTTCATACACACTTGTTCTTCTTTACTTTTTTTCTTGGTTTGTCAGATTTTAAGACTAGTAGGGTGAGATTACCAGTTTTAACCCCTTCCCATTGGTGCCATTTTTACTTTTTGCCCTTCTGTTTTTCTTTTTTTCCTTCTACATATCTGTATGAGATCTTGGGGTTTTTTTGTGGGACGAGTCGTAGTTTCAAATGATGCCATTCATTTTACCATTCGATGTACTGAAAAGCGGGAAAAAAATTTCAAGTTGGGCGAAATGGTGAAAAATAGCGATTCTATTATTTTTGGAGATTTTGTTTTCATGGTGTTCATTGTGTGATACCTAAGTTATAAGATTTTTTTAAGGGGCTAGATATGATGTTTTGATCACTTTTTATTGCGTCTTAAGAAGGTGCGATGGCCAAAAATGGCAATTGTAGCTTTTTTTTTTTATTTAGTTTTACCATATGATTTATTTAAGTTGATTTAACTTTTTATATGTTTTTATTTTCTTTATATATTTTTACAAATTTTTACTATTTTATTTACTATTTTTTTTATTTAATAAGGTTTTTATTTTTTTTAATTTTTTTATTTTGATTCATTTTTATTTCTCGATAGGGAAATTGAACTTTTGATCTCTAGACCTTTGATTTCAGCTTGGGCTTCACAGGAGCCTGGAGATTGCAACGACGCCCCCCCCCCCCCCACCCGATCCTCACAATCACATCATGGTGTGGGGGAGGGGGAGGGATGAAAGGCTTCAGAACTATAAATGTTGCTGTCAAAGATACCCATCGGCATTTGAATGGTTAAACAGTGGTGATCGGAGCTATCTCCAGTTTTATGAATCTTCTCTTATTTTAGACTGGACAATATGTTACTTTGCAAAAATCGGAGACTGAGTCGTGGTGTGTGCATCCGATAAGTGGCAAAGTTGTCCTAAAAGATTTTGGTGGCTCGGAGAATGTCACATGTAAGTAGATTTGTTACGATAACCTAATGGCTGACACTTCTATGATGCAGCTCCGGATGTGATTGGAGTATGATATCCTTGACAGGTCCAGATCTCTGCACCATCAGTAAATCTGAAGGCAGTTTTCTAGGTGATCAGGTCATTGCCTCGTGTGAAGGTAACGGGAGCCGCGCTCGGGAGCAGTGCGATCCGAACAGGAATCAGTGTGTCTGTGTCTTCATACACGGCGAAGAAGCTGCAGGGACAGAAGTGACCATGGATGGAAAGCCAGGATCCATCTGTCAGGGTACGGAGGTGCTTCTGGGTATGCCTGAACGTCTTCACTTCATGTTGTCTTCATGGAGCGTACATATAAAATATGGCTAAAGAACACTACATTTCTGGTAAACTTTCAAGAGGACACATCAGAAAAAGCTATAGAAGATCCTGTACTGATCCTAACTTACATCCTGTATTATACTCCAGAGCTGCACTCACTATTCTGCTGATGCAGTCACTGTGTACATACATTACATTACTGATCCTGAGTTACATCCAGTATTATACTCCAGAGCTGCACTCACTATTCTGCTGGTGCAGTCACTGTGTACATACATTACATTACTAATCCTGTACTTATCCTGAGTTACATCCTGTATTATACTCCAGAGCTGCACTCACTATTCTGCTGGTGCAGTCACTGTGTACATACATTACATTACTAATCCTGTGCTGATCCTCAGTTACATCCTGTATTATACTCCAGAGCTGCACTCACTATTCTGCTGGTGCAGTCACTGTGTACATACATTACATTACTGATCCTGTACTGATCCTGAGTTACATCCTGTATTATACTCCAGATCTGCACTCACTATTCTGCTGGTGCAGTCACTGTGTACATACATTACATTACTGATCCTGAGTTACATCCAGTATTATACTCCAGAGCTGCACTCACTATTCTGCTGGTGGAGTCACTGTATACATACATTACATTACTGATCCTGTACTGATCCTGAGTTACATCCTGTATTATACTCCAGAGCTGCACTCACTATTCTGCTGGTGCAGTCACTGTGTACATACATTACATTACTGATCCTGTACTGATCCTGAGTTACATCCTGTATTATACTACAGAGCTGCACTCACTATTCTGCTGGTGCAGTCACTGTGTACATACATTACATTACTGATCCTGTACTGATCCTGAGTTACCTCCTGTATTATACTCCAGAGCTGCACTCACTATTCTGCTGGTGCAGTCACTGTGTACATACATTACATTACTGATCCTGAGTTACCTCCTGTATTATACTCCAGAGCTGCACTCACTATTCTGCTGGTGCAGTCACTGTGTACATACATTACATTACTGATCCTGAGTTACATCCAGTATTATACTCCAGAGCTGCACTCACTATTCTGCTGGTGCAGTCACTGTGTACATACATTACATTACTGATCCTGAGTTACATCCTGTATTATACTCCAGAGCTGCACTCACTATTCTGCTGATGCAGTCACTGTGTACATACATTACATTACTGATCCTGAGTTACATCCTGCATTATACTCCAGAGCTGCACTCACTATTCTGCTGGTGCAGTCACTGTGTACATACATTACATTACTGATCCTGTACTGATCCTGAGTTACATCCTGTATTATACTCCAGAGCTGCACTCACTATTCTGCTGGTGGAGTCACTGTGTACATACATTACATTACTGATCCTGTACTGATCCTGAGTTACATCCTGTATTATACTCCAGAGCTGCACTCACTATTCTGCTGGTGCAGTCACTGTGTACATACATTACATTACTGATCCTGAGTTACCTCCTGTATTATACTCCAGAGCAGCACTCACTATTCCGCTGGTGCAGTCAGGGCCGGCTCCAGGTTTTTCTGGGCCCCGGGCGAAAGAGTCTCAGTGGGCCCTTTTAACACATACCACGATTCATGATGCAGAGATACAGCGGAGAAATATATATATATATATATATATATATATATATATATATATATAGTACAATGCAAAGATTTCACTTCTTACATTACATGAGTGATATCTATTGTAAATTCCACAATAGCTCAGAAACCGGTGAATCGCTCCACACAGAATACTGGCCCCCATATAAGGCTCCATACGGAATACTGGCCCTCATATAACGCTTCATACAGGATACTGGCCCCCATATAACGCTCCACACAGAATACTGGCCCCCATATAACGCTCCATACAGGATACTGGTCCCCTTATAAAGCTCCATACAGGATACTGGCCCCCATATAACGCTCCATACAGGATACTGGTCCCCTTATAAAACTCCATACAGGATACTGGCCCCCATATAACGCTCCATACAGGATACCGGTCCCCTTATAACGCTCCATACAGGATACCGGTCCCCTTATAACTCTCCATACAGGATACTGGCCCCCATATAATGCTGCATGCAGGCTGTTACCCCCCACATAATGCCCCATACAGGCTGTCCCCCCCTTATAATGCTCCATGCAGGCTGTTACCCCCCACATAATGCCCCATACAGGCCCCCCCCCTTTTAATGCTCCATGCAGGCTCTTACCCCCCACATAATGCCCCATACAGGCCCCCCCCCTTTTAATGCTCCATGCAGGCTCTTACCCCCCACATAATGCCCCATACAGGCCCCCCCCCTTTTAATGCTCCATGCAGGCTGTTACCCCCCACATAATGCCCCATACAGGCAGCCCCCCCTTATAATGCTCCATGCAGGCTGTTCCACCCCACATAATGCACTATGCAGGCTGCCCCCCCTTTATGCTGCCCCATGCAGGATGTCCCCCCCCTCTTTATAATGCCCCATGCAGGATGCCCCCCCCTTCTCTTTATAATGCCCCATGCAGGATGTCCCCCCCCCCTTTATAATGCCCCATGCAGGATGTCCCCCCCTCTCTTTATAATGCCCCATGCAGGATGTCCCCCCTTCTCTTTATAATGCCCCATGCAGGATGCCCCCCCCTTCTCTTTATAATGCCCCATGCAGGCTGTTCCCCCCCCCTCCTCTATATAATGCCCCATGCAGGATGTCCCCCCCCCTTTATAATGCCCCATGCAGGATGTCCCCCCCCCCTTTATAATGCCCCATGCAGGATGCCCCCCCTTCTCTTTATAATGCCCCATGCAGGATGTCCCCCCCCCTTTATAATGCCCCATGCAGGATGCCCCCCCCTTCTCTTTATAATGCCCCATGCAGGCTGTCCCCCCCTCTATATAATGCCCCATGCAGGATGTCCCCCCCCTCTATATAATGCCCCATGCAGGCTGTGTCCCCCCCCCTCTATATAATGCCCCATGCAGGCTGCCCCCCCCCTCTATATAATGCCCCATGCAGGCTGCCCCCCCCTCTATATAATGCCCCATGCAGGATGTCCCCCCCCTCTTTATACTGCCCCATGCAGGATGTCCCCCCCCTCTTTATAATGCCCCATGCAGGATGTCCCCCCCCTCTTTATAATGCCCCATGCAGGATGTCCCCCCTCTCTTTATACTGCCCCATGCCTCCATACATTAAAAAAAAAAAATCAAATACTCACCTCCCTTCTCCTCACCCGCTGCTCGCTGCTCAGCTCCGAACTCCAGCGTTGTCGGCGTCTTCCCGTTCAGCGCTCCCTGTGACGGCTCAGGGGAGGGCGCGGTGAAAAGACGTCACCGCACCCTCTGACCTGAGACGTCACAGGGAGCGCACAGCAGGAAGACAGCGGATCTGCGGAGGCACGGGGAGAGGTAAGTATCGGGCTGCCGGGGCCCTGAGCAAGCGGCGGAGAAGGGCGGGCGCTGACACCGCTCTCCTCCGCCCATAGCCCAGCGGGGTGCGTGACCGCCAGTGGGCCCCTCTGCCTGCTCAGGGCCCCGGCATTTGCCCGGGTGCGCCGGGTGCTGACGCCGGCCCTGGGTGCAGTCACTGTGTACATACATTACATTACTGATCCTGCACTGATCCTGAGTTACATCCTGTATTATACTCCAGAGCTGCACTCACTATTCTGCTGGTGCAGTTACTGTGTACATACATTACATTACTGATCCTGCACTGATCCTGAGTTACATCCTGTATTATACTCCAGAGCTGCACTCACTATTCTGCTGGTGCAGTCACTGTGTACATACATTACATTACTGATCCTGAGTTACATCCTGTATTATACTCCAGAGCAGCACTCACTATTCTGCTTGTGCAGTCACTGTGTAAGTACATTACATTACTGATCCGGAGTTACATCCTGTATTATACTCCAGAGCTGCACTCACTATTCTGCTGGTGCAGTCACTGTGTACATACATTACATTACATATCCTGTACTGATCCTGAGTTACCTCCTGTATTATACTCCAGAGCTGCACTCACTATTCTGCTGGTGCAGTCACTGTGTACATACATTACATTACATATCCTGTACTGATCCTGAGTTACCTCCTGTATTATACTCCAGAGCTGCAATCACTATTCTGCTGGTGCAGTCACTGTGTACATACATTACATTACTGATCCTGTACTGATCCTGAGTTACATCCTGTATTATACTCCAGAGCTGCACTCACTATCCTGCTGGTGCAGTCACTGTGTACATACATTACATTACTGATCCTGTACTGATCCTGAGTTACATCCTGTATTATACTCCAGAGCTGCACTCACTATTCTGCTGGTGCAGTCACTTGGTACATTACATTACATTGCTGATCCTGAGTTACATCCTGTATTATACTCCAGAGCTGCACTCACTATTCTGCTGGTGGAGTCACTGTGTACATACATTACATTGCTGATCCTGAGTTAGATCCTGTATTATACCCCAGAGCAGCACTCACTATTCTGCTGGTGCTGTCACAGTGTACATACATTACATTACTGATCCTCTACTGATCCTGAGTTACATCCTGTATTATACTCCAGAGCTGCACTCACTATTCTGCTGGTGGAGTCACTGTACATACATTACATTGCTGATCCTGAGTTACATCCTGTATTATACTCCAGAGCTGCACTCACTATTCTGCTGATGCAGTCACTGTGTACATACATTACATTGCTGATCCTGAGTTACATCCTGTATTATACTCCAGAGCTGCACTCACTATTCTGCTGGTGCAGTCACTGTGTACATACATTACATTACTGATCCTGAGTTACATCCTGTATTATACTCCAGAGCTGCACTCACTATTCTGCTGGTGCAGTCACTGTGTACATACATTACATTACTGATCCTGTACTGATCCTGAGTTACATCCTGTATTATACTCCAGAGCTGCACTCACTATTCTGCTGCTGCAGTCACTGTGTACATACATTACATTACTGATCCTGAGTTACCGCCTGTATTATACTCCAGAGCTGCACTCACTATTCTGCTGGTGGAGTCACTGTGTACATACATTACATTACTGATCCTGTACTGATCGTGAGTTACATCCCGCATTATACTCCAGAGCGGCACTCACTATTCTGCTGGTGCAGTCACTGTGTACATACATTACATTACTGATCCTGTGCTGATCCTGAGTTACATCCTGTATTATACTCCAGAGCTGCACTCACTATTCTGCTGGTGCAGTCACTGTGTACATACATTACATTACTATCCTGTGTTACATCCTGTATTATACTCCAGAGCTGCACTCACTATTCTACACATGATAAGCAATTTAATGTATGTACAGCAGAATCCTGAGTACAGCTCTGGAGTATGGAGCAGGTTGTAATTCAGGATCACTGTAACTGTGTCACAAAGTTTGCACATCTTGTAGCCTGAATAAAACGGATAGATCTTTTTTTCTTTTCTTTTACTTTCCAGTTTGTATCGTTTCTCTGGTAACGTAGCAATGTCTTCTCTCTGGTAGCTCCGCTGTGCCCTCTTCCCTTCGGAGCGCAGGATATCAAACATGGATCAGTTTTCTGTCAGGAAGTTTTGGAGTCGGGAGAGAAGTCACAGAAATGTCTCGTTATGTGTCACAAAGGCTACAGCAATGTGTTTCCCAGGACTGTATTCACATGTGATGGAAAAACTCAGCGATGGACCTCACAGCCTCCTCATATTCAGGCCTGTCAAAGTGAGAGCCTGATACTAAGAAACATTTCTTCTTATAGTGTGTAACGAAAGTATTCACCCCCCTCCCCCTTGGCATTTTTCATGTTTTGTTACCGCACAACCAGGAATTTCAGTTTTTTTGAGGATTTGCATTAGTTGATGTAAAGTACCTGCCGACAACTGTGAACATTTGTTTTTCTTTTTATTGTGACGCAAACAACAAATAGGACAAAATAACTGAAAACTTCATTGAGCATAACTATTCACCACCCTAAAGTCAGTACTTTGTGGAGCCTCCTTTTGTGTCAATTATGTAACATACCTGGCGGCGTCCTTGCATAGTGGTCCATCTCCCACTGTGCAAGAGCGCGCACTTGATCTCCAATTCAGAATGTCTCTCTGGCTTCCCTCCATGCTGTTTGTTTGTCTCTGTTTCTGCTGCTTAAGGGAGGCGCCCGATCACTTCCTGCTTCTTGTAGCTGCTGCAGGCACACCCCTTGTGCGTCCTCAGCCTATTGCTGTCTGTCACCTGGTATTTAAACCAGCTGCTCCAATTAACCCATGCCTGAGCATCTTGTCCTGTCAGTTGGCTTTTTTTCTCTGACATGCCAGGTCCTGTGTATATTACCTCTCTTGCAGTATTTGTTCCCGTGTCTGTACTGTGTCCTAACTGTGTACTCTAACCTGCAGTCTGTACACGCTCTCTAGCCTGTTGTCTTCTGCCTATCCTGGAGGCTTTATTTCCAGGCCAGTGTGAACACGCTCCTAGCCTGTTCTTTCCGCCTTCTAGGGGCCGCATACCTAGACCCGTTCCTGTATCTTGCCTGCTCTTGTTTGTATACTCTTCTAGCCTGTTATCTGTTTTTCTCTATGTCCGTACCTTCCCTTTTCTTGCAGAATCTGATCCCGTACCTATCTCCTACTCGTTGTCTTTGTACTCCCGTTTGTGAGTTTGGAGTCCACTCTCTACTTCATTGCAAGTATCCTGTGTGTATCTGGTTCTGCCTTTCCCTTCCAGTCTGTTCCGTGTGAACAGAGCCCTGTCCCCTCCGCGTCTGCGGTTTCGCTTTGCTCAGCCCTGTCCACCGCGTCTGCGGTTTCGCTTTGCTCAGCTCTGTCCACCGCGTCTGCGGTTTCGCTTTGCTCAGCTCTGTCCACCGCGTCTGCAGTTTCGCTTTGCTCAGCTCTGTCCACCGCGTCTGTGGTTTCGCTTTGCTCAGCCCTGTCCACCGCGTCTGCGGTTTCGCTTTGCTCAGCCCTGTCCACCGCGTCTGCGGTTTCGCTTTGCTCAGCTCTGTCCACCGCGTCTGCGGTTTCGCTTTGCTCAGCCCTGTCCACCGCGTCTGCGGTTTCGCTTTGCTCAGCCCTGTCCACCGCGTCTGCGGTTTCGCTTTGCTCAGCCCTGTCCACCGCGTCTGCGGTTTCGCTTTGCTCAGCCCTGTCCACCGCGTCTGCGGTTTCGCTTTGCTCAGCCCTGTCCACCGCGTCTGCGGTTTTGCTTTGCTCAGCCCTGTCCACCGCGTCTGCGGTTTCGCTTTGCTCAGCCCTGTCCACCGCGTCTGCGTTTTCGCTTTGCTCAGCCCTGTCCACCGCGTCTGCGTTTTCGCTTTGCTCAGCCCTGTCCACCGCGTCTGCGGTTTCGCTTTGCTCAGCCCTGTCCACCGCGTCTGCGGTTTCGCTTTGCTCAGCCCTGTCCACCGCGTCTGCGGTTTCGCTTTGCTCAGCCCTGTCCACCGCGTCTGCGGTTTCGCTTTGCTCAGCCCTGTCCACCGCGTCTGCGGTTTCGCTTTGCTCAGCCCTGTCCACCGCGTCTGCGGTTTCGCTTTGCTCAGCCCTGTCCACCGCGTCTGCGGTTTCGCTTTGCTCAGCCCTGTCCACCGCGTCTGCGGTTTCTCTTTGCTCAGCCCTGTCCACCGCGTCTGCGGTTTCGCTTTGCTCAGCCCTGTCCACCGCGTCTGTGGTTTCGAATTTGTCTACCAGTCTGTACTGGACCCTACCCAGCCTGCGCTCAAGTCTGCCTGTTCCTGTATTCCCCGGTGTGGGTCAACAGCCGTGTCCGGAGTCTGACCTGGAGTAGACCCTGGTCCCTCTGCTCGGTTCCTCTCTGGTGCACTGGCGTCGTATGCCGTCGTGCGACCTTGGTCGGATCGGGCAGATACTTAGTTACGACCCTCCAGGCACTCTCCGGTTCATGGCACAGTGGAATCACTACATACACACGCACACGCCACTCATCCCGGGCGTGTGCATTACAAATTACAGCTGCAAGTCTCTTTGGATAAGTCTCTATGAGCTTTCCACAAATCCAATGGAATTTCTGCCAATTCCTTGAGGCAAAACTGCTCCAGCTCCTTTAAGTTAGTTGGTTTCCTCTGGTGAGCAGTAATGTTCAAGTCTGACCACAGATTCTCAATTGGATTAGGGTCTGGGTGTGACTAAGGCCGATCCAGAAGATTTACACATTTCCCCTTAAACTACTCGAGTGTAGAGATGAGCGTTGTTCTACTCGAACTGTTCGCCAATCTCAAATTCGAGCTGTTTTGGGCGGTGTTCGAGCCGGACGGCGAACACGAACAATTTGAGAAAAATTCGGCTGTTCGAGGTTATGTTCGATAACTGTTCGTGCACCAAAATCATAACTGGATTTTTTCTCAGTAATGATGAAAATTAATGTTAATACGCAGTTTGAGTGTACAGCGGGGCGGGGGGAGGGGCAGGGGATGGATCTCTGCAGGAACAATGAAGATCTCCATTTTTTTTTCTCTTTCCCGCATTTGCAGTGGGGAGGTGCAATCTGTCAGCCTATCAGCAGCGCACACACGGAGCGAAGTGCTTTTTTTCACACAAGCAAGGGCATGTGTGATTGGCAGTGTATGTCACATGTCCTTGCCCTATAAGACCAAGCCATTTTCCCCGTCGCCACCATTTTCTCACTGCTGCAGCTGCGTGTTAGACGGCACCGCTGTTGCTGTGTGCGCTATACCTTGTTAATTTCAAGCCAATTTTCGCACAAATATACAGATAGCTTGGGAGTAGGGAATAGTTGTGATTGCAGTCCTTTTAAGGACTAGGTTACAGCATTTCCTACGACTTTTATCAGGCAGGTCTGTGCTCTTAAATAGATAGATTGTGGGAGTAAAGACTAATTGTAATTGGAGTCCTTTTAAGGACTAGGTTACAGCATTTCCTACGACTTTTATCAGGGAGGTCTGTGCTCTTAAATAGATAGATTGTGGGAGTAAAGACTAATTGTAATTGGAGTCCTTTTCAGGACTAGGTTACATCAGTTCCTATCAGTTTTTGCCAGGCAGGTCTGTGCCAGTGCTGTGCAAGTTTTTTTCACAGCATTTGGCTGAATCTAGCAAAGCTAATCCTTTTTGGCCTATTGCAGAGTGTGTTAGTCAGTGGAGTAGCCTATCTGTGTTGCAAGATATACCACCTGTGTATAGAATACCAATTTTTTTACTGCACCTAGTGAAGTAAAATCTTTTGGGCATAGCATCATTCTATTAGTCCATCTATACTGACCTCCATCAGGTTGCAAACTGAATATAATTTTTTTCTGCATCTAGCTCTGAAAAAATATTTGGGCTTCTAGCTGTGTGTGGGACTTGGTCTATTAGTCCATCTATACTGACCTCCATCAGGTTGCAAATTAAAAATAATTTTTTTCTTCATTTATCTCTGAAAAAATATTTGGGCTTCTAGCAGCGTGTGGGACTTGTTCTATTAGTCCATCTATACTGACCTCCATCAGGTTGCAAATTAAAAATAATTTTTTTCTGCATCTAGCTCTGAAAAAATATTTGGGCTTCTAGCAGTGTGTGGGACTTGGTCTATTAGTCCATCTATACTGACCTCCATCAGGTTGCAAATTAAAAATAATTTTTTTCTGCATCTAGCTCTGAAAAAATATTTGGGCTTCTAGCAGTGTGTGGGACTTGTTCTATTAGTCCATCTATACTGACCTCCATCAGGTTGCAAATTGAATAAAAAAATTTTCTGCATCTAGCTCTGAAAAAATATTTGGGCTTCTAGCGGTGTGTGGGACTTGGTCTATTAGTCCATCTATACTGACCTCCATCAGGTTGCAAATTAAAAATAATTTTTTTCTACATCTAGCTCTGAAAAAATATTTGGGCTTCTAGCAGTGTGTGGGACTTGGTCTATTAGTCCATCTATACTGACCTCCATCAGGTTGCAAATTAAAAATAATTTTTTTCTGCATCTAACCCAGCCAATAGTTTTGGCCTAATACCACAGTTTGGCCACTCAGCTCTGCTCGGTTACCATCCATTGTTTTTTTGTGCAAACAACTCCAGAGTTGTGAATTAGTTAACCACCAAAATGAGTGGAAAAATGCCTGCTGCTGGTGGAAAGGGGAATAGGCGTGTTGGGAAGGGGAAAAAAGGTTGTGTCCGTGGGGTAGGTGCAGAAGAAAGACCATCTTCCAGCCAAACTAAAATGTCTACTTCTTTTAGCGGACAATGTGATAAGATCCCTTTCTTACGGCCACGCCAATCGCTACAAATTCCAGATGAGGCACAAAAACAGCAGGTGCTTCAACGGATATCAAGTGCTCCTTTAAGTGGGCTCTCCTCCACATCAACTTCAACATCACAAATACTCCAGTCCTCAAAGGTGTCACCCAAATCGCACTTGCTTCCTCACAGCTCCCAAATCTCCAGCTGCCCGTCTGAGTATGAGGTAGAACAGATGGTTGAGTCTGCAGAGCTGTTTACTCATACTATAGCCTGGGAATCAGAGGTCGACTCCAGCGCTTCTGTGAATCCAGACGAGGAAATGATCTGCACTGATGCCCAGAATCTTTATGAGTCGGATCCAGGACCAGACGCAGAAGGTTCTGACCATAATGTAGACCCTCATTCCCAAACTGTAACTCCTGTTGGTGGAGACAATGAGGAAGACGATGATAAGACTCAAATACCTGATTGGAGCGACAACTTTAGTTTTTTGTCAGGGCAGGAACAGGTTGGCTCTGAGGACGACGGGTGTGATAACGCACAGGGTGATGATGATGAGGTCGGAGATCCCACTTACTGTCAACCCACAGTCAGCCAAGAGATGAGGTCAGCAGAGGAGGTGGAGGAAGATGCTAGTGACGACGAGGTCAGGTTGCGCCTTCCTGGACAGAGACGTAGTACTGGAAGCACGTCAACAACTGCATCCTCAAACACAACTCTGCCTCTCACCACAAGTCGTGGTGGCTCTTCAGGTCGCATGGGTGCTAAGCCTTGCATAGCCTGGGCATTTTTTCAGATCGATAAAGATGACCCAACTCGTGTTATCTGTAACATTTGTCAGCAAAAGCTAAGTAGAGGCCAAAAAATACATAGTTTGAGTACTTCATGCATGAACCGGCACATGGACATGAAGCATAAGTTGCAGTGGGAAGCTCAGTGTGCTACAATGCGGCCTAGCCGGCCGGGCCAACCACCGTCTGCCATATCTTGTGCATCCGCGGCCTCTTCATCCTCTGTGACTGGGGGGACAGCAGTCACACCTGTTTTGGGGCGCAGACCTGCCACCTCTTTACCCGCAACAGCCAGCGTGATTGGCAGGTCATCATTTTCTTTGGAGGTGGTAACACCAGCTGGTCTTGAGCGCTGTCCGACATCGATAGCACCACCTTTGGATCAAGGCAACCTAACATGTCCGCCTGCATCTTCCTCACAGACCGGCAGTTTGCCGGGGACACCCTTATCAACCCCGTCTAAGCACAATAGCCAGCCCTCGGTCCCTCAGATGTGGACAAGTAAAAGACCATTTCCTCCTAGCCATGAGAAAGCTAAGAGGTTGAATTTCACCATCTGCAAGCTCTTGGCTACAGAAATGCTGCCTTTCCGCCTGGTGGACACAGAGGATTTTCGAGACCTTATGTCCGTCGCAGTGCCCCAGTACCAGATGCCCAGTCGGCACTACTTCTCAAAGAAAGGTGTGCCTGCGCTCCACCAGCATGTCGCACACAACATCACCGCTTCTTTGAGAAACTCTGTGTGTGACAGGGTGCATTTCACCACAGACACTTGGACGAGTAGGCATGGACAGGGGCGTTACATGTCGCTGACTGGGCACTGGGTAACTATGGTGACAGCAGGACAAGGGGCTGCTGTCCAAGTCTTGCCGTCCCCATGAGTTGTGCGTCAATCCTCTTTATGTCATTTTTCCTCCACTGCTTCTGCCTCCTCAACCTCCTCTCGGTCTTCCACCTGCACCCAAAGCCTGTCTGGTCATGCCACAAGCTTTCTAACTGCGCAGAAGGGATCCTGCACACCTCCTTACTATGCTGGCAGTAGGGCTCAACGTCATCAGGCGGTTTTTACATTGAAATGTCTGGGAAATGTGAGTCACACAGCTGAGGAGTTGTGGTCAGCTCTGGAGAACCAATTTCATGAATGGTTGTCTCCACTGGACCTGAAACCAGGGAAGGCCGTGTGCGACAATGCTGCAAACCTGGGTGCGGCCCTTCGCCGGGGCAATGTCACACACGTGCCTTGTATGGCTCACGTGTTGAACCTGGTTGTCCAGCAATTTTTAGCCCACTATCCCAGACTAGATGGCCTTCTGCAGAGGGCACGGTCGCTGTGTGCTCACTTCCGCCGTTCGCATCCCGCAGCTCAGCGACTTACATCTCTACAGAAGTCGTTGGGCCTGCCACTTCACCGGCTAAAATGCGATGTGCCTACCCGGTGGAATTCAACTCTGCACATGTTGCAGCGACTGTGGCAGCACCGACAAGCCCTGGTGCAATACGTTCTGACGTATAGCCTGGGCCAACGAGATTCAGAGGTGGGGCAAATCACGCTGGAGGAGTGGTCTCAGATCAGGGACCTATGCACCCTTCTGCACAGTTTTGAAATGGCGACGAAGATGTTTAGTGCTGACGATGCCATTATCAGCATGACTATTCCGGTGATTTACATGCTGGAGCACATGTTAAACAGAATTCGGAGTCAGGTGGTGGCACAAGAGGAGGTGGAGGAAGTAGAGGAGGAGGAGTTGTATGCGGAAGGGCTAA
This sequence comes from Phyllobates terribilis, assembly GCF_046119375.1. Classification (NCBI taxonomy): domain Eukaryota; kingdom Metazoa; phylum Chordata; class Amphibia; order Anura; family Dendrobatidae; genus Phyllobates; species Phyllobates terribilis. The sequence goes on from NW_027362764.1 coordinate 761,056,708, forward strand.
CATCTGCAAGGTCCAGACGGTCGGCAGCACCAAGGCGGCAGGCATGTGAGGGTGGGGGAGATGATTTTACCAGGGCGCATGGTAGCAGCCAAACTAGTGAGGAAGGTGCAGGAGCCCAGGAAGAAGTGGAGGACGAACTGATGGAAGACTCATCAGATGAGGGAGACCTTGATCACATTTCTGTTGTGTGAGGTTGGGGGGAGAGGACAGAGGAAGGAAGCATGATTGCTACCTCGCCACCAACACAACAGGGACTTGGTGCTCCTGGATGCGCAACACACATGAGTGCCTTCTTGCTGCACTACCTGCAACATGACCCTCGAATTGTGAGAATTAGAAATAATCCTGACTACTGGGTTGCCACACTGTTAGATCCCCGGTACAAAAGTAAATTTGCAGAAATTATTCCTGCCATAGAAAGGGATGCACGCATGCAGGAGTATCAGCAGAGACTGTTGCAGAATCTTACATGTGCTTTTCCACAAAATACCAGTGGTGCACGTAGTGAATCTCACAGTTCCAACTTGCCAACCGTGGGACCGTCAAGTGTTCAGCACTCAAACCGTAACAGAACCACAGTATCTGCTGGTAACATCAATTTTGCGGAATCATTTCACCACTTTTTTAGCCCATCCTTTGCAAGGCCACAGGAGACAAGAAGTCTGACACATAGTCAACGCCTAGAGACGATGGTACAGGAGTATCTCCAAGTAAACATTGAAGCCACGACTGTGTCACTGGACCCTTGCTCTTTTTGGGCTTCCAATCTGGATAAATGGCCGGAGCTAGCCACTTACGCCTTGGAGATCTTGTCATGCCCCGCAGCCAGCGTTCTGTCTGAACGTGTGTTCAGCGCTGCTGGTGGTGTGCTGACAGATAAGCGCACGCGGCTCTCCACTGATAATGTAGACAGACTCACGTTCATAAAGATGAACAAATCATGGATCCGAAACGACTTTTCTACCCCTGTGTCATCCTGGGGAGAGTAAAAGCTTGATGATTGGTTAAAATCACCCTACCAACCGTTTTAAGCTTTCAAATTACTAATCATGTTTATCTGTATCTTGACTGGAAAATAATTTGGGCTTTGTAGCAGTGTGCAGCACTGATCCTATTAGGCCATCTATAATAAGCTTCACCAGATTTAAAATTAAAAATAATTTTTAGCTGCATCTAGCCCGGAAAATAATTTTGGGGCTCCGAGATGCGCAAGACACATAAGTGCCTTCTTGCTGCACTACCTGCAGCATGACCCTCATATTGTCAGAATTCGAAGTAATCATGACTACTGGGTTGCCACACTCTTAGATCCCCCAAACTTTTCGATCAACCTTTTCATTTTAATAAAGACCAAAAAAATGGTCATTTTTGAAATTATAAGCATTAGCAGGTTGTTAGAAACTGAAATCAAACAGTTTTCAACTCAAAACTTTATTCTAGGTGATGTTACATTTTCACATAGGACCCCTTGTTCGAAAGGAGCTTCTGAACTCTCTCGTCCATTGAATTTGTCAGGTTTTGGATGGTTTCTGCTTCAATTGTTTTGCATGAGGACAGATTACCCTCCCAGAGCTGTTGCTTAGATGTGAACTGCCTCCCGCCATCATAGACACTCCTTTTAATGATGCTCCAGAGGTTCTGAATGGGGTAGAGGTCAGGGGAGCATGGGGGTCACACCATAAGTTTGTCCCCTTTTATGCCCATATCAGCCAGAGATGCAGATGTTTTATGTGCAGCATGAGACGGTGCATTATCATGCATGAAAATGATCTTGCTGTGGAATACATGGTTCTTCTTCTTGAACCATGGCAGGAAGTGCTGTTTGAGAAAATCCACATACATTATGGAGTTCATCTTTAGCGCCTTCAGGGATCCTAAAGGGGCCGACAATCTCTCTCCCCATGATTCCAGCCCAAAACATTACTCCACCTCCTCCTTGTTGGCGCTGTAGCCGTGTTTGCGTGGGGTGTCCATCAACCAGCCATCCTCCACTCCATTCATCTGGACCATCGAGCGCTGCACGGCACTCATCCGTGAACAAAACAGTTTTGAAATCAGTCTTCATGTAATGTTTGGCCCACTGGAGCCGTTTCTGCTTGTGTGAAGTGGATAGAGGAGGTCGACAGGATGGCGCATGCACAGCTGCAAACCTCTGAAGGACCCTGCATCTTGTTGTTCGGGGGACGTTGGAGGCACAAGCAGCTTCAAAAACTTGTCTGCTGCTATGACAAGGCTTTTTTGCCGCTGCTGTTTCAACCTGACGTAATTGCCTGTAGGAAAGAGTCCTCAATTTGCCCTTATCAGCACGCACACGTGTGTACTGTGAATCAGCTACATACTTCTTGATTGCCAAGACACTTCATCCTGATCATCGCACAATGTTGATTGTAGTCATGCCTTGACCTAAACACTCCACAATTTGTTGCTTCTCAGCAGCCGACACATCCTTTTTCTTTCCCATTTTGGCAGAAAATGTAGGCTGCTTAATAATGTGAGAGAGCCTTCTTAAGTAGTCTTGCCTTTCATTGGACACACCTGCCAAACTAATTAGCACAGGTGTCTGCAATTGCTTACAGTGATATAAAGAGCCCTGACACACATCACCATCAATGAGTTTAACTGACAAACAAACAAATTCTTCCCTTATCACTCCTAAACACTTTTTGTATAATAATTTGGAACGCGGTGTACATGTGCTTTTCCACAAAACACCAGCGGTTCACGTAGTGAATCTTACAGTTCTAACTTGCCAACCGTGGTCTGTATGGAATTGTTCAATAAAGGGCCCAAAATTAAGATAACATAGATGGGAGAGGTCTCTATGAATAGGAATTCCTAAGTATTTGATACCCTGTGAGGGCCAGGCAAAGGGAAAGTTGGACTGGATGGAATCCTATATGGATTTGGGGAGGGAGACATCGAGGGCCTCAGACTTCGCTGCATTGATTTTAAAATTTTACCATGTAACAAAGTGATCTATTTCAGCCATAACAGCAGGGATGGATATATGTGATTGAGTGATATATACTAGGACATCATCAGCAAATAGAGAGCACTTGTACTCGGTGCCTCCCACCTCAATCCACCTAATATTGGGGTTATGGCGAATTGATGAGAGCAGGTGCTCCGTCACTAGGATGTATAAGAGAGGGGACAGAGGACATCCCTGCCTTGTCCCATTGGTGATTGTGAAAGGTGATGAAAATGTTCTGACGCACCCCCTGGGCCTTGGGACACCCAGAGCCGGACCCTTTTTGGTGGATGCTGGTGGTTGTAGTCTTCGTGGCGGCGATCCGGTTCCGTGGCTCACGGTGGTCAAACCAGTGGCGGAACTATTTATGTGGTTTTGATGTTTAAATGTCCGACTACGCCACCCGTGGATTGCGGTCAGAGTGAACCGCCGCTACAGGGCAGACCGCTAAGGCTGGTGTTGTGGGTGCAGCAGAGCGTAGCATAACTCCCCACGGGAGGAGTATAGCCTCAGGGCAGTGTATGCGGAGGATGGGGGTGATGGTGCAGGGCAGCAGCAGTAACGACACGGAGTCAGTGATGCAGTTCAGGGCCTTTACTCACAGTTCTTATTGTCCAGACCACGTCTGCAGGTAACGGCTGCCCACGTCGTACTGTGCTCACCAGGTGAGGGGCTCAGACAACTCCCAGATAACTTTGGAGCGCTTCACAGGACCCCCTTTGTGTGTCCTTTGTCTGGCCTTTCTTACCAACACTTCTGTCCGGCTGCCTCGGGCCTCCTCTTGGTAAACTTGGCTCCAGTTTCCCTGACCCTATGTGGTGCCTTCCTAGCGGGTGGAGCAAGGGGCTGCGCCACATAAAATGTCAGAGCCTCCGGTTTCTAGCTGAGGGTCGTTTCCTGCCTCCACTAGTTCGGGGACCGGTCTCCTCCTTTGGCCTGACCCCTCCACGCAGGTGGATTCGGGCGTGCGGTGGCGACTCGCCCGTCCGCACCCCTGGGATCCCTTCATTCCTCGTTCCTGGAGCCTTCTCCGCTCCTCTTCCTTCCTTCTCCCTCTTGCAGGCCTGGGCCTCTGTTACTAGGCCCGCCTCCGGAGCAGAGCTCATGCAGAGCCCCTGCTCCCTGCCACTTCTGCTCAGACTTCTCTGCACTGAACTAAGATGGTGCCCACCTTTTATACTCCCTTCTCAATGCACCCAGGAACTGCTTCCTCCCTGCTCCTGCACTGCAGGGTTCCCCTTCCTCAGTGTTCCCTCCCCCCACTCCAGCCAGGGACAGGGACTGTCGTGCCCATCTCAGGGGCATATTGGTCGCCCTGCCCCACGGCAATGTGGTGTAATGCATGCAGGTGTCGGGTCCTGATCCACACTCCATCCTTATCTGAGAGTGAGATATCACACCTCTGGGTGAGGTGCAATACGTCTGTAGCAACCGAGCCCTCGGTGCTACAGTTCCATTTATCTTCAGCCTAGGTGACGTATTGTGATACAGGGCCGTGATTTTGGCTATAAAAGGGTCCCCTAGACCCCTACCCCAAGCTTTTTAAGAGAATCATATATGGCGTGCCAGGAGACTCTATGGAATGCTTTCTCAGCATCCAACGAGAGTATCTACTTACAAATTTTTAACTGCATCTAGCCCAGGAAATACTTTGTGCCTAGTAGCAGTGTCTGCTAGTCAGCGGATTATCCCGGCTGTTAAGCAAGCTACACCACCTGTAGTTTGGACACTTAATTTTTTCAAAGGAAATGCTTCGGGACCACGGGATACTCAGTGAAGAGCATCAGGAGGCACCCCAAGGCATAGGGGCTGGGACTGGCACTAGGATGCCTTGCGGTGGACAGCCGAGCTCGATCCTTATAAAAGCTTTTTAACTGAAGCAGCTTTAGTGGACGCTACTGGAGCTGGAATTACGCGGCTGCTGGCAAGAGACTTGCCCTCCAATAGATCCTTGTAAATGGATTTAAAGTGTATTTATTCAAATTAGAGGGACAATTTAAATTAAAAAGCTTAGAGCTGCCTCCACCACAGGGGGGCTCTCTCGACCCACCAGCGGACAGGCACCAGTATTGGCAGAGGGGGGCTGGCCGTCAGGGTTCACCGTGGCTCTGGCACAAACCCGGCGACACGGAGGTGGCACGGGCAGGAGCGGACTGGCCGTCTCGGCTTCTCACTTTTTGGATTTTAGAAGGGCATGACATGCCTATATCTGTGTCTCCCCCTCCTTTTACTCCTCCACCTCTTTTCTTTTCGCATGACTATATGTACTTGTCACTTTTCCATGTGTTAGTTGTGTCTTCTGAGCAGTTTGTCAGCTTTTGGACACCTTTGAAGGTGTTTTCTATGTGTTTCTATGTGTTTTTGTTTGCCTGCCATTGGTTTTAACGGTGTTCGAAGGTGTTCGACGAACAGTTCGACGAACAGTTCGGCGAACACACGGGTGTTCGACGAACCGAACCGAACTCGAACACTACGGGGGTGGCTCAACACTACTCGAGTGTTGCTTTAGCAGTATGCTTTGGGTCATTGTCTTGTTGGAAGATGAACCTCCGTCCCAGTCTCTGACAGACTGAAAGAGGTTTTGCTCAAGAATATCCCTGTATTTCACACCATCCATCTTCCCCTCAACTTTGACCATTTTCCCTGTGCCTGCTGCCAAAAAACATCCTCCCAGCATGATGCTGCCACCACCATGTTTCACTGTGGGGATGGTGTTCTTGGGATGATGAACTCTGTTTGTTTGGTGCCAGACATAGCGTTTACATTGGTGGCCAAAAAGATCAATTTTATTTGTCATCTGACCACAGCACCTTCCTCCACACATTTCCGGAATCTCTCACATGTCTTTTGGCAAACTCAAAACGAGCCTTCCAATTTTTGTGTATCAGTTAAGGCTTTTTTCTGCCTACTCTTCCATAAAGACCACCTATATGGAGTGTACGGCTTATTGTGGTTGTATGGGCAGATACTCCAGTCTCTGCTTGGGAACTCTGCAGTTCCTTCAGGGTTACCTTTAGTCTATGTGCTGCCTCTCTGATTAATGCCCTCCTTGTCCAGGCTGAGAGGTTTGGTGAGCGCCCTCTCTTGGCAGGTTTGTCAAGGTACCATGTTCTTTCCATTTGATGATAATGGATTTGTCGGTGCCCCGGGGGTCATCAGAGATTGGGATATTTTTTTTATAACCCAACCCTTCTCAACAACTTTGTCCCTGACATGTTTGGAGATCTTCTTGGTCTTTATGGTGTTGTTTGGAGATCTCCTTGGTAGTGTTGAGCATTCCAATACTGAAATATCGGGTATCAACCGATTTTCGCGGTATCGGAGTTCTGATACGGAGTTCCGATACTTTTAGAATATCGAATACCGGAATCGGAAGTTCCCATAATGCCTGCGCTCTGCAGTGTCTCTGAAGGATGACAAGCTGGATGGCAGCGCTCAGCTGCGATCCAGCCTGTCACCAGAAAGCCATCCCAGCATGAGAGAATTCTCCTGCGATCACGGCAAGCGCAGGAGAATTTTCCCACGCTGTCAGTGACGTGCATGAGGTGAGCCGAGTTCATTGGACATGACTAGTGTTGAGCCACCCCTGTAGTGTTCGAGTTCGGTTCGTCGAACACCGGGATGTTTCGTGGAACTGTTCGTCGAACACCTTAGAACACTGTCGAACACCGTTAAAACCAATGGCAGGCAAATAAAAACACATAGAAAACACCTTCAAAGGTGTCCAAAAGCTGACAAACTGCTCAGAAGACACTCTCTTTAAAAAAGCCGGCCGGCAATTCAGCATCGGTACCCGACAATTTAGAACAGAAAAAATAGAGCATCACACATAGATTAGATAGATAGAAACATGTCAGTCACATATATATGAAGTACAGTGATAGTGTTGATTACTGTACTTGTCATTTAGTGTTAAAATAAAGGATTTATTAAAAAAAAAATTGGCGTGGGGTTCCCCGTAATTTTAGTCTCTAGCGGAGGTTAAGCAGACGGCTGGGGCAGATGTTTGAAGCCTGGGAAGGGGGTAATACCCACGGAGCTTAGCCTCGCTCTTCCCACTGCCCTGTAGCGGTGGCAGTGGTGTAATAGGGCTGGGGTTGATGTCAGCTTATAATGCCAGCTGACATCATGCCCAGGTTAGTAATGGAGAGGCGTCTATAAGACACCCCCATTACTAACCCCATAGTCAAGTCCAATGAACTCAGCTCACCTCATGCACGTCACTGACAGCGTGGGAGAATTCTCCTGCGCATGCGGTGAGCGCAGGAGAATTCTCTCACGCTCACGGCAAGCGCAAGCGCAGGAGAATTTTCCCACGCTGTCAGTGACGTGCATGAGGTGAGCTGAGTTCATTGGACATGAACTCGGCTCATCTGGATGCCGTCACAGCCAGACACTGAGGAGCGCAAGCATGCCTGCGCTTCTCAGTGTCTGCGGCATGGCAAGCAGGATGGCAGCGTTCTGCTGCGGTCCAGCCTGTTATGTGAATGTAGCAGAGCTGAAGCCGTCGTGGGAACCATGGAAAGGTAAGGATGATGTTGGTTTATTATTTTATTTTTATTGCAGGAGATCGTTGGCTTCAGCTGGAATGGGTGTGATGGTAAGTATGGTTTAATTTAGAACAATAAAGGATTGTGTCTTTATTTCAATTAAAGGACTTTATTCTGGGTGTTTGTGTTTTTTTTTAACTTTGACTATGGGGTTAGTAATGGGCGTGTCTTATAGACGCCTCTCCATTACTAACCTGGGCTTGATGTCAGTTGGCATTATAAGCTGACATCAACCCCAGCCCTATTACCCCACTGCCACCACTACAGGGCAGTGGGAAGAGCGAGGCTAAGTGCCATTTCTGGGGCGGCTGACGGCTGGTGTTTCTAGCCTGGGAGGGGGCCAATATTCATGGCACCCTTCCTGGGCTATTAATATCAGCCCCCAGCTGTCTGCCTAGCCTTTGCTAGCTATTAAAATAGGGGGGACCCCACATCATTTTTTTGGGGGTCCCCCATTTTAATAGCTAGTAAAGGCTAGGTATTCAGCTGGGGGCTGATATTAGTAGCCTGGGAAGGGTGCCATGAATATTGGCCCCCTCCCAGGCTTCACAGGCTTCAAACATCTGCCCCAGCCGTCTGCTTAACCTCCGCTAGAGCCTAAAATTACGGGGAACCCCACGCCAATTTTTTTTTTAATAAATCCTTTATTTTAACACTAAATGACAAGTACAGTAATCAACACTATCACTGTACTTCATATATATGTGACTGACATGTTTCTATCTATCTAATCTATGTGTGATGTTCTATTCTTTCTGTTCTAAATTGTCGGGTACCGGTGTATGCCGCTGCTGAATTGCCGGCTTTTCATGTAATACATTCTACATTATTCTTAGTTGTTTTCCTTCATGTAGAATTAACCTACAAGGAAAGAAAGGGTTTATTTTCATTCCGATATTTGTGTCCCATTGACTTGCATTAGTTTCCGGTATCGGAATCGGCGATATCCGATATTTTTTGGGTATCGGTCCGGTCCAATCCGATCCGATATTTCCCGATATCGGAAGGTATCGCTCAACACTACTCCTTGGTCTTCATGGTGTTGTCTGGAGATCTCCTTGGTCTTCAGGGTGTTGTCTGGAGATCTCCTTGGTCTTCATGGTGTTGTCTGGAGATCTCCTTGGTCTTCACGGTGTTGTCTGGAGATCACCTTGGTCTTCATGGTGTTGTCTGGAGATCTCCTTGGTCTTCATGGTGTTGTTTGGTTAGTGGTGCCTCTTGTTAATGGTGTTGCCTCCTCTGTAGCCTTTCAGTAAAGGTAAAGTGTATATACTGACAGACATGTGACATTAGATTGCACACAGGTGGACGTCCTGTCACTAAGCATGGGACTTATGAAGGTAATTGCTTGCACCAGAAATTTTAGGGGCTTTATAGCAAAAGGGGTGAATACATATGCACATGACAATTTTCAGTCATTTGATTCCATAAATTAAATTTATGCCTATATTTTTCTCACTTCACTTCACCAACTTAGACTATTTAGTGCTGATGCATCACACACAAATCGGGTCACAAAAATATTTATACACAGGTTGTAATGTAGCAAAATAGGTAAAAAGCCAAGGGGGTGAATACTTTCGCAAGCCACTGTATATTTTTATACTGCTCAGTGCCTTGATTTGCTGTTACAAAGCTGCAAATTCTAAGCCTTGATTCTGATAAAATCCAATCTACCTGTATCCACCACTAGGGGGAGCTTAGGAGTTTATGGAATGCAGGGTTAAGATTGGGTCCAGTGGATAATCAGTATGCAGTAAGCTCCTGAGCTCCTCCTAGTGGTGGCTGTAGAAAACTAACAACATTTCTGACAGCTACAAATAAAAATAAGACCCTAGCTGAACTTTTTAATTGACCCTACAGGCATCTAACCCAGCCACAAATGAATAAAAAAGTCATGGTAGGGTTTATAGAATAGGTTTTTAGGCACAATTATGAAGATGTAGCAGTTTTGAATTTGTCACACCTGACTTGTGTAGCCCAACTCTGCTGTATATGGTTTGTTCATACCATCTACAGGGTTGGGGTCCTTCCAAACTCTTCAAACTCTGGCCTGGTTCCAGCTCGTGCTGCCTCCTAGTAAAATGTGCATTGATGACTACGCTGGTACCCTGGAGGCTTTTCAGGCTTTTATATTGGATGACCTGAAATCGAGAGGATTGTGTAACATTCAGGTAAGCACGCAGTAGTTTTTTTTTTCTTTTATAAGGGGGTGGCGTCTTTATGTATGCCAACTGTCCCAAACTTGCTGGGACTGTCTAGAATATTTGGAAAAATTCCACCCAAAATTTTTTCGGCATCCTTGGATGAAAAAAGAGCCGATGAGATGTTACAAAAATTTCGCCCACAAACTGGAGGTTCCAGGATGGAGTCAGGGTCAGGACTATAATGTGAATTCTGGGTCTTCAGCACCTTTGAAGGTTCTGAAAAATGTTGGTACTGTCCATCTGTTCGGGTGGAATCCTCAGTAGATCGACATCCAATAGCCTATAGATTTTAATAGAATCCTTCTGAGTGTAATTGGTTTGATTTTAGTGGTCGTCCCCTTTTAAAGTCGGGGTTTCAACCAAATCAACCTTCCCCCTTGGATGTTTTATGATGGTGGAGGGTGGAGTCATCTATGCATTGCCAACCATTGTTGATTATTGATGATCTATTTCTATAGAGCGCCGGAGAAGAACATGTAATTCTTTGTGATGACTGGGCAGCCAACGTTACATGTTTGTCCTCCAGCCGACTTGGAGTGAATATAACCTGGACGGCTCATCTACGACAAATCCCAGAAGCCTCTCTGCCCACTATACATGACATTGGTAGGTACATGGATCGAGGTGAGCGCAGTCTGGGAGGGATCTCTTTTTTTAGGGCAGAACTGGTACTTGAGATCCCCATGAATGTCATAATTTTTACAATTAAGTTTCATTAAAAATGTTGCACCGTTCAACTTTGATGTGATTTGTGGTCATAAATCAGCAGAGAAGAGCTACAAACCCTTGTTTTAGATTGTCTGAAGATGTTCACTGGTGGATTCTCAGAAAACTTATTCTTCAGCCAGCAATCGACAGTGGAACACAGAGGCTGTAGAAGGCAACATTTTTAATAAATTCAGTTGCAAAAACGATTTTTTGTCCTAATCAAATGCAGTTAAGAAATAAAAAATTGACCTCAATAAACAACCCTTTTAACTTAGTCAATGACCAGGTCATCTGGACATCTTATGGCCGTTTTTACAAAGTAGCCAACTCTACCATAGAGTCCAGGAGGCAGGAGGCTCCCGGTAACAGAAAATCTCCAAGAGTCTAAAATGTCTCAGGTGGTGCTGAAGTCTCCCGGAAAACTAGTTTGGGTAGCTTTGATGGCTCATGCAGCACTTTTTATAGGGTATGGTAGACTTGTGATGGCAGTTGTGAAGAGGTTGGGCAGGGTGTGGACTGCAAAAGGGGGACTAGACATCCGGAAAAAAATCTTGTACCGTAAACACTCTCCTTCTAGTTGGACACTGGCAGAAGATGACAATTATGCATTGTTATTGGTTAGAATAGGCAACCTTGGACACCTATTGCTTTGTCTGGCTAGTCATAGTCCGACTGGGAACAAGCCGACCCAGGGAAACAACCGAGAAGAGGCCACAACGTCACCTATAGTCTCCCCTCCACCAAGACTTTGCTGGTCCTGGGACCTTTGTGCCTTCAGTTGGTCAAGTGGTTCCATGGACAAGGTCTAGTAAAGGGGGGAATTAACCCAAAGACAGTATGGAAGGAATGGTTACTGTAAAAGGTCTCTAAATGTACCAAAAGGAATAAAATTGACTTAGGGAATAGAAGCATGGTCAGGCAGTCCAACAGTCAGCAATGGGTGTCAGATGTGTAGCAATGTGGTACCAGGATGGGACCTAGGCATAGTCGGGAAGCCAAGATCTTGTAAAGGAGATCAAGTGGTGCAGATGAGGGATTAAACAAGGCAAGAGTTCAGTTATAGCAGGGGCGGACACATCATTGGTGCAACCTGTGCAACCACACATGTGTCCAAGAGGTAAGGAGACCACTTCCATCTCCAAAGCAGGTGGAATTGTGATTTATCATGAGCTATTGGACTGCAAAGAACACATACAACTCCTGGCAAAAATTATGAAATCACAGGGCTCGGAGGATGTTCATTCAGTTGTTTATTGTTGTTGAAAAAAAGCAGATCACAGACATGGCACAAAACTAAAGTCATTTCAAATGGCAACTTTAGGGCTTTAAGAAACACTAAAATAAATCTAGATAAAAAATGTGGTACCCAGTAAGGGTAATTTTTTTCAGACCAAGCAGAGGGAAAAAATTATGGAATCACTCAATTCTGAGGAAAAAATTATGGAAACACCCTGTAAATTTTCATTTCCAAAACGAACACCTGCATCAAATTAGATCTGCTCGTTAGTCTGCATCTAAAAAGGAGTGATCACACCTTGGAGAGCTGTTGCACCAAGTGGACTGACATGAATCATGGCTCCAGCACGAGAGATGTCAATTGAAACAAAGGAGAGGATTATCAAACTCTTAAAAGAAGGTAAATCATCACGCAATGTTGCAAAAGATGTTGGTTGTTCACAGTCAGCTGTGTCTAAAATCTGGACCAAATACATCAACATGGGAAGGTTGTTAAAGGCAAACATACTGGTAGACCAAGGATGACATCAAAACGTCAAGACCGGAAACGTAAAGCAATATGTCTCCAAAACAGGAAATGCACAACAAAACAAATGAGGAACGAATGGGAGGAAACTGGAGTCAATGTCTGTGACCGAACTGTAAGAAACCGCCTAAAGGAAATGGGATTTACATACAGAAAAGCTAAATAAAAGCCATCATTAACACCTAAACAGAAAAAAACAAGGTTACAATGGGCTAAGGAAAAGCAATCGTGGACTGTGGATGACTGGATGAAAGTCATATTCAGTGATGAATCGCGAATCTGCATTGGGCAAGGTGATGATGCTGGAACTTTTGTTTGGTGCCATTCCAATGAGATTTATAAAGATGACTGCATGAAGAGAACATGCAAATTTCCACAGTCATTGATGATATGGGGCTGCATGTCAGGTAAAGGCACTGGGGAGATGGCTCTCATTACATCTTCAATAAATGCCCAAGTTTACATTGATATTTTGGACATAATTTTTCAAGATGATAATGCATCCTGCCATAGAGCAAAAACTGTGAAAACATTCCTTGAAAGAAGACACATAAGGTCAATGTCATGGCCTGCAAATAGTCCGGATCTCAATCCAATTGAAAATCTTTGGTGGAAGTTGAAGAAAATGGTCCATGACAAGGCTCCAACCTGCAAAGCTGATCTGGCAACAGCAATCAGAGAAAGTTGGAGCCAAATTGATGCAGAGTACTGTTTGTCACTCATTAAGTCCATGCCTCAGAAACTGCAAGCTGTTATTAAAGCCAGGTGCAACAAAATACTAGTGATGTATTGGAGTGTTCTTTTGTGTGTTTGTTTTTCATGATTCCATAATTTTTTCCTCAGAATTGAGTGATTCCATAATTTTTTCCCTCTGCTTGGTCTGAAAAAAATGACCCTTACTGAGTACCACATTTTTTTTATCTTGATTTCTTTTAGTGTTTCTTAAAGCCCTAAAGTTGCCATTTGAAATAACTTTAGTTTTGTGCCATGTCTGTGATCTGCTTTTTTTCAACAACATTAAACAACTGAATGAACATCCTCCGAGCCCGGTGATTCCATAATTTTTGCCAGGGGTTGTATATTGTTCTTGCACAAAGACCCTCTTCGGTCCGCTGTTGAGTTATAGCATGGTTGGGTTTACAGGTCAGTAAGGAGCGCGGTCAAAAAAAGGAATACGAATGAGTTATCATGGGTGTACATAAGGAATAACAATATTCCTGGCTATTAGATGTCTTGTATCCTGCTTTATCACCAGTTTTCTTCTCTGCAGCCACTATATTTAATTTTCAGTTGTCTCTGAGCTGGTGGGTGGAGACTATCAGCTACGATGTCTCTCATACACAGCACAGACAGACATGAAGGATTCCTGATCTCCTGTTTCTATGCAGCACATGTTCAGAAGCAGCAGCAGCAGCATGGAGGATATTATACAGCCATACTGAGCAGTGTAGCTGTGAATCCAGCTCTGAAGTTAGATAAGCACTTACAAGGGAAGACGCAGCGAGGATCTGTTTTTCTGCCTGTCCGTGCTTCACCCTGCTCCTCACTCTATTGAACAGGATCAGATGAGGACCCTAATTTATTTTTTTGCTATGACCTTTCCTCACATCTATGTATGTTCCTGGGTGTTGGTCCTACAAAAAAACATAGAATATACTATTCTTCTAGAAGTATAAGAAAAAATTGGTTGTTGAAGTGTTATGCTCATCTGGGACATTTATGGTATATTCAAAAGATTGATGTCCCCTGCTGGGACCAGCATAAATCTAACAAATGGGGACCAATTGTGGACCGCTTTCACCACTTCCGATCCATATATTTGGAAGTAGTGAAAATTATTACACATGCCAATTTTTCGAACTTAAAGAAGTTGTCCACTACTTGGACAACTCCTTGTCATACCCCACGCTTGGCCCTGATAAAATTAAAAAGCCTATACCCATCTCCCGTGCCGGCTTTGTTCCAGCGGTGTCGGCACTCGCGGGCCCGGGGCTCCCGTTCGCTTGTTGTGACACATGGTGCCCGGTCCCTAATCAGCGATGGCGTCACTGTCCCTGCCTTCGTATGAATTGAACATGAAGAGGAGGTCAGAGATCAGCTTCAGCTCTTGCTTCCTCTTCATGTTCAATTCGACAGAAGGCAGAGACAGTGACGCCAGCGCTGATTGGGTGCCGGGCTCCCACGTGTCACAACAACCACACGAGAGCCCCGGGACCGGAAGTGCCGACACTGCTGGAACGGAAGTGAGTAAAGGCTTTTTTTTTTTTTTTTTTACTGGGGACAAATATTTAGATCAAGAAGCGTTTGTCCTAGTAGTGGACAACCCCCTTAATACTAGTGAATGGAGAGGGCCGTGCACCCGCAATAATCTCTCAGTTCACAGACGCATGTGTCTGAGCACCTTTCTTGCAATAGATGCAGGTTGTAGTTTTCAGACATTTATGGCTTTTCTTGTGGGATTCCAGATGGGAATATCCCTTTAAGATGTCACTAGGTTTATTTGAATGAAGGAAAAAAAATAATTTTTTTGTGGAAAAACACAAATATATCACAGATTTCATTTCATAAAAAAATGTTTTTCTGCTGCGAATCCAACAACATATTATTGCCACATTGAAAGGAAGCAAGGTATCCAGAGATTTGAGATTTCTACTACATTTCTGCAAATTACTCAATTTCCGAAAACAATTCTATCATTTCAAACGTCCGGGTTCATGTAAAGTGTAATCCTGGATTTAGAGGAAACCGTGGGATTATGAAGAGCACAGGCAGTGATCAGCTAATAGTCCTGCCGCCAAACTGCTACTTTTGTTGATCCCAGCTAATGATAATCTTACCCTACTACTTTAAAGATGACTTTTCATTTGCCTTAAATATGTCTATTTTATAACCTGGTGTGAATGCCGCTCTTCTCCTGAATCCGGCGATGTTTTTCTTTCCTTCCTGTGTCTCTCCGTTCCTGAGATATGGCCTTTTATTCCTTGTATATAAAATTTGTCCTTTTAGCCAAGTGGGTGTGGGCCTTAACTGTTTTCAGAAAATCTTTTAGAGGACCACACCCACTTGTTAAATATACTAAATTTATATACAGTGAAGAAGAGGCCATATCTCAGGAACGGAAAGGAGCAGGAACAAAAGAAAAACATCTCCGGATTCAGGAGAACAGCGGCATTCACGCC
Organism: Phyllobates terribilis; assembly: GCF_046119375.1. NCBI lineage: Eukaryota > Metazoa > Chordata > Amphibia > Anura > Dendrobatidae > Phyllobates > Phyllobates terribilis. Next base: position 761,072,085 of record NW_027362764.1, read on the forward strand.
AGATAAAAAAATATATATTTAGGGCAAACTCTTTAAGTATTATTTACCGTATTCTTTAAAGCTTTTTTTTTATGCCAACTTCACTCACAAGTACAAGCCAGTACCAGTAGAGCGCGGCCTTACGAGCAGAGTCGGTAGTATAGTGCTTCCCTTTATACGGCCATACAATTACCCAGTTTATCATACATTTTTTGGCGCAAAGTCTTGGGCGCTAAATTTGCACTATTGTAAAAATTTTGAAGCTCCTGTCTCTGCAAATCAGGAGGATCAAATCCTGTGCTTGACAAATGGGAACTTTGATAAGAAGACTGAAGCGGTTTATAATCTCTTCTGCCTTCTCTTCTCCGATGTTTGTTATAAATAGAGACAGCAGCAACTTCACCGCCTCTATTGGACTCACTGATCACATTGTTGCCAGAACTGATGGGAGATTTTATGTTAAAAGTAAATATATTTATATATAACATTAAAAAAAAAAAGTTAGGGCTCTTAAACCACCATTGTGAAAAAAAAATGCTTAAAAAAACCTTTGGCCCCAACTCATCAAACAGTTTTTGCCAGAGTTCTGGAATAAAACTGTTTGGAATGTTGCAATATTTTTGTGACCTCGTAATTGCAGAAACATTTTGTGACTTTTGTAATTTCTACCTTAATCCCGATTAGATCTGTAAAACTTTTTTTTTTTAAAAAATAATTCCGTCCTAATTTATACAGATAAAAGTGGCGTAAATTACGACAGCAATGTACTAGTAACATTTCATGTAGTGGCGCCTGGCGGGGCTGAAAGATGCTCCAGATTCATACAGAATGCCAGTCCTGAGGAATCGGGGTCAACTTTATTTGGAGCTCATTTGACACCTTTTTTTTCTACTTCAACTGATTTATCAGACAAATTTGGAGCATGTTTTCAAACCCAAAAAGTTTCAATGTAAAGGAAGCTTATTCAAAGAATTTTTTTTAAAAGCTTTTTTATCACGTGTTGATTTCGGAGCGGAAACTGCTCCATAATCCACATAAAGAAAACCTCTGGGTGACCATACCTTAAGAAGTGTCTGACCAATTAGGATCCAAACACTGGGGTTAAATAAAAAATATTCTGATGGCCTGCAGCCACCACTAGAGGGAGCTATATGCATATAGAATTCTGAAGTTTTCTTTCTGTCTATGGGAGCAATATAAATGCAGGCAGCTCCCCCTAGTGATGACTCTTAGAAGACTTGGCAGCTCTGGATAGGGAGAAATCTGTCAATCAGCATCTGGAGGGTGCATAATTGAAAGACTGCTTAAGTCAGCATGTCCATCACTGTTGACAGATTTCCTTTAAGGAGGACCTGTCAGTGGGTCATAAGTGGCCAGTGTTTGCCTTGAGATTATTCCCACTGCTCTCCCGAGTTTTTTTTTTTTTAAATTGGCCATATGGTTCCAGAGATATGAGGCTTTTTATTTAGTGCTAATTTTTATGGTCTTTACTAAGGGGGCGTGGCTGACAAAGCCGCCTAGAGACACGCCCCAGAGGATCCATAAAACGTAGCATTATATAAAAAGGCCCATATCTCTGGAATCGTATGGCGAAATTGAAAAAAGAAAAAAAAATGAAATACTCAGGGGAGCAGCCGGAATAAAATAAGAGCGAAAACTGGAAATTTTTGGATTGATGATAGATGCTCTTTAATTACAACATTCTGGATGCCTCCAGCCACCACTAGAGGGAGCTGAGTAAATAATGTTGGCTCCATGGTTGCTGGGTTTTAATGGAAAGATTTCATCACCCATTACTAACATTTATCCCATTTCCTTCCCCCCCACAACAGAATCTGCAGTGGCTGCCGAGAACTTGGTTGGGCGACTCTTATCTCTGGTCAGAACTGGTAATTACTCCTTGAACTTGGACTCCAAACTTTTTGTGGCAGATCCGTCTGATATCTTCCCAGATGACGCGGTCTCGCGTGTCGCACTCGGCTGCGATAAGGGATTACAGAAAGTACTGAATTCCAGGACGGAGAAAATCGGGGATGAGGGAGGATGTGGTACGTGAGCGCATGGAAATTCATTAGTTACAGCAAAATTTTCAAAATCTGATTTTACAAAATGCGTTCTACTCTAGTCACAGCCGGAGCTGCATTCAATACTCTGCCGCTGTTAGCTCTTAGGCTATGCGACCACACATCTAGTGGCTGCTTAGTGTCTGTGCAGAGCACAGTACTGCATTCCGGAACACATAGGAACCGGTTCATTATTATACGTGCACTTATTTTTGTCTACGTTTTGGTGTTTTTTAGTTGTTTTTCAGATGCTCCTTAGTTTTCTCCTTTGTATAACCTTATTTTATGTGTTCGACTTTGTGGTTTTTTTTCACGTTCGTCATGGTGGAAGTGTTTTTTATTTCCAAATGTTTTGTTACTTTTTAAAAAGTTGCAAAATTTTTGCGCATATGTCCTCCCGAAATGTTTACGTAATGTTAGTTGCATGCAACTTTTTTCTTTAGGCTATGTTCACACATCATGGTTTTTTCAGTGTTTTTTTCTATGCTTTTTTTATGCAAATTTTCAACTGCGTTTTGCAGTACCAGCAAAGTCTATGAGATTCCAGAAATCTCATGCACATATCTTGTTTTTTTTTTGTTCAGGATTTTTGTGCTTTGCATGTTTTTTTTTTTTTTTGCAAAATAGAGCATGTCACTTCTTTCAGTGTTTTTACACCCATTGGAAGTAATGGGTGGTGAAAAAAACCTGAACTTTTTATGTACATGCATAACAGAGACAAAAGGACAGTGAAAAAAAGGCTGAAAAAACGCACCAAAAAAAAGCAAGAAAACAGCAACAAAAATCCTGAACAACCTCCTGGCAAGAGATCAGTTTTTTCTGCAGGAAATGAACGCTGAAAAAACAACATAGCCTTAACAAGGAGCAGAAACAGTTAAAGCAAAGATATAGGGAATTTTTTAATTTTGATAAAAATACGTTATCCATTTGCGTTGTTCAAAAATGATTTTGGGGTGCAAAAACGTCAACCTTACACCATACAATGAAATAGGAAAGTGACTTAAAAAAAGGCAGAATTTTGAATGCAGCTGTGATTGTGACTAGAGTAAAAAATACAATGTAGTTGTGCTATGATATTATCAGAATGAGTTTTTCATTGTCACTTTTCTTTTTTGTCTATTTATATTCGTCGCTGTTTTTAGTGCCAAATTTTTCAGAATGGAGCATGAAAGTTCATGAATTGTGCGCAACATAAAATTTCTCTTTATTTTTGTCGTCTACCTTTTTTTGTGCTTTTTTAGATTAAAAAGTCATATGATCCATTAAAATGTGGAACACAACTCTAACATTTGTGCAAAAATTTCTGGCGTAGAAAAATATCACTCCGGGTTGGTCGCAGGAGTAAATTTGCGCAAAACTTTTGCAATTTTTTTTTTTAAAGTTGCAATTATTGAAAAAAACAACAACAAACGTCTGGGTTACAAATACCACATCTACAACAGCGAACATAAAAAACCCAGACAAACAAGTATAAAATAGACTTCAAAATAGGCGCAACTTAAAAAAAGAAATGGTGCAAGGCATCAAAACAGGAAAAACTAGATAAAAATGAGCGCAAATGCAATATATGTTTCAATATGTGTGTATGGTTTCTGTAGTCCTGTGTAAAACCACATTACATGCTCTACAATGATGCTGTGTCTCTCCACAGGGATCTGTCCAGCTGGAAGTTACTCCAAGGATGGGGAGTGCACTCCTTGCCTAGAGGGATCATATCAGGAAAAAGCCGGAACAAGTAAATGCCTGCGGTGCCCGGTGGGCACCACCACCCTCTACTCTGGAGCTTATAGGCACAGCCACTGTGAGTACAGCTCCTTACATTAGATGTACAGGATGGGATGTCTGAAATACCAAGACATTATAGCCACAGCCACTAGGAGTACAGCTCCTTACATTAGAGGTACAATATGGCTGTAAGACAAAGGCGTTATAGCCACAGCCACTAGGAGTACAGCACCTTACATTAAAGGTACAATATGGCTGTAAGACAAAGGTGTTATAGCCACTGCCACTAGGAGTACAGCTCCTTACATTAGAGGTACAATATGGCTGTAAGACAAAGGTGTTATAGCCACTGCCACTAGGAGTACAGCTCCTTACATTAGAGGTACAATATGGCTGTAAGACAAAGGCGTTATAGCCACTGCCACTAGGAGTACAGCTCCTTACATTAGAGGTACAATATGGCTGTAAGACAAAGGCGTTATAGCCACAGCCACTAGGAGTACAGCTCCTTACATTAGAGGTACAATATGGCTGTAAGACAAAGGCGTTATAGCCACAGCCACTAGGAGTACAGCTCCTTACATTAGATGTACAGGATGGGATGTCTGAAATACCAAGACATTATAGCCACTGCCACTAGGAGTACAGCTCCTTATATTAGAGGTACAATATGGCTGTAAGACAAAGGTGTTATAGCCACTGCCACTAGGAGTACAGCTCCTTACATTAGAGGTACAATATGGCTGTAAGACAAAGGTGTTATAGCCACAGCCACTAGGAGTACAGCTCCTTACATTAAAGGTACAATATGGCTGTAAGACAAAGGTGTTATAGCCACTGCCACTAGGAGTACAGCTCCTTACATTAAAGGTACAATATGGCTGTAAGACAAAGGCGTTATAGCCACTGCCACTAGGAGTACAGCTCCTTACATTAGAGGTACAATATGGCTGTAAGACAAAGGTGTTATAGCCACAGCCACTAGGAGTACAGCTCCTTACATTAGAGGTACAATATGGCTGTAAGACAAAGGCGTTATAGCCACAGCCACTAGGAGTACAGCTCCTTACATTAGAGGTACAATATGGCTGTAAGACAAAGGCGTTATAGCCACTGCCACTAGGAGTACAGCTCCTTACATTAGAGGTACAATATGGCTGTAAGACAAAGCTGTTATAGCCACTGCCACTAGGAGTACAGCTCCTTATATTAGAGGTACAATATGGCTGTAAGACAAAGGTGTTATAGCCACTGCCACTAGGAGTACAGCTCCTTACATTAGAGGCACAATATGGCTGTAAGACAAAGGTGTTATAGCCACAGCCACTAGGAGTACAGCTCCTTACATTAAAGGTACAATATGGCTGTAAGACAAAGGTGTTATAGCCACTGCCACTAGGAGTACAGCTCCTTACATTAAAGGTACAATATGGCTGTAAGACAAAGGCGTTATAGCCACTGCCACTAGGAGTACAGCTCCTTACATTAGAGGTACAATATGGCTGTAAGACAAAGGTGTTATAGCCACAGCCACTAGGAGTACAGCTCCTTACATTAGAGGTACAATATGGCTGTAAGACAAAGGCGTTATAGCCACAGCCACTAGGAGTACAGCTCCTTACATTAGAGGTACAATATGGCTGTAAGACAAAGGCGTTATAGCCACTGCCACTAGGAGTACAGCTCCTTACATTAGAGGTACAATATGGCTGTAAGACAAAGCTGTTATAGCCACTGCCACTAGGAGTACAGCTCCTTACATTAAAGGTACAATATGGCTGTAAGACAAAGGCGTTATAGCCACTGCCACTAGGAGTACAGCTCCTTACATTAGAGGTACAATATGGCTGTAAGACAAAGGCGTTATAGCCACTGCCACTAGGAGTACAGCTCCTTACATTAGAGGTACAATATGGCTGTAAGACAAAGGCGTTATAGCCACAGCCACTAGGAGTACAGCACCTTACATTAAAGGTACAATATGGCTGTAAGACAAAGGTGTTATAGCCACTGCCACTAGGAGTACAGCTCCTTACATTAAAGGTACAATATGGCTGTAAGACAAAGGTGTTATAGCCACTGCCACTAGGAGTACAGCTCCTTACATTAGAGGTACAATATGGCTGTAAGACAAAGGTGTTATAGCCACTGCCACTAGGAGTACAGCTCCTTACATTAAAGGTACAATATGGCTGTAAGACAAAGGCGTTATAGCCACTGCCACTAGGAGTACAGCTCCTTACATTAGAGGTACAATATGGCTGTAAGACAAAGGTGTTATAGCCACTGCCACTAGGAGTACAGCTCCTTACATTAGAGGTACAATATGGCTGTAAGACAAAGGCGTTATAGCCACTGCCACTAGGAGTACAGCTCCTTACATTAGAGGTACAATATGGCTGTAAGACAAAGGCGTTATAGCCACAGCCACTAGGAGTACAGCTCCTTACATTAGAGGTACAATATGGCTGTAAGACAAAGGCGTTATAGCCACTGCCACTAGGAGTACAGCTCCTTACATTAGAGGTACAATATGGCTGTAAGACAAAGCTGTTATAGCCACTGCCACTAGGAGTACAGCTCCTTATATTAGAGGTACAATATGGCTGTAAGACAAAGGTGTTATAGCCACTGCCACTAGGAGTACAGCTCCTTACATTAGAGGTACAATATGGCTGTAAGACAAAGGTGTTATAGCCACAGCCACTAGGAGTACAGCTCCTTACATTAAAGGTACAATATGGCTGTAAGACAAAGGTGTTATAGCCACTGCCACTAGGAGTACAGCTCCTTACATTAAAGGTACAATATGGCTGTAAGACAAAGGCGTTATAGCCACTGCCACTAGGAGTACAGCTCCTTACATTAGAGGTACAATATGGCTGTAAGACAAAGGTGTTATAGCCACAGCCACTAGGAGTACAGCTCCTTACATTAGAGGTACAATATGGCTGTAAGACAAAGGCGTTATAGCCACAGCCACTAGGAGTACAGCTCCTTACATTAGAGGTACAATATGGCTGTAAGACAAAGGCGTTATAGCCACTGCCACTAGGAGTACAGCTCCTTACATTAGAGGTACAATATGGCTGTAAGACAAAGGCGTTATAGCCACTGCCACTAGGAGTACAGCTCCTTACATTAAAGGTACAATATGGCTGTAAGACAAAGGCGTTATAGCCACTGCCACTAGGAGTACAGCTCCTTACATTAAAGGTACAATATGGCTGTAAGACAAAGGCGTTATAGCCACAGCCACTAGGAGTACAGCTCCATACATTACAGGTACAATATGGCTGTAAGACAAAGGTGTTATAGCCACTGCCACTAGGAATACAGCACCTTACATTAGAGGTACAATATGGCTGTAAGACAAGTGCGTTATAGCCACAGCCACTAGGAGTACAGCTCCTTACATTAGAGGTACAATATGGCTGTAAGACAAAGGCGTTATAGCCACTGCCACTAGGAGTACAGCTCCTTACATTAAAGGTACAATATGGCTGTAAGACAAAGGTGTTATAGCCACTGCCACTAGGAATACAGCACCTTACATTAAAGGTACAATATGGCTGTAAGACAAAGGTGTTATAGCCACAGCCACTAGGAGTACAGCTCCTTACATTAGAGGTACAATATGGCTGTAAGACAAAGGTGTTATAGCCACTGCCACTAGGAGTACAGCTCCTTACATTAGAGGTACAATATGGCTGTAAGACAAAGGTGTTATAGCCACAGCCACTAGGAGTACAGCTCCTTACATTAAAGGTACAATATGGCTGTAAGACAAAGGTGTTATAGCCACAGCCACTAGGTGTAGAGCTCCTTACATTAGAGGTACAATATGGCTGTAAGACAAAGGCGTTATAGCCACAGCCACTAGGAGAACAGCTCCTTACATTAAAGGTACAATATGGCTGTAAGACAAAGGCGTTATAGCCACAGCCACTTGGAGTACAGCTCCTTACATTAGAGGTACAATATGGCTGTAAGACAAAGGTGTTATAGCCACTGCCACTAGGAGTACAGCTCCTTACATTAGAGGTACAATATGGCTGTAAGACAAAGGCGTTATAGCCACTGCCACTAGGAGTACAGCTCCTTACATTAAAGGTACAATATGGCTGTAAGACAAAGGCGTTATAGCCACTGCGACTAGGAGTACAGCTCCTTACATTAGAGGTACAATATGGCTGTAAGACAAAGGCGTTATAGCCACAGCCACTAGGAGTACAGCTCCTTACATTAAAGGTACAATATGGCTGTAAGACAAAGGTGTTATAGCCACTGCCACTAGGAGTACAGCTCCTTACATTAGAGGTACAATATGGCTGTAAGACAAAGGTGTTATAGCCACTGCGACTAGGAGTACAGCTCCTTACATTAAAGGTACAATATGGCTGTAAGACAAAGGCGTTATAGCCACAGCCACTAGGAGTACAGCTCCTTACATTAGAGGTACAATATGGCTGTAAGACAAAGGTGTTATAGCCACTGCCACTAGGAGTACAGCTCCTTACATTAGAGGTACAATATGGCTGTAAGACAAAGGTGTTATAGCCACAGCCACTAGGAGTACAGCTCCTTACATTAGAGGTACAATATGGCTGTAAGACAAAGGTGTTATAGCCACTGCCACTAGGAGTACAGCTCCTTACATTAAAGGTACAATATGGCTGTAAGACAAAGGCGTTATAGCCACTGCCACTAGGAGTACAGCTCCTTACATTACAGGTACAATATGGCTGTAAGACAAAGGCGTTATAGCCACAGCCACTAGGAGTACAGCTCCTTACATTAAAGGTACAATATGGCTGTAAGACAAAGGCGTTATAGCCACTGCCACTAGGAGTACAGCTCCTTACATTAAAGGTACAATATGGCTGTAAGACAAAGGTGTTATAGCCACAGCCACTAGGGGTACAGCTCCTTACATTAGAGGTACAATATGGCTGTAAGACAAAGGTGTTATAGCCACTGCCACTAGGAGTACAGCTCCTTACATTAAAGGTACAATATGGCTGTAAGACAAAGGTGTTATAGCCACAGCCGCTAGGAGTACAGCTCATTACATTAGAGGTACAATATGGCTGTAAGACAAAGGTATTATAGCCAATACCACTAGGAGTACAGCTCCTTACATTAAAGGTACAATATGGCTGTAAGACAAAGGTGTTATAGCCACAGCCACTAGGAGTAGAGCTCCTTACATTAGAGGTACAATATGGCTGTAAGACAAAGGCGTTATAGCCACAGCCACTAGGAGAACAGCTCCTTACATTAAAGGTACAATATGGCTGTAAGACAAAGGCGTTATAGCCACAGCCACTTGGAGTACAGCTCCTTATATTAGAGGTACAATATGGCTGTAAGACAAAGGTGTTATAGCCACTGCCACTAGGAGTACAGCTCCTTACATTAGAGGTACAATATGGCTGTAAGACAAAGGCGTTATAGCCACAGCCACTAGGAGTACAGCTCCTTACATTAAAGGTACAATATGGCTGTAAGACAAAGGCGTTATAGCCACTGCCACTAGGAGTACAGCTCCTTACATTAGAGGTACAATATGGCTGTAAGACAAAGGTGTTATAGCCACTGCGACTAGGAGTACAGCTCCTTACATTAAAGGTACAATATGGCTGTAAGACAAAGGCGTTAAAGCCACAGCCACTAGGAGTACAGCTCCTTACATTAGAGGTACAATATGGCTGTAAGACAAAGGTGTTATAGCCACTGCCACTAGGAGTACAGCTCCTTACATTAGAGGTACAATATGGCTGTAAGACAAAGGTGTTATAGCCACAGCCACTAGGAGTACAGCTCCTTACATTAGAGGTACAATATGGCTGTAAGACAAAGGTGTTATAGCCACTGCCACTAGGAGTACAGCTCCTTACATTAAAGGTACAATATGGCTGTAAGACAAAGGTGTTATAGCCACTGCCACTAGGAGTACAGCTCCTTACATTAAAGGTACAATATGGCTGTAAGACAAAGGCGTTATAGCCACTGCCACTAGGAGTACAGCTCCTTACATTACAGGTACAATATGGCTGTAAGACAAAGGTGTTATAGCCACTGCCACTAGGAGTACAGCTCCTTACATTAAAGGTACAATATGGCTGTAAGACAAAGGCGTTATAGCCACAGCCACTAGGAGTACAGCTCCTTACATTAGAGGTACAATATGGCTGTAAGACAAAGGTGTTATAGCCACTGCCACTAGGAGTACAGCTCCTTACATTAAAGGTGCAATATGGCTGTAAGACAAAGGTGTTATAGCCACAGCCACTAGGAGTACAGCACCTTACATTAGAGGTACAATATGGCTGTAAGACAAAGGTGTTATAGCCACTGCCACTAGGAGTACAGCTCCTTACATTAAAGGTAAAATATGGCTGTAAGACAAAGGCGTTATAGCCACTGCCACTAGGAGTACAGCTCCTTACATTAAAGGTACAATATGGCTGTAAGACAAAGGCGTTATAGCCACTGCCACTAGGAGTACAGCTCCTTACATTAAAGGTACAATATGGCTGTAAGACAAAGGTGTTATAGCCACTGCCACTAGGAGTAGAGCTCCTTACATTAGAGGTACAATATGGCTGTAAGACAAAGGCGTTATAGCCACTGCCACTAGGAGTACATCTCCTTACATTACAGGTACAATATGGCTGTAAGACAAAGGCGTTATAGCCACTGCCTCTAGGAGTACAGCTCCTTACATTAGAGGTACAATATGGATGTAAGACAAAGGCGTTATAGCCACTGCCACTAGGAGTACAGCTCCTTACATTAAAGGTACAATATGGCTGTAAGACAAAGGTGTTATAGCCACAGCCACTAGGAGTACAGCTCCTTACATTAAAGGTACAATATGGCTGTAAGACAAAGGCGTTATAGCCACAGCCACTAGGAGTACAGCTCCTTACATTAAAGGTACAATATGGCTGTAAGACAAAGGCGTTATAGCCACTGCCACTAGGAGTACAGCTCCTTACATTAAAGGTACAATATGGCTGTAAGACAAAGGCGTTATAGCCACTGCCACTAGGAGTACATCTCCTTACATTACAGGTACAATATGACTGTAAGACAAAGGCGTTATAGCCACTGCCACTAGGAGTACAGCTCCTTACATTAAAGGTACAATATGGCTGTAAGACAAAGGCGTTATAGCCACTGCCACTAGGAGTACAGCTCCTTACATTAAAGGTACAATATGGCTGTAAGACAAAGGTGTTATAGCCACTGCCACTAGGAGTACAGCTCCTTACATTAAAGGTACAATATGGCTGTAAGACAAAGGCGTTATAGCCACTGCCACTAGGAGTACAGCTCCTTACATTAAAGGTACAATATGGCTGTAAGACAAAGGTGTTATAGCCACAGCCACTAGGAGTACAGCTCCTTACATTAGATGTACAGGATGGGATGTCTGAAATACCAAGACATTATAGCCACTGCCACTAGGAGTACAGCTCCTTACATTAAAGGTACAATATGGCTGTAAGACAAAGGCGTTATAGCCACTGCCACTAGGAGTACAGCTCCTTACATTAAAGGTACAATATGGCTGTAAGACAAAGGTGTTATAGCCACAGCCACTAGGAGTACAGCACCTTACATTAGAGGTACAATATGGCTGTAAGACAAAGGCGTTATAGCCACTGCCACTAGGAGTACAGCTCCTTACATTAAAGGTACAATATGGCTGTAAGACAAAGGTGTTATAGCCACAGCCACTAGGAGTACAGCTCCTTACATTAGATGTACAGGATGGGATGTCTGAAATACCAAGACATTATAGCCACTGCCACTAGGAGTACAGCTCCTTACATTAAAGGTACAATATGGCTGTAAGACAAAGGCGTTATTGTCACGGGTGTGTTGCCACGGAGATCGTCACGAGTACACAGCCTGACTTCTCGCAGCTGACTTGTTGGTGCTTTGTGTTTCTCGGCAGTGAGGGAGTTAATTCTCTCTCTCTCTCTGGGCTAGATGAGGTCCAGCCTCGCCCAGCTGCAATCAATACTTCTGTAGTTAGACTCCTTCATATACCTGCTGGTCTGTTTGGGAGGTGTCGGTGAAAGCATTTCATTCAGACTGACAGAGCGGATCCTGGTGTTTGGAGTTGCTGAGATAAGTGTATTTGGAAGTGTTTTTTCCCTTTCCTCGCTTTATCATTTATCTCCTTTCCCGTTGGTTTTCCCTCTGTTGTAGTTGAGAAGTTGTTTGTATGCAAGGTGGTTTTGGTTTTTCCCTTGTACTGTCTCGTTCGCCTAAATACTGTGTTTGGGCATATTATTTCTTGTTCCCTTTGGTTGTGATCGGGGTCCTTCTCAGGACTAGATTACTGAGGTGCAGGGATCTTCAGGAGGTAGGGGTTACGCTGGCGGCCTGGACCTCTGTACCTTTAACAGTACCTCCAGGTTGAGGGATTAGTCAGAGCCCCAGCTTAGGGTCAGCTTAGGCCTCCTACCTCCAGTATACAGAGACAGCGTGACAGTTATAGCCACTGCCACTAGGAGTACAGCTCCTTACATTAAAGGTACAATATGGCTGTAAGACAAAGGTGTTATAGCCACAGCCACTAGGAGTACAGCTCCTTACATTAGAGGTACAATATGGCTGTAAGACAAAGGTGTTATAGCCACAGCCACTAGGAGTACAGCTCCTTACATTAAAGGTACAATATGGCTGTAAGACAAAGGTGTTATAGCCACAGCCACTAGGAGTACAGCTCCTTACATTAGAGGTACAATATGGCTGTAAGACAAAGGTGTTATAGCCACAGCCACTAGGAGTACAGCTCCTTACATTAGAGGTACAATATGGCTGTAAGACAAAGGTGTTATAGCCACAGCCACTAGGAGTACAGCTCCTTACATTAAAGGTAAAATATGGCTGTAAGACAAAGGTGTTATAGCCACAGCCACTAGGAGTACAGCTCCTTATATTAAATGTATGAGAATGTTGAATATCTGGGGAAAAATGCCCATTGGGTCACAACATATTGCATTCACAGAGTATGACACTGATCCTTGATCTCTTCTCTGGCCGCTCACAGCCCTGGAGTTTCTGGTGTTACACAAACAGTCCATTGGTTTCAATGGACACTACATTTCTCCTGTGAAGGCGCTGCAGAGGAGTTGCACACTTGCTTCCCCTCGGATTACAGCTGATTACTGAGGGTTCAAGCATGCTGACACTCTATTATCATAAAGAGACCCTTTTAATAAAAAAATAGAAAATTTAGCTGATTAACTGATCGCCAGGGTCTGGAGTTAAAGTTGTACAGAATTAGAAAAACATGTCCCAAAACAGCGCCACTCCTGTCCACAGGTTGTATGCGGTATTACAGCCTGTTCCTCTTCTTATTAATGGAGATGCAATACCAAACAGAACCCATGGACAGGTGTTGCGCCATTTCTGAAAATAAGCATTTTTTTTCCCATAATCCTGCACAACCCCTGCGTGAACCGTCACTTTTAGGGCCACATGTTGCATTAGGAGACACTGGTTACAATGTAGCAAATCTGTTTATTATGATCGGTTTCTGCGCCGTCAGCAGAAGCTCCTGAGTTGTTTGTGTTACATTCGCTGGAATGGAAACAATTGGATACAAGTTTTATAATCCAGGACAGAATATGAAACGTGCTTTTTTTTGGGGGGGGGAAGGATTGACAAGTCTGTGACCGAACCGTTCCCCTCGCTGGGTGGAAAACATAAAAAATGTGTGTGACAGCCGGTCGGGTCGTACATAAATCAGAGCATGGGTTACACCAGGACACGGGGTCAGGGAGGGCTGCTACAGCGAAATTACTTTTCTGCAGATTATTTTTGCAGAAAACGATTAGGAACTAGAATCGTGCAGATTTTGGTGCAGATTTGATGAGGATTCGCCTCCTTATATTTTCCTGCTGAAGCTGATAAAAAGCAAAAAAAATAAATAAATGGAAAACAGAAAAAATTTCCAAAAATCTTTCTACGTTTTCAACAATGGAGCTTTCCTATTGAAAACTGTAAGAAGAGTGAAGCAGTTTTCGACATGGATTTGCGATCAGATCAGCATCAAAATCCTCGTGTGAACATTCTCTAATTATTTTGTAAATCAGCACCTGCAGTTTTTCCTGCAGAGCCGCATGTAACCTTCAACAAAATCCACAGTACAAGTAATTTGTATAGCGCTTGCAGTACCAGTAACGACCACTACACAACGCACGGAGCTGTGGGAGTATCGGGAGTCAGATCCCACCAATCAAATATTGATAACCTCTCTTGTAGATGTTCAATTTCCCTGCAGCACCCCCGCAGGAGAAAAGAAGAATTACAAGGTTCTCATGGAATTCGATGGGAACATTTTTGGTCCTCCAGGGCAAGGTGTTATTCACAGCTGCTCTTTGTACTAGATTATAGGTAAGGCTCCAGGATGTGAGACCCCTTATAACCTCATCATGCATCTCCTGTATATATTAGGTGTCACCAGATGCCAGAGGAATAAGCAGGATTTACGATGCGATGGCCGAGGAGAGTTCTTCCCATCCCAAAAAGATGCAGAAACTAACAAGTATTTCTGTGTTGACAACTTTGGGGAAAAACTGATGTGGACGGAAACTGACGTGGAGCTCACAAATGATCAGTGCTTATGTGAGTAACTGCAATAATGACTCTGTTGCTGTTTTGTATATTCACCCCAATTTTGCTTATAGACAAAATGCAGATGAAGAGGTACTCCAGAGCTGAACTCAGTATTCTGCTGGTGCAGTCACTGTGTACATACATTACATTACTGATCCTGAGTTACATCCTGTATTATACTCCAGAGCTGAACTCTCTATTCTGCTGGTGCAGTCACTGTGTACATACATTACATTACTGATCCTGCACTGATCCTGAGTTACATCCTGTATTATACTCCAGAGCTGCGCTCACTATTCTGCTGGTGCAGTCACTGTGTACATACATTACATTACTGATCCTGAGTTACATCCTGTATTATACTCCAGAGCTGCACTCTCTATTCTGCTGGTGCAGTCACTGTGTACATACATTACATTACTGATCCTGAGTTACATCCTGTATTATACTCCAGAGCTGCACTCACTATTCTGCTGGTGCAGTCACTGTGTACATACATTACATTACTGATCCTGAGTTACATCCTGTAGATCTTTTATTATAAAAATGAAAAACATAACAATAATAAGAACAGAAACATAACAAAATTAATAACCAGAAAATAAACAATGTAATGAACTGGTCCAGCCGCTCCCTCTCTCCTCACACACATATTATACATATATACACAATAATAACTACCTACACTGTGACATCTGGTCCGGTTACCAAACAAATAATAACAATATAATAAACAATGACCGACAAATTATATACAAACTAATATATACATTCTTTTTTTTTTTTTTTAAATAAATAAAATAAAATAAATACTAACTATACAAATATATACAAGACAAAACAAAACCCCCCACACTCAAGCCCACCAGTCCCTCCCCGGTACTGACCTGAGAGCTGGTCCTGCGTCTCATGCCTCAGTCCATGTCCAACGTCCATAGGCCAGATCAGGCAGTGCCAGTTTTTCACCCAAATAACCAGTGTCCCACAAGATGAACCCACCTCCCCCCTTTTCCCTCCACCCAACCTAACACCTACACCCAAATCCATATATACAATATATACAGAAACAAACAATACAATAACCACAACTGACAAAGCCCAAGTTCGGTGCCTGCAGCCCTACATCACTGTCTACTGATCAATAAAACAAAAATCTATGGTGTCAGCAGCAGCCCACCACCAGGAGAGGAGACGACCAGACTAGGGCACACTAAAAGAAAAGCCCCTCCAGAGGAGAGCGGCCCTCCGTGTACCCAGTCTCTCATACTCCAGAGAACGCACCTTCACCAGGTCACCGAGTATGGTCCTAAACACATCGTCCACTGGGAGGATTTTCCGCTGCGTCGCTACTAAGCACCGTGCGTTCCACGTGTGATACCTAACCACTGCGCTAACTAGAAATAAGGTGCAGCGGTCCCGACCACCCAGGTCCCCGAATGCTCCATAGGCCCATTCCGCATAAGAGAGACCGGCCAGCCGGGGCCAGCCAATGGAGGCGCCCACCCTGTTGTACACCTCTGTGTTAAAGGGACAGCGAAGCAGGAAGTGGTCCATGCTTTCAAGCATGGTACCACAATGCTCCCGAGGACAGTTCCTGTCCTCAGAGCTCCTACACTTCAGATTGTCCCTCACACACAGTTTCCCATGGAAGCAGCGCCAAGCCAAGTCCCAAACCTTCGAGGGGATCCTGATAGAATTCAAAAGATGCAGAACCACCCCAAGATCCCGACTTGGGCAATCCCTGAGCGCCAGAGGCCTCTGAAAATGGGTCAACAGAACCCTTTTGTCAAGGAGCTTCCTTGGCAGAGTCCTGACCTCCCACATTCCCGGACCCCACCGGCGAATTGCCTTCAGAACCACGGTAGCGTAAGCCGGGAGATGTCCATGCGGTGTGCGGAGATCCTTCACTTGCCCTCCTGTTTCCCATTCCTGGAAGAAAGGCTGAAACCATCCCTTACAGGAGAATACCCACGGAGGAGCCCTCTCTTTCCAGAGGTTTGCAATATTGATCTTAATGAAGGTATTCACAAGGAATACCACAGGGTTGACCATACCCAACCCTCCTAGTCTCCTCGTACGGTAAGTAACCTCCCTCTTGACCAGGTTCAGTCTATTCCCCCATAACAGTTGAAAGAACAAACTGTAGACCCGAGTCCAGAGAGGCTCTGGCAAGATGCACACACTGCCCAGATAGATCAGCAAAGGGAGCAGGTAAGTTTTGATCAGGTTTACCCTTTCCCTTAGGGTCAAAGACCAACCCTTCCATTGGTTCACCTTCTGAGTGGCGATCTCTAGCCTGCTGTCCCAATTTTGTTTGGGGTAATCCCCCTGGCCAAATTCGATGCCAAGAACTTTTGCAGAGACTTTGGGTTCTGGAAGGGTGTCCGGGAGATCAAAACCAGGATCTCCTCCTCCCAGCCAGAGACTCTCACACTTATCCCGGTTGATCTTAGACCTGGATGCCTCCGAGTAGCGATTTACCTCTGACATCAGCCATTCTGCCTCCCCATCAGAGGAAACAAAAACGGTGACGTCATCGGCATACGCCACCACTCTCAGAGTGGCTTCCGGTGCTGCCCGGTCCATCCCGATCCCAGCCAACGGTCCACGCTCCACCCTCCTAAGAAGTGGGTCAATCGCAAACACGTACAGTAGCGGGCTCAAGGGACAACCCTGGCGAACACCACACCCAACCTCAAAAGAGCTGCCAATCCAACCGTTCACAAGCGGGAAACTCTCTGCCCCAGAGTACAAGGTCTTAAGCCAATCAACAAACCCCCCCGGCAGGCCATACCTCAGAAGGACAGACCAGAGGTACTCATGATTAACCCGATCAAACGCTTTTGCCTGGTCCAATGACAGCATGTACCCCTTCCAGTGGCGAGCCCTACCCTGCTCCACCGCCTCTCGGACACAGAGTACAGCACTAATTGTACTGCGGCCCGGAACAGAGCAATGCTGGGCCCCCGAAAGGAGCTGGGGTGCAAATTTCACCAGCCGATTAAACAGCACCTTTGCCAAAACCTTCCTGTCTGCATTGAGAAGCGCTATGGGACGCCAATTCTCAATGCAAGATGGGTCCTTACCCGTTGACAAGATGATCAGGGCAGACCTCCTCATTGACTTTGGCAGAGTGCCCGAGGAAAGACACTCATTGAATACCTCAGTCAAGAGGGGAACCAAGGCGTCCTTAAAGGTCTTATAGAATTCAGATGTTAAGCCATCCGGACCGGGAGATTTCTTCAGGGCAAGCCCTTCATTCGCCAACTTAACTTCCTCTTCCCTGATCATCTCTGTCAAAACGCCAAGAGAGGGGTCTACCCCTGGTTCGGGGGCGGCTTCAGCCAGAAAAGCCGACATCTCATCCCAATCCAGATCCCTCTTCCCCAAGAGGTGCGAGTAGAAGGATCTGACGACCTCCAGGATCCCTGATCTGGATCTTTTCAGGGACCCCGCAGTGTCAACCAGTCCTGTAACAACTTTACTATTCACTGACATCTTGCAGTTTCTATAAGGATCGGGCGAGCGGTACTTCCCGTAATCCCTCTCAAAAACCAAAGATGCGTGTCTATCATACTGACACCTCATTAGCAAAGATTTCACTCTGGAGATCTCCTCGCGGCTACCTCCAGTTGAGACAAGATGCTCGAGTTTCCTCCTCAGACCCTGATACAGGCGGTACCTGTCCAGGCTCCTGAGGCTCGAGAGCTGGCGGAAGAATCTCGCCACCCTTTTCTTAAACATCTCCCACCACTCTGACTTACTACTACAAAGATCCAGTAAGGGTACCTGGCTCTGAAGAAATTCCTCAAAGGACTGTCTTATCTCCGCTTCTTCCAAGAGAGACGAATTGAGCCTCCAAAAGCCTCTTCCCATCCGGGGGGTCTCTGTAACATTCAGGGAAAACAAAATCAAACAGTGATCGGAGAACTCCACCTCAACAACAGATACTGCTGAAGAGACGGCTTCCTCCTTTAAATAAAACCTGTCTATCCTGGACCTACAGTTACCTCTATGATAGGTGAACCCCTCGTGGCCTGCGGTGTGCCGGATGTGGACATCCACCAGGCGAGCCTCACTAGCTATACTATTAAGGGCGACGCTATCATAAGTCAGCTTGTCTCTGGAACCTCCTCTATCCCGGGGCCTTGTGACAGTGTTGAAGTCCCCTCCAAAGACGACCTGCCGACTCGTAAAAAGGTAGGGCTTGATCCTCATAAAGAGACACTTCCGGTCCCATTTAGATTGGGGACCATAGATGTTAATGAGCCGAAGCTCTTGTCCCTTCATGAGGACATCTAATATCAGGCACCTCCCCATTTCTAACTCAATAACCCGTTGGCATTCTACCGGTGCGGTAAAAAGGACCGCCACTCCGCTACACGGCTCGGCCGCAAGAGACCAATAGGAGGGCCCAAGTCTCCACTCCCTCTTAGCTATAAACACCTCTGCCATATTTGGCAGCCTGGTCTCTTGCAAAAAGAAAATGTCAGCTTCAACCCGGCTGAGAAAATCAAAGGCCGCAAATCTAGCCATGTTTGACTTAATGCTGGCGACATTAATGGACGCCAGTGTCAACGGAGTGAGTACCGCCATCATTGGTGATTGAGTTAGATGGCTTTCTTCTTCCCACTCCCCTTATCCTCTGCCTCAGAGGAGGAATCCTTAACCCTCTTTAATGACACAGAAGTGTCCATTCCCACATTTTTCCTTCTTTTTTCGTCCTCGTCTCCGGACTCTGGGCCAGTCCCTCCCCCCAAGGACTTTGCATCCCCAGGAGAAGGAGACTCGGCGCCCCCTGTAAGCTCCGCTGAAGCCGGAACCTCACCCTCAGCCTCCTCCTCAGAGGAAGAGATGTTATCAAGGGCTTGGAACCGGTTAGAAAGACCAACTAGAGGGGAGTCGGTTTTACCTTCCTTAGGTACCTTGGTCAGAGCGGGAGAAGATGTTTTATCTCCCTTCTTTCTCTTCTTTTTGGTGCCGAGCTTACGCTTGTGCTCTAGCCACCGCTTATTATCCTCATCCATACTTTCATAATGGGAGGATTCTGAAGCAGAGGCAGTTTCCTCCCTGTGGATCCTCCTGACCTCCTCATCCAACTCATCATCCCTCGGGGCCTCAGCAGCAACACTGGCATCCAGGACAGGGGCTGCCCCGGTAGTCTGGGGCTCGCCCCGCTCCCTCTCCTGTCTGCGCTTGTCTAGACGCCTCAGCTGGGCAGGCGTCTTTTTTATTGCTTTTCTTCCCTGGCCCCTCAGCTCCCCCACCCCTGCTAGTCCCCTCTCCAGCAGAATCGGCCTCACGGCTTACTCCCACCGGGGTCTCGACTGCATTAGCAAAGGAGCGAGGACAACGGCTGAATGGGTGGCCTAACTCACCACACAGGTGGCACCTAATCTCCACACAAGAGGCGGCAAGATGGCCGACACCACCACACAACGCGCATTTCTGCACGGTGCAGTTTGCACTGAAGTGTGTGGGGTCGCCGCACCTGTGACAGAGCTTCGGTTGCCCCTGGTAGAAGACCAGGATACGATCCCTACCCAGGAAGGCAGACGATGGAATGTGGGCAACCGTACCACCTGAACGCTTAAGTTTTACCATAAACGTCCAGGCCCCTGACCAGATACCAAACTCGTCGCGGTTTTTCTTTGGCATCTCCACCACCTCTCCATACCGACCAAGCCACGTCATGATGTCATAGCAAGAAAGCGACTCGTTACGAGTCATCACGGTCACTTTCTTGATCTGGTTTTGGCAAGACACTGCCTGAACGGCAAAGTCTCGCCAGCCGGGCTCATTTTTTGCCAACTCATAATTCGCCCAGAAGAGCTCAAGCCCCTCCGGCCGAACAAAGCTGACATCAAACTCAGGCGTGGAATAGGGATGTATCAAGGCGTAGATGTCAATCGCCTTGAAGCCCATCCTCAGCAGGAGCTCCACAACTTTAGACCTTGGCGGACATGCATCACTGCCCCTCCACCGAAGACGGACCACATTCCTACGCACACTGCCTGGCACGGCTGTTGGGAGGGACCACACTGTATCTCCCCCTTTTTGCTCTCAGAAGGCCCCGAGGACATGCCTCTCTATCCAGAAGGATAGATCAACCTCTCGACCCTCTACCATTAGTGATCTCTCCCCCTTCTTTAGAGCCTCCAGAAGGCGCCGTTGCAACATGCCGTCCCCAAAGCCCGGAGACGAGGAGGATGCCCTATTTGCCCCGGAGGTGACACTGGCATAACTCTGGACAGGTGTTGCCACCCCCGGGGGGGCAACCGGACCAGTGACCACATCAGCCCCAACAGTATCACCATTACCCACCTCCATCTCACC
The DNA here is from genome assembly GCF_046119375.1 of Phyllobates terribilis. Taxonomy (NCBI): domain Eukaryota; kingdom Metazoa; phylum Chordata; class Amphibia; order Anura; family Dendrobatidae; genus Phyllobates; species Phyllobates terribilis. The sequence continues at coordinate 761,092,832 of NW_027362764.1, forward strand.
CTCCACCAAACCAGCAACCACACCACTAGACAATGAATTATCCTCATTCACCTCCACCACCACATTCATTCCTGCTGGACCAGTAACAATGGTGGATGACCCTTTGACCTCCGCATCAGGCACAAGGGGCTCAGTCACCTCCATAGAACTGGAGGCGACCTCACCCCCGGTCTTATGTGTGCCCTCCACATCATCGGTCGGTAATTTCCGCTGTTTGGCATTTGGTATAATGTGCCACTGATCTCTAGCTGCAGTTAGGCGCCGCTGATCTTTAGCATCAGGATCTTCCGGACCAGCGACGCCAACACAAAATAGCACTTTCGTGGGAGGACCGGAACGCTCAGCCCCAACTGCCCCCTCACACTGCCGCCGCTTCTCAACTAAGTGATCAGCGGCAACAGCATTCAGAGGCGCCGTGGCTACCGGAGCTGCCCCCGACACCGGGCTGCTCCCCCCTCCCACTGAAGAGCGCACCACAGCATCGTGGCCTGATGGAACGCCCGCCGCCGGGCCGCCCTCACTGTCCAGCCTCTCGGCTGATGCACCTCCTGCTGCGTCCCCGCTACTACAAGCAGAGACGGAGCTCTGCGCCTCACTACCGCGCTCTGTAATCTCCCCGCGCCTTTGCACCGGATCCACAGCAGAACCCGGGCTGGGCTGGGCAACGGGGCTTATACAGCGAGCTGAGCCTGCCGCCGACTCAGGGGGTACAGGGAGGGGGGGCATATACGTATCTTACCGTTTCCTGCAGCTTTGGCTTGGTCTTCTTTGCCTTTTTGTGGCCCTCAGGTGCCTCTTCTGGTAGATCGTCACCAAGATGGAAGTTTTGGAGGCACACTGGGGACTCCAGGAGCTTAATCTCCGCCATTAGCGCCCCTCCCTGGCCGCTGCTGTCACTGTCCTCCCCAGAGCCGGCAGAACTGCGACCGGATGTCACTGTCGCCTGTCCTGCAGGGAGCTCGCTACACGTGGCCTGCGGGTGACTTTGCAGGCTGCCAGGTGGGGCTTGCTGCTGGTCATCATCACTCTCATCATCCACCTGGCTCTCAGGCTGCAGCCCTATCTGCCTTTGCTCTCTGGTATCAGCCATTTCTCTAAAGCGGTCTTCATTTATAAGTTTTTCTTTGAAAGGACCACTCTGCTCCCTGATGGTGGCTTTCCTAAGTTCCAGGCGTTGAATTTCACTGCCCAGTCTTTTTACCTCGGCTTGGAGTTTTGCCTTCCTTGGTTTGGAGGCCCCCGCAGCTTTGGCGCTTGTGCAGCGCAGCTCCTCCCGGAGCCTCCTGATGAGCTTACTGGCATCTTCATACTCACGGAGGCGGATCATGACCCGGGAGGCATAGGTGGACACAGACTCCCGGGGTCCCTGCAGCGCCCATTCCCCCTCAGGGAGGTCGGCCTCACCTCCGTGAGCACTCAGCTTTCCTCCGGAAGGAGCCCCATCTTCCACGCCGCTGTCAGGCTTTTCCTCCATGCTGGAAGCCTTGCGGCTTCTGGGGGTCTCCACAATCCCGGGGGGAGTAGGAGCCACATTGCTACGACTCCTGGTGCAGCGTCTCACCCCCGAGTCCTCTGATGTGCAGGCCGGTTGCTGGTTTCTTCTGCCCCCCGCCGGCCTGGTTCGGGAAGCAGAAGCCTGGGACTTGGCTCCATCACTCATCCCAGAAACCCGCTCCCTCCCTGGGAAAGAGAGAAAGCAGGTCCCCAGGTGGAGAGGTGTTGGTTTCTCAGAGATCAGGAGCTCACAGCAGGATCTGCAGCCACCACACCCGCAATCACCACACTGACTAGCAGCTGATCAGAGCTGCACCCAGTATGCTGCTGGGGCAGTCACTGTGTACATACTTTACATTACTGATCCTGTACTGATCCTGAGTTACATCTTGTATTATACTCCAGAGCTGCACTCACTATTCTGCTGGTGCAGTCACTGTGTACATACATTACATTACTGATCCTGAGTTACATCCTGTATTATACTCCAGAGCTGCACTCACTATTCTGCTGGTGCAGTCACTGTGTACATACATTACATTACTGATCCTGTACTGATCCTGAGTTACATCCTGTATTATACTCCAGAGCTGCACTCACTATTCTGCTGGTGCAGTCACTGTGTACATACATTACATTACTGATCCTGAGCTACATCCTGTATTATACTCCAGAGCTGCACTCACTATTCTGCTGGTGCAGTCACTGTGTACATGCATTACATTACTGATCCTGTACTGATCCTGAGTTACATCCTGTATTATACCCCAGAGCTGCACTCACTATTCTGCCAGTGCAGTCAGTGTGTAGATACGTTACGTACTCTGAGTTGGTAGTGTCAGATTTACGTCAGGCGTCTTATATGAACATTTTCGGCTTCCTGCATTATTAGGGCTGAGCTAAGGGATTATTGGTGTTTCCAGCAACAGTCAGCAGAACTGTAAATTCAGCTCTGGAGTATAATGCAGGCTGTAAGTCAGGATCAGGTACAAAGTAAGCAATGTGAAATATGGTAATGTAATGCAGAGTGACCTAGCATTTTAGATAGATTGTATAGATCTATGTAGAGGTCTCGGGTCTTGGCACAATCACTGTGGTTTTCCTTATCGGTTTCTTCAGATCTGCCTCCACCTTGGTTTCCTGTGTCGCTAGTTCTTCAGAATCGTTGCCCTTAGACGAGGCTGAGTGTGTGACTAGGGCTGCATACCATAAATAGGAGGACAGGAGGATTGTGGTGACTCGGTGGTTGCAGAGTCTCTGAGTGTTCTCAGAAGCCTCGTATGACTGTGTGCAGGATGGAAGGTCATTCATTATACTCGGCGCTTCATACGCCCATTGGGAAATGTTCTAACATGAAGTTTCCGGACCCCCATGCATAATCGGTCATAGGGCCCCCACCTACTATGTGACAATAACCAGAAGGAATTCTCATTAAGAATCTTCTAATGTGGTAACGGAGCTTCTGAGTCTTCTCACTCTCCAGGGCGGAGAAGGTGCCGCTGCCATTGCCACCCCATTATCTGTCCCTTTGGTCACAGTCTGTCCTTAGGCCACACAGTCCATTGAGCACGATGAGCAGCACAAAGGCTGGGAAACATTGGGTGGAAGCTGCCTATTGTCGCATCTACATGGGCGGGGAAGTAGCTACCACTGACCAGACCAGGGGATGGGGATGATTCGGTACCCGGGCCTTTGCCTGGCCTTGGGGATGTCGGGGTGGTCGGCTCCCGGGCCCGTACCCTGGGGTCACTCTTTAAAAAGGGGCTAATAGATTTCTTAGTTTTATGAAAGTTCGTGACGCCACCTGTGGCTTCTGGGGAGAATCACCAGCGCTGCGCAGTCCACTGAGGCCGGTGATGAGGCAGCTCGATGGTATAGCTCCCCACAGGTGGAGCTGGGCCTCAGGGCAGCGTACGGAGAGGGGGATGCAGGACAGGTGAGACCCAGCCGGGTCAGAGCAAGAACAGGGACGGACACGATAGTCACTTCAGTACCTTTTACTGATGGAAATTCAGGCACGTCCCCGAGCACTGTAGGGTGAAGGGTGCATATCAGGATCCTCCCCAATGAGCGGGTGTAGGGCCTCCTGTTTCTTGCCTCTGCGTAGTAAGTTTCTGACCTGCCTGGAGCTAGGCCTAACTTTGTCTCTGTCCTGCGCTGGCTGACCTTGTGGTAGGGCCTTTTCTTGGAATACACGCTCCTCAGCTTGCGGTGCCTATATGTTTTCCGGCTCTGTTACGTATCAGCACTTTAGCGATCCTGGGACTTGTAGTTCTCCAGGGATTCCGGTTATGCCTTACTGGGTCATAGAGATCCCGGTAAGCTCGGACCCGGTGTCCGGTAACTGCTTCGGGGTGAGCCGGTTAAGCTCCTCTGCCCCCTATGTACTAACTCTCCACTCGCCTTCGGCCTACTCGGGCCCTCACTAGGCTATACACACTAACGGCAGCTTGCCGCGCTTCACCGATCTTATGGCGCCGGCACACCTTAAGCTCTAACTGAACTCCCTGAATCTAGCTAGCAGGAGCCTCGTGCTCCACTGCTGAACTATTAGCTGAGTTCTCTAAACTAGACTGAGCTCCACTGCAGACTGACCTGTTTTTGTGTCTCACTCTGCAGGAACTCTCCACAGGAACTGCTCTGCCTAGCTCCATCTTCCCTATTTATCTCCCTAACGGACTCCCTCTGCTTGTCTGAGGTGGAAGGTGGAGATGTGTGAATGCTTATGGGGGCCTCTTGTGGAGGAATCCATCAATGCACTCTTCCAGGATCTGTGATACCAAGCGCAGCTGGGTGTCACACCACATTGATAGATTTAAGCAAATTGAAGTTGCAAAAATTCTAGAATCTGAACATTTGGGGAAATTCTAAATTAGTTACATTTGTTTATAATTGATTTGCTCATTGCTAGCAGCTGTATAAGAAGACACCAAGAAGGAAAAGTGGTGGAGTGATGGAAATCGCAGGATGGAGATGTCTCTGATCTGCAAATGATGAAAAAATCCAAACAAAATGTTCAAAACATCTGGATTTCTTCAGTCTGGAGTTGGAGCCACGTGCAGAAATCCCCGCATTTCCAGCCTCGGCCGCTATCAGTGAGGTTATTAATGGGCATCTGAGGAAGGTTCTGCCACTGCATGTGACGCGCCCCCTGGGCCAGTGTTGTTGGGGATACCCGGAGCCGGATCAGATGGGGGTTGTAGTCTCCGAGTGGCTGTGACCCGGTCCGTGCCCAGGGTGTCAAGCTCAGTGTGTGGCAGTCCTTATGATGTTACTAGATGTTCTTTTGTGTCGACTACGCCACCCGTTGATTTGCGGTCAATACGGCCGCCGCTGCAGCAGGGTCCACTGAGGCTGATGATGTGAGTGCAGCTGCGGTAGTATAACCCCCAACGGGAGGGGTATAGCCTCAGGGGGTCAGCCGTGGAGGATGGTGGTTGTGAAGGTGCAGCAAAGAGACTCAGAGGCATAAAATGCAGTTCCAGGGTTTTACTTACTGGTGTTGCTCGGGTCACTGTGTACAGCAGTGACCACCCAAGCCGTGCTGCGTCCACCAGGTCCTGGACTCGGTCAACTCCCAGGCAACTCCGGAGTGTGGTCCTGAGCTCCTTTCTGTCTCTCCCTTCTTCTGGCCGTTCCCACCAGGGATCCACCTAAGTCCGGCTCCCTCGGGCCTCTTGTTGGTCAAGCCTCCTCTGGGCTCCCTGACCCTATTCTTGGTCTGCCTTCCGGGTGGATTTAGTGGGTGATCGTGGCAGATCCTGCCCACGACCTCCGGTTCCTGGCTAAGGTGTGCTCTAGCCTCTGCCAGCCTGGGATCCGGTACCCTGTTGCCGACCCTTCACCCTATTAGCTCTCTTATGGGCTCTTGGGGTCCCCTCTGCGCCTCTGGGTCTCTCTCTCTTCTCCTCTGCTCTGCTTCTCAGGCTCTCAGACTGTCTGACTGGCTGACTGACTGACGTCTCACAGACTGACCCTGATCTAAGATGGTGCCCACCTTATATACTCCCTCTATGTGTGAGCCCAGGTGACCAGCACCCAATGAGCTCCTAGCTTTACCCAGGCTGCTCCCCCTATCTGCCCCTACACTACTGGGATGTTCCACCCCCCTCCCACTCCAGCCAGGAACAGACACTGTCGTACCTGCACATTTCTCTAGTGGGAGTACCATCGGTCTGTTCCCCGGAAATGGGATGTGTGTAGTGCATGCAGCCTACTAGCTCAGTTCCACACTCCATCCTTACCCGGGAGTGGAATATCACACCTCTGGGTTGAGGTGCAATACCCCTGTAGCAGCCGAATCCTCAGGGTGCTACATTCCCCCCTGGTAAATCACAGCACGTCCTCGGGCTGTAAGATATAAACATCCAAAACATACAATTTTTTTTTTTCATAAACATAAACATAGAAAACATCATATAGATATATCAGCAATAAACTTTTCATATAAATAACATTCTTGTTTCTGGTTCCTCCGGTCACTGTGCAACTTGTGACCGGGTAAAGTGCGACAGTCTCTCTTGGAATAAAACAGTTCCCTATAAAACCGGTAGGGGGCGCTTTAGGAAGCGCAACTATATACAAGGGAAATATGGCCGCTCTCAGTCCTCGGCCAGGTACCAGGGAGGATTGACCGCTCTCAGTCCTCGGTCAGTGGGAATAGGGACACACGGGTTTCAGTTCAATCGGCTGGTCCCAACGGGGACTATATTTTAACTAGAACAGTTCTTATACCCTGACGGGTAACTATGTACAGTCTCTCTCTACCGTACTTCAAAGACGGCGTCCTCCTGCTCTTTCTTTAGATTCTTCAGACCCATCCGGGTCCTCTTGCTCCTCCTCACACCGCAGCTCCTCCTCCGTCAGGCGATGCACATGGAGGGCGTAGGGTCCTTTGGCACACTTGTGCCGGGTGAAGGTGACCTCGTCCCCTACATACAGGTCACGACCTCTGTGTCCCTCTGGCAGATGGCTTTCTACGTCTCTGCGGGTTACAAAGACGTCGCCGGGGGTCTGATGGTCTCTAATAAAGCCCCATCCGTGCTGCATGTTGAATTTTATCACAGTCCCGGTGGAAGGGGGACCATGTGCTGCACGGGGATTCCTCCTGGTCCGGCTCTTCTGCTCCGCGCTCCTTATCTGCGCTTGCTGTTCCCGGACCCGCCTCTCTCTCCGCTCCCTCTCGAAGACCTCGAGCTGCTGCCGGCAGCACTCTGCACGCTCTGCTGCGGCCGCCCGAGTCTCCTGAGTGAACCCCATGAGGTCTTCTCCGGTGGGGTCCCACTCGAACTGTGCCTCCTCCAGCGGGGGCGAGGTCCTCCCTACAGGCCTCGGAGCCGGAACCAGGGGCTCGCACATGGGCCTTGCTCTCTGGAGTTCCAGCTGAATGTACTCCTGGGGCCATATGAAGGGCTGCCCATCCGGGCATGTATGCTGGGCGAATAGATCTTCACCCAGGTGCGGCACTCGAGATGTTGAGGGCGCGTTGATGGTAGCGGCGCCCGGGTTGACCAGGCCTTGCGACCAGGCTTGGGGCACCCTAAAGGAAAAGGGCACCGTAAGAACGGCGGCGCCCGTGGTTACTCGGCCCTGCGACCAGGCTGGTGGCTCCGCGGAGGTAGGGAGCGCTGTTGGTATTGCGGCGCCCGGGGGTACTAGGCCTTGCGACCAGGCCGGTGGTATTTCCTGCTTGGCCACGCTCGAGGTCGAGGCGTGTGACGTCACAGGGGTCGCGGCCGCGGTTTCCGGTTGAGGCCTAGTCGGCGGCGGTGACGATGCAGCGACGGGCACGGCAGGGGGAATTTCGGGCTCTGCGATGGGGAGCTGGGGCAGGCACGCGGTTTCCCGGCTCGGGGTAGAGACGTCCCCTTTACCTGCCTCCGTCCGTTCAGCTCCCTTCTCGGCGCCGTCTCCTGCCTTCATTCCTCCTGCGCCATCCTCAGAGGCGGTCTGTCTCCTCGTCTCAGGTGGCGTGCTCCGCTGTCGGGTTTCGGTCTGCTGGGCCATCTCTCGGCTCCACTCCGCCAACGTCTCTCGCTGCACCCGGGCCATCCTCCGTGCGAGGCCCTCCAACGCGGTCTGTGCACACTCCCGGTCTCGGGGGAGCTGTGCTAGGATCTCCAGCAGGCCTTCTGGAGTGGCGACCTGCAACAGGCTCCTGACCACTGGGTCGGTGCTGCCTGACTCTCCCTCCATCTCCGGGTAGGCTCTCTCTGGACTCTCTTCCAGACGTCTTGTCTCCGGGTGCGCTCTCTCCAGACTGCTCCAGGCGACACCCATCTTTGTTCTCTTGTTCTGTCTCCGCCCACATCGAGGGTGGTCCCGGGGCAACTTTAGTTCCAGGGGCAGTTCTCTTACGCTGATGGACACTTCCAGCATCACAGTCTCTGTTGGTGGGCGCGGTTTCCGCTTTTGGCGCCATTCTTCGACCTGGCCCACGATGGGAGGTGGCCTCTTGCCACCCTCTGGCACGCCCATAATGGCGTCCGCTCTTCCAAGGCGGGAAATCTTTGGAAATGGCGGGAATCGTCTCCCAGTGGCGGGAAACTCCATGGATGGCGGGAAAAAGCTGCAAATGGCGGACAACCGGCGGGAAACGACCTGTGATGGGGTCCGATGGCGGGGACCCTCCGGAACCGGCGGGAGACTTCTTTTTGAGGTAACGGTGAACTTTTCTTCAGGCACGCAGTACCCGGTTGTTGCGGGCACGTTATCCTGCCGACTACGCCAAAGTTGACGCGCCCCCTGGGCCAGTGTTGTTGGGGATACCCGGAGCCGGATCAGATGGGGGTTGTAGTCTCCGAGTGGCTGTGACCCGGTCCGTGCCCAGGGTGTCAAGCTCAGTGTGTGGCAGTCCTTATGATGTTACTAGATGTTCTTTTGTGTCGACTACGCCACCCGTTGATTTGCGGTCAATACGGCCGCCGCTGCAGCAGGGTCCACTGAGGCTGATGATGTGAGTGCAGCTTAGGTAGTATAACCCCCAACGGGAGGGGTATAGCCTCAGGGGGTCAGCCGTGGAGGATGGTGGTTGTGAAGGTGCAGCAAGGAGACTCAGAGGCATAAAATGCAGTTCCAGGGTTTTACTTACTGGTGTTGCTCGGGTCACTGTGTACAGCAGTGACCACCCAAGCCGTGCTGCGTCCACCAGGTCCTGGACTCGGTCAACTCCCAGGCAACTCCGGAGTGTGGTCCTGAGCTCCTTTCTGTCTCTCCCTTCTTCTGGCCATTCCCACCAGGGATCCACCTAAGTCCGGCTCCCTCGGGCCTCTTGTTGGTCAAGCCTCCTCTGGGCTCCCTGACCCTATTCTTGGTCTGCCTTCCGGGTGGATTTAGTGGGTGATCGTGGCAGATCCTGCCCACGACCTCCGGTTCCTGGCTAAGGTGTGCTGTAGCCTCTGCCAGCCTGGGATCCGGTACCCTGTTGCCGACCCTTCACCCTATTAGCTCTCTTATGGGCTCTTGGGGTCCCCTCTGCGCCTCTGGGTCTCTCTCTCTTCTCCTCTGCTCTGCTTCTCAGGCTCTCAGACTGTCTGACTGGCTGACTGACTGACGTCTCACAGACTGACCCTGATCTAAGATGGTGCCCACCTTATATACTCCCTCTATGTGTGAGCCCAGGTGACCAGCACCCAATGAGCTCCTAGCTTTACCCAGGCTGCTCCCCCTATCTGCCCCTACACTACTGGGATGTTCCACCCCCCTCCCACTCCAGCCAGGAACAGACACTGTCGTACCTGCACATTTCTCTAGTGGGAGTACCATCGGTCTGTTCCCCGGAAATGGGATGTGTGTAGTGCATGCAGCCTACTAGCTCAGTTCCACACTCCATCCTTACCCGGGAGTGGAATATCACACCTCTGGGTTGAGGTGCAATACCCCTGTAGCAGCCGAATCCTCAGGGTGCTACAAATGCACTTAGGCAAATCATCAAGATCCTCTGCTGGCAGCTCCTGTGTACCGACCAATGATGTCCCAGATGGGCTTAATGGGAGACAAGTCTGGAGAAGCTGCAGCCATGGGAGCAAGTTTAGGCCACGCAGACCCAGAAGCAAGAGCAACATTTGGCCTGGTGTCGTGCTGAAAAACAGCTCCTGGGACACTTTCACGTTCCCTGGTGAATTCTTCTTCAAGGCATTGCCCTCTTGGTCTCTAGACCGATCTCCGGCTATCATTGCTTCCAAAACAAAAGTGACGGCCTCCATTGCCATCTTGCTCTGCACCATGATAGTGTTTGAGAGCGGTGACGTTAGGTCGGTGGTCAGTGGACACCTGTACTCGGACGTCCGGCTCATAGCCCACGGTCGTCCAATGTCTGATGTCTGATGGTTTGTGTAGACACTGGTTTATGCTTACGCTCGATATGTGATGTCCAATGTCATGTGCAGTACAGAATGGAGCAATCTTGGAACCAGTGATGCGGCTGTTTCTCCAAAGCATCCCAGGAGCCATTCTTCAACATGAAAAACCCATGCTGCATGTTGCTCATGCTACTGTGAGCAGTCTGCTTGGCCTCAACATCCCAAAGCTACAGTGGCCTGCAGCATCTCCAGACTTGTCTAGGACGTCATTGGTCGGTGATTACACAGGAGCTGCCAGCAGCGGATCTTGATGATTTGCCGAAGTGCAGAACCTTCCTCAGACGACCATTAATAGTGGTATTATACATATAGTTTGCAGGACTTGTATACATCCTTTTAGACAATGAGTAGTGGAACCAGTAGTGTGGCCATTTCCCCAAAGTGTCCCAAGAGCCATTTTTCTACAACCCCAAGCGGCATGTTGCTGGTGAGCAGCCTGCGTGGCTTAAATGTGCTCCCATGGTTGCAGCGTGTACAGACTTGTCTCTCATCGGGCACATCTGTGATATTGTGGCGCCCAGCTGCGCTTGGTACCACAGATCCTAGAGGGGTGTATTGCCGGATTTCTCCACAAGAGGCCCCCACAGCATACACACACCTCTACCTTCCACCTCAGACCACCAGAGGGAGCCCGTTAGGGATATAAATAGGGAAGGTGGAGCTAGGCAGTTCAGTTCCTAGCCTGCTAGAGTACAGAGCAGCTAGGGAGTTCCTGCTCAGACACAGAAGGAGTCAGTGTAGTCGAGCCAGAGCCTAGCAGTTCCTGCTGAAAGAGTTCAGTACAGTCTGTAGAGTGAGTCCAGACTAGAACTCACAGAGCTCAGGATAGAGAGCTAGGAGTGTGCTGACACCGAGAGCGGCAAAGACGAGCAGCGTCCCGGCTGCAGTGTGTGTAGTCTGGTGAGGGCCAGAGCGGGGCCGAAGGTGAGTGGAAAGTGAGTAACTAAGGGGGCAGAGGAGCTTAACCAGCTCACCACGAAGCATATACCGGACACCGGGTCTGAGAGTCTACGTGGATCTTCATGACCAGTAGAAAACAACCGGAACCCGTGGCGAACTACATGTCCCAGGATCACCAAAAGCTGATAAGTACCAGGGTCAGGAATCACAGAGACCCCAGAGAATAGGGAGAGTGATCTCCAACAGAAGGCCCTATCACCAGGTCAGCAGGTGCAGAACAGAAACCAAGTTAGGCCTAGCTCCAGGCAGGTCAGAAACTTACTACAGAGAGGCAAGAAACAGGAGGCCCTACACCCGCTCACTGGGGAGAATCCGGACGTGCACCCCTCACCCTACAGTGCTCCGGGACGTGCCTGAATTTCCATCAGTAAAAGGTACTGAAGTGACTTTCGTGTGTGCTCCTATTCTTGCTCTGACAAGGCTGGGTCCCCTCTGTCCTGCATCCACCCTCTCTGTACGCTGCCCTGAGGCCTAGCTCCACCTGTGGGGAGCTATACCATCGAGCTGCCTTATCACCGGCCTCAGTGGACTGCCGCAGCGCTGGTGATTCTCACCAGAAACCACAGGTGGCGTCACGAACTTTCATAAAATTAACAAACAAATAAGCCCCTTTTTAAAGCTGACCCCAGGGTACGGGCCCGGGAGCTGACCACCGCGACATCCCCAAGGCCAGGCAAAGGCCCGGGTACCGAGTCGTCCCCATCCCCTGGGCTTGTCAATATCATTGACCTAAACCTGCTCCCATGGCTGCAGCGTCTCCAGACTTGTCTCCCAACAAGCACATCCGCAATATCATTGGTCCGTGATTACACGGGAGCTGCCAGCAGCGGATCTTGATGATTTTCCAAAGTGCATTCAGTGCAGCAGAACCTTCCTCAGACCACCAATAATGACCTCCCCAATAGCAGCCGAGGCTGGAAGTGCCGGGATCTCTGCATGTGGCTCATACTCCAGACTGAAGAAATCCAGATGGTTTGAACATTTTGTTTCCATATTTTCATCATTTGCAGATCAGTGACGTCTCCATCCTGTGATTTCCATCATTCCACTAATTTTACTCCAAAGTGTTGGAATTTCAATGTTGAGCAGAGTATAAATGGCCCCCAGTAGGCGAGGGTTGTGTAACGGAGCAGAGAACTTCATACCTCTGCTCCTCCCCTCCTTTATCCACCCGTGTGAGTTTCGGCCATCAGACTTCCACTGATCTGTAACTCATTACTTATTCTATTGCTAGATCTGACTACACACTGATTTTCTATGTAGTCTGTGACCATCTAGACAGATAAGTCTGCATAGGAGCTGCACACACAAAACGGGAGGCTAATCTGAATCAAGCTGACTCATCTAGCAGTTATTTTTAATCTTAGATACATAAAAGCTATAAAAAGAATTGACAGTATGGAAAATTATCGGAAAATGTTGTTTGATGTTTTCCTCTTTGTGGCTTTTCTACCGGTGTTTTGTTTTTTTTTCTCAGTACAAATCACGGTCACTTCTTATCAATCTGTGGTCTCCAAGTTTACTTCAGTTCAGAAGATAACAAATCATTATTGAACTAAGTAAAAAAAAAAACTAATTTTCATGAGACACAAAGGAATGAGTCACGTCAACATTCTTAAAAGTCCACACGCAAAAGATGTTAAAGGGATTGTTCTGCTGATAAAAATGATCAATAAATTTAAGAAAAGAATCGATATCCATTCCCCGAACCTCATGTTTCGATGCTTAACCTTGCCCTGTCTTCCCTGGCATTTGGTCCTGGCCAGGGAAGGGAGGAGATGAGCTCTAGTCGATCCCCACTGTCAACTAAAGACAACAAGGAGCAACAAACAAGGGAAGATAGCTTAGCTTTTAGTTCACTTGAGAGAGATGAACACCCGTCCTCATAACTCCAGAGAGGATGAACTAATGCACTTGCTCTGAGCCTTCACAAGGGGTAATATGAGTATCGCCGGCACGTCCCTCTAGCAGACAGCAGGTATTTACACACCCAGGCTTGGGTGTTAATTAGCAAGAGTAACGTAGCTGCTGGGTCCTAGAGAGACAGCCTATAAGAAGATGTCTGCAATGGCAAATGAAGAGATCTCCTGCAACCGACTGCAGGACGACTGTCTGTCACTTCTGACACACCCGTGACAGGTAGAGATAGAAGAGAGAAGGATAAGATCTGACTACACAGGGTTTGTTTGTAGTCTGTTACTACGGAGGCACATTGGGCTACATAGGAGCAAAAAATTCATTTTTGAATCAAGACCAGTTCCAATTGAGCCCTAATTTTGCCTAAAAACTATCACACCTTGCTGTAAATTTTGCTGCCATCACAGTTCAGAATGGATCACAGATTTCACGCTCCAGAGCATCGTCTGAGCTCATCGTCACAAGGGGAGAAAAAAACTGGACCCTCGATACAAAATCTTCAACAAGGACCTGATTATCACCTGTCATTGATAGCATTGGTCTTCTGATATAGATCAAAGGGACCTTTTTAGGATTTGACTGCAACCCCTGCACCATAGTTGCCCAAAATTCTGGATTTTTTTAAGCCACAGCTCCTCAGGGGAGGTCCATTGTGTCCCAGTAACGCCCACTATCTGCCTCCGAACATACACTTTTCGGTGTGGTTTTTATGAACCAGACTCCCTTTAAACACAGATGTCCCGGGAAATCCAGAACAGTTGGCAGATATGCGGCACCTACTAGAGTTGTGCCCGTGAAATTGGCACTAAAAACTAAAAAATAATGTATTGTCCTTCTAGTGTTACAGAAGTTTGAGCCGGTCCCAGAGGGCGATCTGCTGGTCAGTAATGAGGAGTCGCGAGCGGATAAGTCCAGGCAAGTAAAGGAGAAGCAGGGGCAACTCCTCGCCTGCATTGTCGGTAAGTGACCTGGAGGGTTAGCATTCGGGTCTAGCCCGATTCTAAACAGGTTTTTATTTTTATTCTAAAAAACATTCCAAAATTCCGAATCAAAATGTTTCTTCCGTTTAGATATTTCATTATTTTTATTTTTCCATTTATAGTCAAAATTCCACCGGTTTCCTTAGGAAACAGTCAGCAGTTTAGCTCCACCCAGCTGCAAGGGAGTTAGAGCTAAGCGGTTAGGTCACATGTCCATCATAGGAGCTCCCACAATGCACTGCTCTCTGGTAACGTGAATGGAGAAGAAAAGATTCTATAAAAGAATGTTACATTGTGAATTGTGGACCCTCTAACGGCTTTATTAAAGGGGTCTTCTCTGCCATTCTTGCATCGCTGATCCCTGAGGACAATTTATTTCTATTTTGTCTTAATTTAAATGCATGTATTTGAGGCTAGATATTATTTTTTACAATCGAGTTTCATTAAAAATCTTGCACCGTTTTTCTTTTCCCTGCACATTCAGCTTTGATGTGATCTGTGGTCATAAATCAGCTGATAAGGCCTAAAACAAAACAAAAAAAACAGATAAGAGTTAAAAACTCTCGCATTGGACAGTCAGGATGAGCTCACTGACAAATTCTCAGTTCACTCATCCATCGGCCAGCAATTGTTATAAAAAGGAAACGGTGCAAAATTTTTAATTCCTCCCAATTGCAAAACTTATTTTTAGCCAAAAATACAAGTATTCAAAAAATTATACCTAACATGGACGATTCTAGACTCCTATTTCTATGTTATTATTATTACAGATTGTTCAGCGGATGATGATTGTGACTACATCGCAGTGTCTACAAATGGCACGGGAGTGATATGTCAGCTGTACTCCGGGCAAGGATCCAACATCACGTGCACCACGGACAGACAGGTATGAGCAGCCACGGCCGATTCCAAGTTATAGTGGAGATAAGCGACTGTAAAGGATTTTTGGCGACGCTTATCTTGACCGATATCTGGGACTGTTGTGTTGGTGAAATCTTCAAAGACTCTTATGTCTATTACTAGATGGTGGCCCGATTCTACCTCATCGGGTATTTTAGAATATGTATGCGGCCGACCGGGCGCGACTAATCAGCGAAGCAGTGTTTAAATGGGTTGTGCACTACTTTAAATTAACCCCCCAGTGTATCCCCCCGGGGCCCCTAATGAATTTTGTAATTACGTCATGTTGTCAATACTGCTTGTGACAACATCGCTGACCACGCACAGCCAGCACGTAATTCCCCCGGCTGCAGCCGGCTCTTGCTTCCGCTTACATCACGAATATTTGCGGCTGCAGCCAGGGGTCTGCTGTTTCACGTACCACGGTGAATGATGGGCTGTGGGCGGCGTTATCCCCCATCGTGTCACACCCAGCATCCACCGCACGCTCTGTCAATGAATTCGCGTGCGGTGGATGCCGGGTGTGACGGGATGGGGGATAACCCCGCCCTCAGCCCATCACTCACCGTGGAACGCGAAACAGGAGACCCCTTGGCTGCAACCGCAAATAGCGAACCGTGTTAGTGAGGACCGGCTAGGGCCGCTGATCTCCCGACGGCAAATGTGAAGGGAGGACCGGGGAGCGAGGCCGCCGGTCGGGGTACTTCTGCTGCGTCGCCGCTGATCACCCGACGGTGGCCTGCGTGTTTCAATTCCGGCGCCAATTCGCGGCCGGGTTGCGCCAGTCGCTGATTCTGAATCAGAGAAGCGGTGTTTTAAATTTCACGCCAATATCGCTGATTGGTTGCACCCGCCCGGCCATGACCAATCAGCGAAGCGTGTTTCAAATCCGGCGCCAATTCGCGGCCGGACTGCGCTCGTTGCTGATTGGTGGATTACAGTGAAAAAACACACTACAGGCTGATCCAACTTTGATGTAATGTCCTTAAAACAAGTCAAAAGGCGGCTCAGTATTGTGTGTGGCCTCCACGTGCCTGTATGACCTCCCTACAACGCCTGGGCATGCTCCTGATGAGGCTGAGTATTGTGTGTGGCCTCCACGTGCCTGTATGACCTCCCTACAACGCCTGGGCATGCTCCTGATGAGCCTGAGTATTGTGTGTGGCTTCCACGTGCCTGTATGACCTCCCTACAACGCCTGGGCATGCTCCTGATGAGGTTGAGTATTGTGAGTGGCCTCCACGTGCCTGTATGACCTCCCTACAGCGCCGGGGCATGCTCCTGATGAGGCAGAGTATTGTGTGTGGCCTCCACGTGCCTGTATGACCTCCCTACAACGCCTGGGCATGCTCCTGATGAGGCTGAGTATTGTGTGTGGCCTCCACGTGCCTGTATGACCTCCCTACAACGCCGGGGCATGCTCCTGATGAGGCTGAGTATTGTGTGTGGCCTCCACGTGCCTGTATGACCTCCCTACAACGCCTGGGCATGCTCCTGATGAGCCTGAGTATTGTGTGTGGCTTCCGCGTGCCTGTATGACCTCCCTACAGCGCCGGGGCATGCTCCTGATGAGGCAGAGTATTGTGTGTGGCCTCCACGTGCCTGTATGACCTCCCTACAACGCCTGGGCATGCTCCTGATGAGGCTGAGTATTGTGTGTGGCCTCCACGTGCCTGTATGACCTCCCTACAACGCCGGGGCATGCTCCTGATGAGGCTGAGTATTGTGTGTGGCCTCCACGTGCCTGTATGACCTCCCTACAACGCCTGGGCATGCTCCTGATGAGGCTCAGTATTGTGTGTGGCCTCCACGTGCCTGTATGACCTCCCTACAACGCCTGGGCATGCTCCTGATGAGCCTGAGTATTGTGTGTGGCTTCCACGTGCCTGTATGACCTCCCTACAGCGCCGGGGCATGCTCCTGATGAGGCAGAGTATTGTGTGTGGCCTCCACGTGCCTGTATGACCTCCCTACAACGCCTGGGCATGCTCCTGATGAGGCTGAGTATTGTGTGTGGCCTCCACGTGCCTGTATGACCTCCCTACAACGCCTGGGCATGCACCTGATGAGGTTGCGGATGGTCTCCTGTGGGATCTCCTCCCAGACCTGGACTAAAGCATCCGCCAACTCCTGGACAGTTTGTGGTGCAACGTGACGTTGGTGGATGGAGCGAGACATGATGTCCCAGATGTGCTCAATCGGATTCAGGTCTGGGGAACGGGCGGCCAGTCCATAGCTTCAATGCCTTCATCTTGCAGGAACTGCTGACACACTCCAGCCACATGAGGTCTGGCATTGTCCTGCATTAGGAGGAACCCAGGGCCAACCACACCAGCATATAGTCTCACAAGGGGTCTGAGGATCTCATCTCGGTACCTAATGGCAGTCAGGCTACCTCTGGCGAGCACATGGAGGGCTGTGCGGCCCTCCAAAGAAATGCCACCCCACACCATTACTGACCCACTGCCAAACCGGTCATGCTGAAGGATGTTGCAGGCAGCAGATCACTCTCCACGGCGTCTCCAGACTCTGTCACGTCTGTCACATGTGCTCAGTGTGAACTTGCTTTCATCTGTGAAGAGCGCAAGACGCCAGTGGCGACTTTGCCAATCCTGGTGTTCTGTGGAAAATGCCAAGCGTCCTGCACGGTGATGGGCTGTGAGCACAACCCCCATCTGTGGACGTCGGGCCCTCATACCACCCTCATGGAGTCGGTTTCTAACCGTTTGTGCAGACACATGCACATTTGTGGCCTGCTGGAGGTCATTTTGCAGGGCTCTGGCAGTGCTCCTCCTGTTCCTCCTTGCACAAAGGCGGAGGTAGCGGTCCTGCTGCTGGGTTGTTGCCCTCCTACGGCCCCCTCCACTTCTCCTGGTGTACTGGCCTGTCTCCTGGTAGCGCCTCCAGCCTCTGGACACTACGCTGACAGACACAGCAAACCTTCTTGCCACAGCTCGCATTGATGTGCCATCCTGGATGAGCTGCACTACCTGAGCAACTTCTGTGGGTTGTAGAGTCCGTCTCATGCTACCACAAGTGTGAAAGCACAACCAACATTCAAAAGTGACCAAAACATCAGCCAGAAAGCATTGGTACTGAGATGTGGTCTGTGGTCCCCACCTGCAGAACCACTCCTTTATTGAGGGTGTCTTGATAATTGCCAATAATTTCCATCTATTGTCTATTCCATTTGCACAACAGCATGTGAAATTGATTGTCAATCAGTGTTGCTTCCTAAGTGGACAGTTTGATTTCACAGAAGTTTGATTTACTTGGAGTTATATTCTGTTGTTTAAGTGCTCCCTTTATTTTTTGGGCAGTGTATATCAGCTCAGATTTATTAATGTTCTATTATTGCACTTGTCTTTCAGATTCCTGGTGCCCTGGGTAACGCGGCATCCTCCAGTGTAAACAGGCTCCGCTGCCAGCATAAGATAACACTGATAACTGCTGGCAGTGTCGCTGTATACCGGAAACGAGGTGAGAATTTCATCACAAGAAAGGATTTTATAGTATTTAGCAAAATAAGAAAATCATTGTACTATTTATAAAGGAATATGATCTCCATCTATAAATACATTACATTACTGATCCTGTACTGATCCTGAGTTACATCCTGTATTATACTCCAGAGCTGCACTCACTATTCTGCTGGAGCAGTCACTGTGTACATACATTACATTACTGATCCTGTACTGATCCTGAGTTACATCCTGTATTATACTCCAGAGCTGCACTCACTATTCTGCTGGTGCAGTCACTGTATACATACATTACATTACTGATCCTGTACTGATCCTGAGTTACATCCTGTATTATACTCCAGAGCTGCACTCACTATTCTACTGGTGCAGTCACTGTGTACATACATTACATTACTGATCCTGTACTGATCCTGAGTTACATCCTGTATTATACTCCAGAGCTGCACTCACTATTCTGCTGGTGCAGTCACTGTATACATACATTACATTACTGATCCTGTACTGATCCTGAGTTACATCCTGTATTATACTCCAGAGCTGCACTCACTATTCTGCTGGTGCAGTCACTGTGTACATGCATTACATTACTGATCCTGTACTGATCCTGAGTTACATCCTGTATTATACTCCAGAGCTGCACTCACTCTTCTGCTGGTGCAGTCACTGTGTACATACATTACATTACTGATCCTGAGTTACCTCCTGTATTATCCTCCAGAGCTGCACTCACTATTCTGCTGGTGCAGTCACTGTGTACATACATTACATTACTGATCCTGAGTTACCTCCTGTATTATCCTCCAGAGCTGCACTCACTATTCTACTGGTGCAGTCACTGTGTACATACATTACATTACTGATCCTGTACTGATCCTAAGTTACATCCTGTATTATCCTCCAGAGCTGCACTCTCTATTCTGCTGGTGGAGTCACTGTGTACATACATTACATTACTGATCCTGTACTGATCCTGAGTTACATCCTGTATTATACTCCAGAGCTGCACTCACTATTCTGCTGGTGCAGTCACTGTACATACATTACATTACTGATCCTGTACTGATCCTGAGTTACATCCTGTATTATACTCCAGAGCTGCACTCACTATTCTGCTGGTGCAGTCACTGTGTACATACATTACATTACTGATCCTGAGTTACATCCTGTATTATACTCCAGAGCTGCACTCACTATTCTGCTGGTGGAATCACTGTACATACATTACATTACTGATCCTGAGTTACATCCTGTATTCAGGGGGTGGATTAAGAGTAGCAAGGGCCCCGGGCAGTTTAGACGACATGGGCCCCCCCACCCCACACACACACACACCTGATGTATCACATGACTTGTAACATGATCCCCCTTTGATACATCATGTGAAATTAATTCTGCACAATATTAATATATTAATTATAATTATTTTTTTATATTAATTGTATGACTTAATATTGAGCACAATTAAGTATGCTGACATCCCCCTATGTATGTAGGGTCTCATACTGTATAATATGAGCTTTCACATAATCCTCCTATACACAGCAGGAGGCCACACGGCGCCCCACCAGATACAGCCGGAGGCCACACGGCGCCCCCCCTAGACACAGCCGGAGGCCGCACGGCGCCCCCCCCCCCCAGATACAGCCAGAGGACGCACGGCGCCCCCCCCAGACACAGCCGGAGGCCGCACGGCCCCCCCCCCAGACACAGCCGGAGGCCGCACGACGCCCCTCCCCCAGACACAGCCGGAGGCCGCACGGCGCCCCCCCCAGATACAGCCGGAGGAGGCACAGCGCCCTCCCCCCAGATACAGCCGGAGGACGCACGGCACCCCTCCCCCAGATACAGCCGGAGGCCACATGGCGCCCCCCCCCCCCAGACACAGCCGGAGGCTGCACGGCGCCCCCCCTAGATTACAGCCGGAGGCCGCCCGGCGCCCCTCCCGCAGACACAGCCGGAGGCTGCACGGCGCCCCCCCCCCCAGATACAGCCGGAGGCCAAACGGCGCTCCCCGCAGATACAGCCGGAGGCCAAACGGCGCCCCCCCCCAGATAAGGCCGGAGGCCGCATGGCGCCCCCCCAAATTACAGCCGGAGGCCGCACGGTGCCCCCCTCAGACACAGCCGGAGGCCGCACGGCGCCCCCCCAGACACAGCCGGAGGCCGCACGGCGCCCCCCCAGATACAGCTGGAGGCCGCACGGCGCCCCCCCCCGCAGACACAGCCGGAGGCCGCACGGCGCCCCCCCCCGCAGACACAGCCGGAGGCCGCACGGCGCCCCCCCCCCCGCAGACACAGCCGGAGGCTGCACGGCGCCCCCCCCCAGATACAGCTGGAGGCCAAACGGCGCCCCCCCCCAGATACAGCCGGAGGCCAAACGGCGCCCCCCCCAGATACAGCCGGAGGCCAAACGGCGCCCCCACCCCCAGATAAGGCCGGAGGCCGCATGGCGCCCCCCCCAAATTACAGCCAGAGGCCACACGGTGCCCCCCCCCAGACACAGCCGGAGGCCGCACGGCGCCCCCCCCAGATACAGCCGGAGGACGCACAGCGCCCCACCCCAGATACAGCAGGAGGCCGCACGGCGCCCCTCCCCCAGATACAGCCGGAGGCCACACGGCGCCCCCCCTAGATTACAGCCGGAGGCCGCACGGCGCCCCCCCCGCAGACACAGCCGGAGGCCGCACGGCGCCCCCCCCGCAGACACAGCCGGAGGCCAAACGGCGCCCCCCCCTCCAGATACAGCCGGAGGCCAAACGGCGCCCCACCCCAGATACAGCAGGAGGCCGCACGGCGCCCCTCCCCCAGATACAGCCGGAGGCCACACGGCGCCCCCCCTAGATTACAGCCGGAGGCCGCACGGCGCCCCCCCCGCAGACACAGCCGGAGGCCGCACGGCGCCCCCCCCGCAGACACAGCCGGAGGCCAAACGGCGCCCCCCCCTCCAGATACAGCCGGAGGCCAAACGGCGCCCCCCCCCAGATACAGCCGGAGGCCAAACGGCGCCCCCCCCCAGATACAGCCGGAGGCCAAACGGCGCCCCCCCCCCAGATACAGCCGGAGGCCGCATGGCGCCCCCCCTCAAATTACAGCCGGAGGCCGCATGGCGCACCCCCCAAATTACAGCCGGAGGCCACACGGTGCCCTCCCCCCAGACACACCCAGAGGCCGCATGGCGCCCCCCCCCAGACACAGCCGGAGGCCAAACGGTACCCCCCCAGATACAGCCGGAGGACGCACGGCGCCCCCCCCCAGATACAGCCGGAGGCCGCATGGCGCCCCCCCTCAAATTACAGCCGGAGGCCGCATGGCGCACCCCCCAAATTACAGCCGGAGGCCACACGGTGCCCTCCCCCCAGACACACCCAGAGGCCGCATGGCGCCCCCCCCCAGACACAGCCGGAGGCCAAACGGTACCCCCCCAGATACAGCCGGAGGACGCACGGCGCCCCCCCCCAGATACAGCCGGAGGACGCACGGTGGCCCCCCCCAGATACAGCAGGTGGACGCACGGCGCCCCCCCCCCCAGATACAGCAGGCGGACGCATGGCGCCCCCCCCCCCAGATACAGCAGGAGGCCGCACACACACAAACAAACATATACAGACATATACAAAGACAAATACATACACGCATAGGCTGTGTGCCCACTGTGCGTTTTTGAAACGGAATTTCTGCAGCGAAAACGCTGAAAAACCGCTTGGTAATACGTGCCCCATGGTCTCCAATGATAATCCGGATGTGCTGTGCACATGCTGCAGAAATTTCCAATGCGGATTATCATTGCGGAAAAAAACGCAGCATGTTCATTAATTTTGCGGACACACGGCGTAATCACCGCCATTGACTTGCATTGAATCGCTTAATATCCGCATGACTACATCTGCACATGCAGATATTAAGCGATTCAATGTGCGGATGGTACCCGGGTGTGGAGGACAGGAGGCTCTCATCCAGACCCGGGTACCATAGAACCTGTAAAAAAAGAATAAAATAAAAAAAATAAAGATCATACTCACCTTACGATGGCCCCCGGTCTCCTCAGCGATGCGTCCGGTGTGTTGGGCGGCTCACGGTGGTGTGAAAGGACCTGCCATGACGTCATTTAGTCATGTGACAGGTCACACGACAGCTGATATCGGCTGTCGCGTGACCTGTCACATGACTAAATGACGTCATGAAAGGTCCTTTCACACCACCGTGAGCCGCCCAACACACCGGACGCATCGCTGAGGAGACCGGGGCCATCGGAAGGTAAGTATAATCTTTATTTTTTACCATTCTTATTCTTTTTTTTAACTATTACTTGGTCACACTATATATGCCGGTTGCATGGATTTATATAGTGTGACCAAGTTGTCAAGCACTTTTCCCAGTGATGCTAAAATCGCTTGGAAAAGTGCTTGATAACCCGCATACAGAAATGTATGTACAAAAACGCTTCACAAATGCTTCAATCTGGCGGGAAAAACGCATGTAAAATCTGCATGCGTTTTTCCTGCCAGGGAGAAGAAGAAAAAATATGCAGCATTTCTGCATCGTGGGCACATAGCCATAAACACATTTGAAACACAAAACTACATATAAACAGACATATCACACAATGATATCTGCACACACTGACACATCACTCACCGTCCCCCTGCTCGGCTCCAGTCGTCCAGCTCCTCTCTGGTGGTAAGAAGCAGTGCAGGGCGCACTGCATGACGTCACGCTAGCAGACACTGCCGCGCACAGGGCCGTGTCTTCTAGCTGTGATGCGGCCGGGCCAGCACACGTGTGCATGCACGATACGCAGATATGCGCACACATGATATGCAGATATGCGCACACATGCACACGGTACGCAGATATGCGCACAGACACATGCATACGTACATATCTTATAAACACATAACAGTGTCCTGTCCAGCAGCTCCTCATGCATGGCTCAGTGCAGGGCCGCCGGCAAGTCACAGACATGGCCCTGGACCATCAGAGGGGCCCACTCGCCGTTGGGGCCTGGGCTGCTTCTACAGCATCTGTGTAGGACCTCTGGCGCTGCTTGATTGCCGGCACTTCACCTGACATGGCCGTGCGCTGTGCGGTTGTGTCTGGTAGTAATGGCGCGGCAGGGGCGACACACAAGCACAATTATAGGAGCAGTGTCATTAATACCAGACACAGCCGCACAGCTCACGGCCATGTCAGGTGAAGTGCCAGCGGTCCTGCATAGGGGAAGCAGCCCAGGCCACGACAGCGAGTGAGCCCCCCTGATGGTCCACAAATACATAGGTATAGATACATACACACACACATATACATACATACACATATATATATATATATATAACACACACACACTGCACATGGACTTACCCTTTCCGTACATGATGCAGGTTCTTCCATCTTCTCTGTGGGGCAGCCTCCCCTCCTCTTGAGGCCCGACTGCAGAGCTCTGGTGTAATTGCAGGGCAGGAGGGGGAGAGCGGAGAGGTAACATTCAGACCCGGGTAGGGAGCAGGGAGAGCAGCGGGCTGGCCATGCTGTAAGCTGGCTCTGTGCTCTGCTGGAGGCCGGAGCAGGTGGGCGGAGCCTCCTCTCCTGCACTTACACAGTCAGTTGCTGGTGAGTCATCCTCGCAGCGCCGCCGGACACAGCAGAGCAGATTCCATCTTCCGACTCCCGGGCCCTCCTGTCACACATTATAATGAGGTCAATCCGGCCACAGGCCCCTGGGAGCCCCGGGCCCCATGGCAGCTACGGGCCCCGGGCGGTAGCCCGGATTGACCTCATTATAATCCGCCTATGCCTGTATTATCCTCCAGAG
Source organism: Phyllobates terribilis (assembly GCF_046119375.1). NCBI lineage: Eukaryota > Metazoa > Chordata > Amphibia > Anura > Dendrobatidae > Phyllobates > Phyllobates terribilis. The sequence goes on from NW_027362764.1 coordinate 761,116,736, forward strand.
CTGCACTCACTATTCTGCTGGTGCAGTCACTGTACATACATTACATTACTGATCCTGTACTGATCCTGAGTTACATCCTGTATTATACTTCAGAGCAGGACTCACTATTCTGCTGGTGCAGTCACTGTATAAATACATTACATTACTGATCCTGTACTGATCCTGAGTTACATCCTGTATACTCCAGAGCTGCACTCACTATTCTGCTGGTGCAGTCACTGTGTACATACATTACATTACTGATCCTGTACTGATCCTGAGTTAGATACTGTATTATACTCCAGAGCAGGACTCACTATTCTGCTGGTGCAGTCACTGTATACATACATTACATTACTGATCCTGTACTGATCCTGAGTTACATCCTGTATTATACTCCAGAGCTGCACTCACTATTCTGCTGGTGCAGTCACTGTGTACATACATTACATTACTGATCCTGAGTTACATCCTGTATTATACTCCAGAGCTGCACTCACTATTCTGCTGGTGCAGTCACTGTGTACATACATTACATTACTGATCCTGAGTTACCTCCTGTATTATACTCCAGAGCTGCACTCACTCTTCTGCTGGTGCAGTCACTGTGTACATACATTACATTACTGATCCTGAGTTACATCCTGTATTATACTCCAGAGCTGCTCTCACTATTCTGCTGGTGCAGTCACTGTGTACATACATTACTGATCCTGTACTGATCCTGAGTTACATCCGGTATTATACTCCAGAGCTGCACTCACTATTCTGCTTGTGCAGTCACTGTGTACATACATTACATTACTGATCCTGTACTGATCCTGAGTTACATCCTGTATTATACTCCAGAGCAGCACTCACTATTCTGCTGGTGCAGTCACTGTGTACATACATTATATTACTGATCCAGTACTGATCCTGAGTTATATACTGTATTATACTCCAGAGCTGCACTCACTATTCTGCTGGTGGAATCACTGTATACATACATTACATTACTGATCCTGTACTGATCTTGATTTACATCCTGTATTATTCTCCAGAGCTGCACTCACTATTCTGCTGGTGCAGTCACTGTGTACATACATTACATTACTGATCCTGAGTTGCATCCTGTATTATACTCCAGAGCTGCACTCACTATTCTGCTGGTGGAGTCACTGTGTACATACATTACATTACTGATCCTGAGTTACATCCTGTATTATACTCCAGAGCTGCACACACTATTCTGCTGGTGCAGTCACTGTGTACATACATTACAGTACTGATCCTGAGTTACATCCTGTATTATACTCCAGAGCTGCACTCACTATTCTGCTGGTGCAGTCACTGTACATACATTACATTACTGATCCTGTACTGATCCTGAGTTACAGCCGGTATTATACTCCAGAGCTGCACTCACTATTCTGCTGGTGCAGTCACTGTGTACATACATTACATTACTGATCCTGTACTGATCCTGATTTACATCCTGTATTATTCTCCAGAGCTGCAGTCACTATTCTGCTGGTGCAGTCACTGTGTACATACATTACATTACTGATCCTGAGTTACATCCTGTATTATACTCCAGAGCTGCACTCACTATTCTGCTGGCGGAGTCACTGTGTACATACATTACATTACTGATCCTGAGTTACATCCTGTATTATACTCCAGAGCTGCACTCACTATTCTGCTGGTGCAGTCACTGTGTACATACATTACATTACTGATCCTGAGTTACGTCCTGTATTATACTCCAGAGCTGCACTCACTATTCTGCTGGTGCAGTCACTGTGTACATACATTACATTACTGATCCTGAGTTACCTCCTGTATTATACTCCAGAGCTGCACTCACTATTCTGCTGGTGCAGTCACTGTGTACATACATTACAGTACTGATCCTGAGTTATATCCAGTATTATACCCCAGAGCTGCACTCACTATTCTGCTGGTGCAGTCACTGTGTACATACATTACATTACTGATTCTGAGTTACATCCTGTATTATACTCCAGAGCTGCACTCACTATTCTGCTGGTGCAGTCACTGTGTACATACATTACATTACTGATCCTGTACTGATCCTGATTTACATCCTGTATTATTCTCCAGAGCTGCACTCACTATTCTGCTGGTACAGTCACTGTGTACATACATTACATTACTGATCCTGAGTTACATCCTGTATTATACTCCAGAGCTGCACTCACTATGCTGGTGCAGTCACTGTGTACATACATTACATTACTTATCCTGTACTGATCCTGAGTTACATCCTGTATTATACTCCAGAGCTGCACTCACTATTCTGCTGGTGCAGTCACTGTGTACATACATTACATTTCTGATCCTGAGTTACATCCTGTATTATACTCCAGAGCTGCACTCACTATTCTGCTGGTGCAGTCACTGTGTACATACATTACATTTCTGATCCTGAGTTACCTCCTGTATTATACTCCAGAGCTGCAGTCACTGTGTACATACATTACATTACTGATCCTGAGTTACATCCTGTATTATACTGCAGAGCTGCACTCACTATTCTGCTGGTGCAGTCACTGTGTACATACATAACATTACTGATCCTGTACTGATCCTGAGTTACATCCTGTATTATACTCCAGAGCTGCACTCACTATTCTGCTGGTGCAGTCACTGTGTACATACATTACATTACTGATACTGTACTGATCCTGAGTTACATCCTGTATTATACTCCAGAGCTGCGCTCACTATTCTGCTGGTGCAGTCACTGTGTACATACATTACATTACTGATCCTGAGTTACATCCTGTATTATACTCCAGAGCTGCACTCACTATTCTGCTGGTGCAGTCACTGTGTACATACATTACATTACTGATCCTGAGTTACATCCTGTAGATCTTTTATTCTAAAAATGAAAAACATAACAATAATAATAACAGAAACATGACAAAATTAATAACCACAAAATAAACAATGCAATGAACTGGTCCAGCCGCTCCCTCTCTCTTCACACACACATTATACATATATACAGAATAATAACTACCTACACTGTGACATCTGGTCCCGTTACCAAACAAATAATAACAACATAATAAGTCAAATAAACAATAGCCGACAAAAATATATACAAACTAATATATACATATACTTTTTTTTTTAATTATAAAATATAAAATAAATACAAGACTAAACTAAACACCCCACACTCAAGCCCACCAGTCCCTCCCCGGCACTGACCTGAGAGCTGGTCCTGCGCCTCATGCCTCAGTCCATGTCCAACGTCCATAGGCCAGATCAGGCAGTGCCAGTTTTTCCCCCAAATACCCAGTGTCCCAAAGCCCCGCAAGATGAACCCACCTCCCCCCTTTTCCCACCACCCAAACTAACAGCCACACCCAAATCCATATATACAGAAACAAACAATACAATAACCACAACTGACAAAGCCCAAGTTCGGCGCCTGCGGCCCTACATCACTGTCTACTGATCAATAAAACAAAAATCTATGGTGTCAGCAGCAGCCCACCACCAGGAGAGGAGACGACCAGACTAGGGCACACTAAAAGAAAAGCCCCTCCAGAGGAGAGCGGCCCTCCGTGTACCCAGTCTCTCATACTCCAGAGAACGCACCTTCACCGGGTCACAAAGTATGGTCCTAAACACATCGTCCACTGGGAGGATTTTCCGTTGCGTCGATACTAAGCACCGTACGTTCCACGTGTGATAACTAACCACTGCGCTAACTAGAAATAAGGTGCAGCGGTCCCGACCACCCAGGTCCCCGAATGCTCCATAGGCCCATTCCGCATAAGAGAGACCGGCCAGCCGGGGCCAGCCAATGGAGGCGCCCACCCTGTTGTACACCTCTGTGTTAAAGGGGCAACGAAGCAGGAAGTGGTCCATGCTTTCAAGCATGGTACCACAATGCTCCCGAGGACAGTTCCTGTCCTCAGAGCTCCTACACTTCAGATTGTCCCTCACACACAGTTTCCCATGAAAGCAGCGCCAAGCCAAGTCCCAAAACTTCTAGGGGATCCTGATAGAATTCAAAAGATGCAGACATACCCCAAGATCCCGACTTGGGCAATCCCTGAGCGCCAGAGGCCTCTGAAAATGGGTCAACAGAACCCTTTTGTCAAGGAGCTTCCTTGCCAGAGTCCTGACCTCCCACATTCCCAGACCCCACCGGCGAATTACCTTCAGAACCATGGTAGCGTAAGCCGGGAGATGTCCATGTGGTGTGCGTAGATCCTTCACTTGCCCTCCTGTCTCCCATTCCTGGAAGAAAGGCTGAAACCATCCCTTACAGGAGAATACCCACGGAGGAGCCCTCTCTTTCCAGAGGTTTGCAATATTGATCTTAATGAAGGTATTCACAAGGAATACCACAGGGTTGACCATACCCAACCCTCCCAGTCTCCTCGTACGGTAAGTAACCTCCCTCTTGACCAGGTTCAGTCTATTCCCCCATAACAGTTGGAAGAACAAACTGTAGACCCGAGTCCAGAGAGGCTCCGGCAAGATGCACACACTGCCCATATAGATCAGCAAAGGGAGCAGGTAAGTTTTGATCAGGTTTACCCTTTCCCTTAGGGTCAAAGACCAACCCTTCCATTGGTTCACCTTCTGAGTGGCGATCTCTAGCCTGCTGTCCCAATTTTGTTTGGGGTAATCCCCCTGGCCAAATTCGATGCCAAGAACTTTTGCAGAGACTTTGGGTCCTGGAAGGGTGTCCAGGAGATCAAAACCAGGATCTCCTCCTCCCAGCCAGAGACTCTCACACTTATCCCCGTTGATCTTAGACCCGGATGCCTCCGAGTAGCGATTTACCTCTGACATCAGCCATTCTGCCTCCTCATCAGAGGAAACAAAAACGGTGACGTCATCGGCATACGCCACCACTCTCAGAGTGGCTTCCGGTGCTGCCCGGTCCATCCCGATCCCAGCCAACGGTACACGCTTCACCCTCCTAAGAAATGGGTCAATCGCAAACACTTACAGCAGCGGGCTCAAGGGACAACCCTGGCGAACACCACACCCAACCTCAAAAGAGCTGCCAATCCAACCGTTCACAAGCGGGAAACTCTCTGCCCCAGAGTACAAGGTCTTAAGCCAATCAACGAACCCCCCCGGCAGGCCATACCTCAGAAGGACAGACCAGAGGTACTCATGATTAACCCGATCAAACGCTTTTGCCTGGTCCAATGACAGCATGTACCCCTTCCAGTGACCAGCCCTACCCTGCTCCACCGCCTCTCGAACACAGAGTACAGCACTAACTGCACTGCGGCCCAGAACAGAGCAATGCTGGGCTCCCGAAAGGAGTCGGGGCACAAATTTCACCAGCCGATTAAACAGCACCTTTGCCAAAACCTTACTGTCTGCATTGAGAAGCGCTATGGGACGCCAATTATCAATGCAAGATGGGTCCTTACCCTTTGACAAGATGATCAGGGCAGACCTCCTCATTGACTTTGGCAGAGTGCCCGAGGAAAGACACTCATTGAATACCTCAGTCAAGAGGGGAACCAAGGCGTCCTTAAAGGTCTTATAGAATTCAGATGTTAAGCCATCTGGACCGGGAGATTTCTTTAGGGCAAGCCCTTCAATCGCCAACTTAACTTCCTCTTCCCTGATCATCTCTGTCAAAACGCCAAGAGAGGGGTCTACCCCTGGTTCGGGGACGGCTTCAGCCAGAAAAGCCGACATCTCATCCCAATCCAGATCCCTCTTCCCCAAGAGGTGCGAGTAGAAGGATCTGACGACCTCCAGGATCCCTGATCTGGATCTTTTTAGGGAACCCGCAGTGTCAACCAGTCCTGTAACAACTTTACTATTCACTGACATCTTGCAGTTTCTGTAAGGGTCGGGCGAGCGGTACTTCCCGTAATCCCTCTCAAAAACCAAAGATGCGTGTCTATCATACTGACACCTCATTAGCAAAGATTTCACTCTGGAGATCTCCTTGCAGCTACCTCCAGTTGAGACAAGATGCTCGAGTTTCCTCCTCAGACCCTGATACAGGCGGTACCTGTCCAGGCTCCTGAGGCTCGAGAGCTGGCGGAAAAATCTCACCACCCTTTTCTTGAACATCTCCCACCACTCTGACTTACTACTACAAAGATCCAGTAAGGGTACCTGGCTCTGAAGAAAATCCTCAAAGGACTGTCTTATCTCCGCTTCTTCCAAGAGAGACGAATTGAGCCTCCAAAAGCCTCTTCCCATCCGGGGGGTCTCTGTAACATTCAGAGAAAATAAAATCATACAGTGATCGGAGAACTCCACCTCAACAACAGATACTGCTGAAGAGACGGCTTCCTCCTTTAAATAAAACCTGTCTATCCTGGACCTACAGTTACTTCTATGATAGGTGAACCCCTCGTGGCCTGGGGTGTGCCGGATGTGGACATCCACCAGGCGAGCCTCACTAGCTATACTATTAAGGGCGACGCTATCATAAGTCAGCTTGTCTCTGGAACCTCCTCTATCCCGGGGCCTCGTGACAGTGTTGAAGTCCCCTCCAAAGACGACCTGCCGACTCGTAAAAAGGTAGGGCTTGATCCTCATAAAGAGACACTTCCGGTCCCACTTAGATTGGGGACCATAGATGTTAATGAGCCGGAGCTCTTGTCCCTTCATGAGGACATCTAATATCAGGCACCTCCCCATTTCTAACTCAATAACCCATCGGCATTCTACCGGTGCTGTAAAAAGGACTGCCACTCCGCTATACGGCTCGGCCGCAAGAGACCAATAGGAGGGCCCGAGACTCCACTCCCTCTTGGCTATAAACACCTCTGCCATATTTGGCAGCCTGGTCTCTTGCAAAAAGAAAATGTCAGCTTCAACCCGGCTGAGAAAATCAAAGGCCGCAAATCTAGCCATATTTGACTTAATGCTGGCGACATTAATGGACGCCAGCGACAACGGAGTGGGTACCGCCATCATTGGTGATTGAGTTAGATGGCTTTCTTCTTCCCACTCCCCTTATCCTCTGCCTCAGATGAGGAATCCTTCCCCCTCTTAATGATACAGACGTGTCCATTCCCACATTTTTCCTTCTTTTCTCGTCCTCGTCTCCGGACTCTGGGCCAGTCCCTCCCCCCAAGGACCTTGCATCCCCAGGAGAAGGAGACTCGGCGCTCCCTGTAAGCTCCGCCGAAGCCGGAACCTCACCCTCGGCCTTCTCCTCAGAGGAAGAGATGTTCTCAAGGGCTTGGAACCGGTTAGAAAGACCACCCAGAGGGGAGTCAGTTTTACCTTCCTTAGGTACCTTGGTCAGAGCGGGAGAAGATGTTTTATCTCCCTTCTTTTTCTTCTTTTTGGTGCCGAGCTTACGCTTGTTCTCTAGCCACCGCTTATTATCCTCATCCATACTTTCATAATGGGAGGATTCTGAGGCAGAGGCAGTTTCCTCCCTGTGGATCCTCCTGACCTCCTCATCCAACTCATCATCCCTCGGGGCCTCAGCAGCAAGACTGGCATCCAGGACAGGGGCCGCCCCAGTAGCCCGGGGCTCGCCCCGCTCCCTCTCCTGTCTGCGCTTGTCTAGACGCCTCAGCTGGGCAGGCGTCTTTTTATTGCTTTTCTTCCCTGGCCCCTCAGCTCCCCCACCCCTGCTAGTCCCCTCCCCAGCAGAATCGGCCTCACGGCTTTCTCCCACTGGGGTCTCGACTGCATTAGCAAAGGAGCGAGGACAACGGCTGAATGGGTGACCTAACTCACCACACAGGTGGCACCTAATCTCCACACAAGAGGCAGCCAGATGGCCAACACCCCCACACAACGCGCATTTCTGCACAGTGCAGTTTGCACTGAAGTGTGTGGGGTCGCCGCACCTGTGACAGAGCTTCGGTTGCCCTTGGTAGAAGACCAGGATACGATCCCTACCCAGGAAGGCAGATGATGGAATGTGGGCAACCGTACCACCTAAACGCTTAAGTTTTACCATAAACGTCCAGGCCCCTGACCAGATACCAAACTCGTCGCAGTTTTTTTTTTTGGCATCTCCACCACCTCTCCATACCGACCAAGCCACGTCATGATGTCATAGCAAGAAAGCGACTCGTTACGAGTCATCATGGTCACTTTCTTGATCTGGTTTTGGCGAGACACTGCCTGAACGGCAAAGTCTCGCCAGCCGGGCTCATTTTTTGCCAACTCATAATTCGTCCAGAAGAGCTCAAGCCCCTCCGGCCGAACAAAGCTGACATCAAACTCAGGCGTGGAATAAGGATGTATCAAGGCGTAGATGTCAATCGCCTTGAAGCCCATCCTCAGCAGGAGCTCCACAACTTTAGACCTTGGCGGACATGCATCACTGCCCCTCCACCGAAGACTGACCACATTCACAACCACCACAACATTCATTCCTGCTGGACCAGTGACAATGGTGGATGACATTTTGACCTCCGCATCAGGCACAAGGGGCTCAGTCACCTCCATAGAACTGGAGGCGACCTCACCCCCGGTCTTATGTGTGCCCTCCACATCATCAGTCGGTAATTTCCGCTGTTTTGCATTTGTATAGATGCGCCGCTGATCTTTAGCCGCTGTGAGGCACCGCTGATCTTTAGCATCTGGATCTTCCTGACCAGCGGCACCAACACAGAATAGCACTTTGGTGGGAGGATTGGAATGCTCAGCCCCGACAGCCCCCTCACACTGCAGCCGCTTCTCAACTAAGTGATCAGCGGCAACAGCATTCAGAGGCGCCGAGGCTACCGGAGCTGCCCCCGACACCGGGCCGCTCCCCCCTCCCACTGAGGAGCGCACCACAGCATCGTGGCCTGACGGAACGCCCGCCGCCGGGTTGCCCACATTGTCCAGTCTCTCGGCTGATGCACCTCCTGCTGCGTCCCCGCTAGTACAAGCAGAGACGGAGCTCCGCGCCTTTCCCCGCGCTTTTGCAGCTTATCCACAGCAGAACCCGGGCTTGCCTGGGCAACGGGGCTTATACAGCGAGCTGAGCCTGCCGCCAACTCAGGGGGTACAGGGAGGGGGCATATACATAGCTTACCGCTTCCTGCAGCTTTGGCTTGGTCTTCTTTGCCTTTTTCTGGCCCCCAGGTGCCTCTTCTGGTAGATCATCACCAAGATGGAAGTTTTGGAGGCACACTGGGGACTCCAGGAGCTTGATTTCCGCCATTAGCGCCCCTCCCTGGCCGCTGCTGTCAATGTCCTCCCCAGAGCCGGCAGAACTGCAACCGGATGTCATTGTCGCCTGTCCTGCAGGGAGCTCGCTGCACGTGGCCTGCGGATGAATTTGCAGGCTGCCAGGTGGGGCTTCCTGCTTGTCATCATCACTCTCATCATCCACCTGGCTCTCAGGCTGCAGCCCCATCTGCCTCTGCTCTCTGTTATCAGCCATTTCTCTGAAGCGGTCTTCATTTACCAGTTTTTCCTTAAATGGACCACTCTGCTCTCTGATGGTGGCTTTCCTAAGTTCCAGCAGGTGAATCTCGCTGGTGAGCCTCTTTACCTCAGCCTGGAGTTTTGCCTTCCTCTGTTTGGAGGCCCCCGCAGCCTTTGCCCTTATGCAGCGCAGCTCCTCCCGAAGTCTCCTGACAAGCTTACTTGCATCTTCATACTCACGGAGGTGGATCATGACCCGGGAGGCATAGGTGGACACAGACTCCCGGGGTCCCTGCAGCCCCCAACCCCCCTCAGGGAGGTCGGCCTCACCTCCGTGAGCACTCAGCTTTCCTTCGGAAGGAGCGCCATCTTGCACACCGCTGCCAGGCTTTACCTCCATGCTGGAAGCCTTGCGGCTTCTGGGAGTCTCCACAGTCCCGGGTGGAGTAGGAGCCACATTGCTGCAACTCCTGGTGGAGCGTCTCACCCCCAAGTCCTCCGATGTGCAGGCCGGTTGCTGGATTCTCCTGCGCCCCGCCGGCCTGGTTCGGGAAGCAGAAGCCTGGGACTTGGCTCCATCACTCATCCCAGAAACCCGCTCCCTCCCTGGGTAGGAGAGAGAGCAGGTCCCCAGGTGGAGAGGTGTGGGTTCTCAGAGAGATCAGGAGCACACAGCAGGATCTGCAGCCACCACACCCGCAATCACCACAGTGAGCAACAGCTGATCAGAGCTGCACTCACTATTCTGCTTGTGCAGTCACTGTGTACAAACATTACATTACTGATCCTGTACTGATCCTGAGTTACATCCTGTATTATACTCCAGAGCTGCACTCACTATTCTGCTGGTGCAGTCACTGTGTACATACATTACATTACTGATCCTGTACTGATCCTGAGTTACATCCTGTATTATACCCCAGAGCTGCACTCACTATTCTGCTGGTGCAGTCACTGTGTACATACATTACTGATCCTGTACTGATCCTGAGTTACATCCTGTACTATACTCCAGAGCTGCACTCACTCTTCTGCTGGTGCATTCACTGTGTACATACATTACATTACTGATCCTGTACTGATCCTGAGTTACATCCTGTATTATACCCCAGAGCTGCACTCACTATTCTGCTGGTGCAGTCACTGTGTACATACATTACATTACTTATCCTGTATTATACTCCAGAGCTGCACTCGCTCCTGTAATGAACTCCAGATTATTGGTAATGTTTAGTGTAAAGATGACACATTCCTTAATGTAAACCTCTGGTGCAGCCACTGAACCGTCAGGGGATGTTGGGAGATTTCTGCTTTTGACTCTTTTATACATGATGTAGAGTTGTTGTGTTTCCAGCTTCTCCTCCCTGTGTGATATTATTGCAGCAGAACAATAATTGATAATTAATTGCCGTTGTTCTAATTATCAGGACAAGAGTTTGGTGATCGCAGTGGTTTTAGTCGCACAGACTTCGCCAATACAATGTCTGGAGCGTACAGTGCAGTACTTTTCCCGTCCAGCGGAGGCGCCGGACTAACAGATCGATATTTCATGTGTCGCCAGATGTGTGCGCAGGACTCCTGCTGCGGGGGCTTCATACTGAGCCAGGTGATATTAAATCAAGGTAATGCGGCACGTGGTCGCAGCCTGGATGGGTTTACGGATGTTCTTGTCACATTCTTGTACAATTATGTGACCTGCTGGTTAGTTTTCCAGAGAGAAGGCAACCTCCTGCTTAAAGGACTTGTCCACTTTTGGGGACATTTTTTTTTACTCAAATGCATGTATCTCGGGCTAAAAATCATTTTATAATTTGGATTTCATGAAATATTTTGCATCATTTGGATTTGACAAGCTTTTATTTAGTCTGTGGCCTAAAATCAGGAGCTCAGAAAAAGACAGATAAATGACCTGGCACCTTTCCCATTAGACCGTCAGAATGAGCTCACTGACAGATTCTCAGTTTATCTTTTTCTGGCAGACAGTTTGATGTGGTCTGTGGCCATAAATCAGCTTAGAGGAACTTAGAAAAATATTGATAAAGGAGTTACAAACTGTCCTGTTAGAATGAGCTCACTGAAGGACTCTCAGTTAACTCATTCTGCAGAACACAGAGGCTTTAGAAGGCAAATGGTTCAAAACATTTAATAAAACGTAATAGCAAAAATATTTTTTTTTAGCCCCAAATACTTGCATTTACCTAAGAAAAAATTGTCCCCAAAGCTGAACAACCCCTATGCTTTAGAAGGAATCTGTCGGCAGGTTTTTGCTATGGGATCTGAGAGCAGCATGATGTAGGGACAGAGACCCTGATTCCAGTGATGTGTCACTTACTAGGTTGTGTTTTGCTGTTTCAATGTAATCAGTATTTTATCAGCAGGAGATTATCACTACAGGACTAGTTTTTTTGTGCCTCCTGGTCCAGTCACGCCTCCACCACTGATTGGCAGATTTCTGTCAATATACATTGTAACCAGAAATCTGCCAATCAGTGAAGTGGGCGGTGTTATAAACAGAAAGCAGCCAATCAGGTGTGTGGGCGGGGTTATACACAGAAGCCAGCCAATCAGTGGTGTGGGTGGGGTTATACACAGAAACCAGCCAATCAGTTGAGTAGGCGGAGTTATACACAATTAGCCAATCAGTGGTTTGGGCGGCGTTATACACAGAAAGCTGCCAAACAGTGGTGTGGGTGGGGTTATATACAGAAAGCAGCCAATCAGTGGTGTGGGCAGGGTTATACACAGAAAGCAGCCGATCAGTGGAGTAGGCGGAGTTATACACAAAAAGCATCCAATCAGTGGTGTGGGCAGGGTTATACACAGAAAGCAGCCGATCAGTGGAGTAGGCGGAGTTATACACAAAAAGCATCCAATCAGTGGTGTGGGCGGGGTTATACACAGAAAGCAGCCAATCAGTGGTGTGGGCGGGGTTATACACAGAAAGCAGCCAATCAGTGGTGTGGGTGGGGTTATACACAGAAAGCTGCCAATCAGTGGTGTGGGCGGGGTTATACACAGAAAGCAGCCAATCAGTGGTGTGGGTGGGGTTATACACAGAAAGCTGCCAATCAGTGGTGTGGGTGGGGTTATACACAGAAAGCAGCCAATCAGTGGTATTGGCGGGGTTATACACAGAAAGCTGCCAACCAGTGGAGTAGGCGGAGTTATACACAAAAAGCAGCCAATCAGTGGTGTGGGCGGGGTTATACACAGAAAGCAGCCAATCAGTGGTATGGGTGGGGTTATACACAGAAAGCTGCCAATCAGTGGTGTGGGCGGGTTATATACAGAAAGCAGCCAATCAGTGGTGTGGGCGGGGTTATACGCAGCTCAGTATTCCAATATCTGCAGCAGAGAAAACTGTGATTATATCACAACCGTTGCCCCCAGGAAACTAAGTGACACATCGCTCTAATCAGGGTCTCTGCCCCTGCCTATATCATGATGCAAAAACCTGTAGACAGATTCCATTTAATGCATCCCCCATTTAAATCCCACTGCATATTTTAAGATATATATAAATGCTTGTACATAAAGACCATTGCCTGTAGTTCCATTACTCTTCTGTCCCCCATGACAACACTTCTCGTCTGTAATCTGGTGATTCAGTATTGTCATATCGGCAATCAGGTGCTGTACTCTGTTCATAGACCACAGGTGCCAGCAGTGTTATTCAGCCGGCAGCCATGTCTAACTACAGCAATAAGAGCCAGCAGTATAACCCCCATAGATGTCACCGTCGGTCGTGATCACAGCATCCAAGGGGTTAGACAAAAGGACAAAGTTAAAGCGCCCCCTGTTGATTCCAGCACGACACAATCACAAGGTGCTGATGAGTTGTCAGGTCATCTGAGGGTCTACTGACCCCCAGGATAGGAGATCGATAACTACACAGTGTATAAGTTCAGAGGGTCAAGGTATAATAAATGGAAAACTGCTAAAAATTGTTGAAAAATGTATAGAAAAAAAAAAAAAATTACCCTGCCTCTCCCCATTTCCATATAAAAACAATAAATATTTTTGCTATCTCCTTGTTAACAAAAATCCAAACTTTAAGACATAAGATTCTTTATCCTGATGAGTAGATACTGCAAAATAAAAAAAATAAGAAAAAGAAAAAATTGCCTTTTTTTGAACATCTTGGAATAAAGGTGATGAAAACAAAATCGTACCAGTAAAAACTACAGCACGCCCCATTCAAAAACAAACCCCCACACAGAACCAGCGACAGAATGGAATAAGGGATGGCTCCCAGAATATGGTGACACCAAAGTATAATTTTTTCAAAAATTTTATTTATAAAAAAATAAATAAATTGTAAATTCAGTATCGCAGTAAATATAGTGACCTGAATCTTGGAAGATAAAAATAAATAAATAACCACAGTGAGAAGCGGTTAAAGGAGAAGTACCAGCATGTCTGCACTAAACAGTGAAATAATAATAATAATAATGATTATAATAGTAATATTATTATTTATAATAATATCTACAACAATAAAATAATATTTATTATTATTAATTATTTTATACTACTACTACTACTACTAATATTATGATTTATAACAATAAAAATAATATTTATTATTATTATTTATTATTATTTTTTATTATATACTACTACTACTACTAATAGTAATGTTATTATTTATAATAGTATTTATAACAATAAAAATATTTATTATTAATTATTCTATACTATTACTACTACTACTAATAATAGTAATATTATTATTTATAATAATATTTATAACAATAAAAACATATTTATTATTATTTATTATTATTCTATAATACTACTACTACTACTAGTACGAATAATAATAATAGTAATATTATTTATAATAATATTTATAACAATAAAAATAATATTGATTGTTATTATTTATTATTAATTATTATTCTATACTACTACTACTACTAATATTATTTATAACAATAAAAATAATATTTATTATTATTTATTATTTTTTATTATATACTGCTACTACTACTAATAATAGTAATGTTATTATTTATAATAGTATTTATAACAATAAAAATAATATGTATTATGAATTATTCTATACTACTAATAGTAATATTATTTATAATAATATTTATAACAATTATAATATTTATTATTTATTAATTATTATTCTATACTATTACTACTACTACTACTAATAGTAATATTATTATTTATAACAATAAAAACATATTTATTATTATTATTATTAATTATTATTCTTCTATACTACTACTACTACTAATAATAATAGTAATATTATTTATAATAATATTTATAACAATAAAAATAATATTGATTGTTATTATTATTTATTATTAATTATTATTCTATACTATTACTACTACGAATAATAATAATTTACTATATGGATATATTTGCTGAGTACCAGTAACGGGTCATAAGGGGAGCAGATGAAGTTTAGATATATTCCAGATTTAAAGGAACAATTAACATAAGGAAATTGAATTAATGCTGATGATCTTGGAATACAATGTATATACGAGACCCAAGGATGTGCGAGTAATTACAGCCGTGGTTCTGATCTCTGCAGTCGGGGTCCTCGGGAGATCGCACATCATCCTCATCTGCTTTCCTTATGGTATAGAGCAGGAAACATCGATCTGCATTGTACATTGTGCAGGATATCAGCACATTCCTGACTCCGGGAACAATACTGACTTTAATTAGAAGTTCATTAAGATCTACAAGAAAACAAGTAAACAGTCTGGAAGTTTGCGTAATGATTCCAGATTTTCATGAGGAGAAAAAACCTACACGTATCAAATGGGAACATTAGCACTTTATGGATAAAAAAAAATGTACCGCTCCTTTAAAAGGTCAGCTTGCGTACGGCCATCACCAATAGACTCCAACCCAAATCATTCGTTGACTACATATATTAAGGTTGGGGGCACGTAAATGAAAGGACTGTTAAGAGAATATCTAAATAGGTTCACAATTTTTCACTCTTGAGGTCCAATTTTCTGATACATAGCTCCAAATCCCCTGCTTAGTGAGGAACATTAGAAAAAATGTCTGCCTTCAGTCACCACCAGAGGGAGCACACTGCATACTGACTTTACATTAAATTCAATGATAAATCTGTATGCAGTTAGCTCCTGAGCTCCCACTAGTGGTGGCTGCAGGTGGTCAGAGCTATAGCAGTTATTTATGTGTATATGTTGGGGATTTCACCATTTGTATATGTAATTATATTTTTTCTCATGGTCTGTGCTTGGCACAGTGTAATGTGAGCCCTTGTATGTACCCATATAATCATGGCTTCCTGTACTTTCTCCAATAGGCACCACCATATGTGCTCTGCTCAGGTCTCCGGACACCTTGCTGTGTAGTGTAAATGACTGGAGTAAGACGTCCCGGCTGGGAGGAGATGGGATCTGCCGAGGAGTGAAATCCAACCAGGAGCAGAAGAAATTCTCTTTCTTCTTAGGAGGACAGGAGTTCTCTGGAAGTAAGATATTCTGGATGGTGCAGGTGATGAGAGGCCCATGGTACGAGTAGTAGTAGTAGAGTTCCAAGCTGGCGTAAGGAGACTTATAGGCCATGCAGATCTCCTATGTGAATGTACATGTGCAGATAGTCTCTTCAGAGAGGAAGAGGACTTGAATTCTAGTGGCACCTATTGGAGGTAGCATTTCTAAAACTCAACTTTTAATGAGCCTTGCCATATGACTTAGGATAAGAATCCAAACCAGAAACTCCATTAGCAGGCACGTGTTTCAGGGTGTTTGCCCCTCCTCAGTGCAAAGCAGGAGATCTGATTTGGTTAGGTGAGAGGCCTCTGACTGGGAGTCTAAGGGAAGAACGTTTCTACTTGTGGAGCGTGCCAAGCTCTAAGGAGACTTATAGGCCATCCAATGCTCCTCTGGGAATTTAAATAATCAGAAGCCGCTCACAAAGCAAAATCAGATCTCCTGCTTTGCACTGAGGAGGGGCAAACACTTTGAAACATGTGTCTGCAAAAGGAGTTTCTGGTTTGGCTTCTTATCCTAATTTATGTGACAAGGCTCGTTAAAGGGTCGATATTGACTTGTAGGATTGCTACTTCCAATAGGTGGCGCTAGAATTCATGTCCTCTTTCTCTCTGAAGAGGCAATTTGCATAATTAGTAGCAGTACTACCACCACCATCATTATTATCACTATTACAATGCAGATGTCACTCGTACACTTTTGTTATTCCTTTATATTTCGGTTTGGGGTCTGAATACATAGTGGGTCTGGCCTGCAGTCTGTGCATAGGGGGATGTGTGGTCTAGGGGCTATATAGAAAGGGTCTGGTCTGTATACAAGCAAGGTCTAATATACAGGCTCATTTGGCCTGAAGTCTGTACGCAGGGCTTGTCTGGCTTGAAGTCTTTTGACAGAGGGTCTGGCCTGGGGTCGGTTTACAGGTGAGGTCTAGCCTCCGGTTTGTAAAGAGGGGGAGTCTGGTCTGTGATGGAGCATAACTACCGCGGTCGCAGAGGTCACCACCGAGACCGGGCCCGGCGGATGAGGGGCTCATCCTCACCAGCAAATACTTCAGCTGGATGTGCGTCCTCTGAAATGTATTGCGGCTCACAGCCAATCAGAGGCCAGCAGCTGACGTCGGCGTGCACGTGAACAGGGGCGCACGGCAGTGACGTCATACGCTCCCGTGACTTGCACGTTGAGGTCAGCTGCCGGCTTCAGAAGAGGACGCCGCGTGATGGGGGAGCGGAGGGAAGGTGAGTATAATGGTTTATATTTTTCTATACATTAAAGAACAACTGCAGAACTGGGGACATATATACAAGAACTAGATGGTGGCCCGATTCTAATGCATCGGATATTCTAGAATATGTATGCGGCTGACCGGGCGCAATCAGCAAAACGGTGTTTAAATTTGGCGGCAATATCGGTGATTGGTCACGGGTGGCGGCCGCGACCCATCAGCGAACTGTGTTAGTGTGGACCGGAGAGCTTGTTTAAATTTGGCGATAAAATCGACCAATCAGCAGAGCGGTGTTTAAATTTGGCGCCAAAATCGCTGATTGGTAGCGGTCGCTGGCGGCCGTGACCAATCAGCAGAGCGGTGTTTACATTTGGCGCCAATCTCGCTGACTGGTCGCGGTCGGCCGCGACCAATCAGCAGAGCGGCGTTTAAATTTTTAACCTATATCGCTGATTGGGCGCGGCCGGCCACCGCGACCAATCAGCAGAGCTGCGTTTAAATGTGTCGCCCATCTCGCTGATTGGTCGCGGTCGGCTACCGTGACCAATCAGCAGAGCGGCGTTTAAATTGGCTGGCGATATCGCTGATTGGTCGCGGTGGCCGGCCGCGACCAATCAGCAGAGCGGCGTTTAAATTTGCCGGCCATCTCGCTGATTGGTCGCAGCCGGCCACCGCGACCAATCAGCAGAGCGTTGTTTAAATTTGGCGCCAATCTCGCAGATTGGACGCGTCTGGCGTCCGCGACCAATCAGCAGAGCGTTGTTTAAATTTGGCGCCAAGCTCGCTGATTGGTCGCAGCTGGCGTCCGCGACCAATTAGCACAGCAGTGTTTAAATGTGGCGTCAAAATTGGTGATTGGTCGCGGCCGCTATTTAAATGCGGCGCCCAAATCGGTGATTGGTCGTGGGCAGCGGCCGCGACCAATCAGCAGAGCGGTGTTTAACTTTAGCGCCAAGATCACTGATTGGTCGCGTGCGGAGAGCGCGACCAATCAGCGAATCGTATTGGTGAGGAACGGGGAGCGGAATCGTATTGGTGAGGACCGGGGAGCGCCGCTGCCTGTGCGGATACTTCCGCTGCGAGAAGCCGGGACATGAGCGGGCGCTCGCAGCAGAAGTATCCCGACCCACAGCGCCGCTCCCCGGTCCTCCCTTCACACCCTAGCCGCTGATGTCCCCACAGTATCTGCATGATGTTACAAAGGTCCGGACATTTGTGTTAAAAATCGCTGATTGGTCGCTGGCGGTGCCCGCGACCAATCACCGATTTGGGCGCCAAATTTAAATATCGACCGCGACCAATCACCGATCTTGGCTCCACATTTAAACACCGCTGTGCTGATTGGTCGCCGAAACTGGGCGCGACCAATCACCGATTTTGGCGCCACATTTAAATAGCGTCCGCGACCAATCACTACAGCGGCGTTTAAATGTGGAGCCAAGATCGGTGATTGGTCGCGGCCAATATTTAAATTTGGCGCCCAAATCGGTGATTGGTCGCGTGCAGCGCCAGCGACCAATCAGCGATTTTTAACACAAATGTCCGGACCTTTGTAACACCATGCTGATACTGTGGGGACATCAGCGGCTAGGGTGTGAAGGGAGGACCGGGGAGCGGCGCTGCGGGTCCGGATACTTCTGCTGCGAGCGCCCGCTCATGTCCCGGGTTCTCGCAGCGGAAGTATCCGCACAGGCAGCGGCGCTGACATCCATGCGGCTAGGGTGTCAAGGGAGGACCGGGGAGCGGCGCTGACATCCAATTGGTCGCGGCCGCTATTTAAATGTGCCGCACAAATCGGTGATTGGTCGCCGTCTTGGCCCGCAACCAATCACTGATCTTGCCGCCAAAGTTAAACACTACTGTGCTGATTGGTCGTGGATGCTGCCCACGACCAATCACCGATTTGGGCGCCAAATTTAAATATAGGCCGCGACCAATCACCGATCTTGGCTCCACATTTAAACACCGCTGTGCTGATTGGTCGCGGCCGATATTTAAATGTGGCGCCCAAATTGGTGATTGGTCGCGGGCAGCGTCCGCGACCAATCAGCACAGCGGTGTTTAACTTTTGCGCTAAGATCAGTGATTGGTCGGGTCCGAAGACCGCGACCAATCATCGAATCGTCTTGGTGAGCACCGGGGAGCGGCGCTGCCTGTGCGGGTACTTCCGCTGCGAGAACCCGGGACATGAGCGGACGCTCGCAGCAGAAGTATCCCGACCCGCAGCGCCGCTCCCCGGTCCTCTCTTCCGCATGGAGGTCAGCGACGCCGGCGGTCCTTCCGCTGCTACCGGCCGGGAGATGAGCGCCTCGCGCCGCTCATCTCCCGGCTGCATCTCCGTCCCGCAGATGGGTCCGGCGGTCGAGGTCCTTCTGCTGGTACCGGCCGGGAGATGAGCTCCCGGCTGCATCGCCGCTGAGCTCCGTCCCGCAGATGAGCCACTAACGGCCGCCATCTTTTTTCAGAAATCCCGCGGAGCTGATTGGCTTCTGCCGGACCAATGAGCGACGCGGGATTTCCTGGACAGACTGACAGACAGACAGACGGGATAAGACGATTATATATATAGATGGGGGACAGATATACCATAATGGGGATTGGGGGGGACCCGGTCCAAAACTTGCACTGGGGCCCATCAGACTCTGATTACCTGGGTCTCGGTCTGTGGTCTGCTTACTGGGGGACGTCTGGCTTAGGAGTCTATATACTGAGTGGGTCAGGCCTTGGGTTTTATATATACAGGGTGGGTCTGTATGCAGGGTGGGTCTGGCCTGGGGTCTGTATTCAGGGTGGGTCCGGCCTGGGGTCTGTATTCAGGGAGGGTCGGGCCTGGGGTCTGTATTCAGGGTTGGTCCGGCCTGGGGTCTGTATTCAGGGTGGGTCTGGGCCTGGGGTCTGTATTCAGGGTGGGTCTGGCCTGGGGTCTGTATTCAGGGTGGGTCTGGCCTGGGGTCTGTATTCAGGCTGGGTCCAGCCTGGGGTCTGTATTCAGGGTGGGTCGGGCCAGGGGTCTGTATTCAGGGTGGGTCGGGCCTGGGGTCTGTATTCAGGGTGGGTCGGGCCTGGGGTCTGTATTCAGGGTGGGGCCGGCCTGGGGTCTGTATTCAGGCTGGGTCCGGCCTGGGGTCTGTATTCAGGCTGGGTCCGGCCTGGGGTCTGTATTCAGGGTGGGTCGGGTCAGGGGTCTGTATTCAGAGTGGGTCGGGCCCGGGGTCTGTATTCAGGGTGGGTCTGACCCGGGGTCTGTATTCAGGGTGGGTCGGGCCCGGGGTCTGTATTCAGGGTGGGTCTGGCCCGGGGTCTGTATTCAGGGTGGGTCTGGCCCGGGGTCTGTATTCAGGGTGGGTCGGGCCCGGGGTCTGTATTCAGGGTGGGTCGGGCCCGGGGTCTGTATTCAGGGTGGGTCGGGCCCGGGGTCTGTATTCAGGGTGGCTTCGGCCCTGGGTCTGTATTCAGGGTGGGTCTGGCTTGGGGTCTGTATTCAGGGTGGGTCTGGCTTGGGGTCTATATAAAGGGGGGGGATATTTCTGATACACATTTTGAGGGTCTGCTGAAGGGGGTGATGGGCAGGTTCTAATCTGGTATTGTTGGGTTTCCTTTGGACACTTCCAGTTGGTTCTTCAGCTCCCTGATGGTAGTGATTGCGCTGTGTGTACTGCTCTGTGGAATATGTTGGCGCCATATTCTTCCCTCATCTGATATCAGACCTGTGTGACGCAGACGCTGACTCGCGCTCCTCTTTGCAGGTTACTCTTTGTTGTCTCAGAGTTTCGGGATGGCGGATTACTCCTCTAACTTGAGTGAAGAAACAAAGAAGGAAATTCAGGATCTGTTCTTTGGTTTCCAGCGAGTTTTCCTGCGTGAAGGTATCAGTCCGGCCGATAACGCTGAGACGTCTCACAGCTGGAAGTTTGTGTCTCATTTGGGCTTGTGCCCATAACCAGGTGGAAGTCGCCATCAGACCTGACAATATTCCCCATCATCTCTGTTCAGGTGTTGAGAAGACCCCAGTCAGCAATCCTGGTTGCCCCCAGGTAGAAGCTGCGAGCAATGTGACCAGAGCTGCAGGTACAGGTGTAGTACAGTGTATGGGGGAGGATGAGGAGGCTCAGAGAGGCCGAGCAGCCTCCACTACCCAATATCATCCATTGTCCTCGCTGTTCTCCTCTCTGCTGTATTTCACGTGGTTTTACCTCACCCAGTGTCTATTTCACATCTCCACAGCGTCGGCCATGGAACATTTCCTTCCCGTAAACAGCGAGGACGTCGTTATTAACAAAGACACGACCGTAGCAAGTCTGGAATATCAGATATCTAAAGAGCGTTACTCATCTGACCGAGCCCTGAGCTGGTGTCTCACCCGTAAGTAAAGTACAGGGCGTAGCAACATTTACTGACACTGGAGGTACAGGATAATGACACTGACACTGGGAGTACAGGATAATGACGCTGACACTGGGGGTACAGGATAATGACACTGACACTGGGGGTACAGGATAATGACACTGACACTGGGGGTACAGGATAATGACACTTGGGGTACAGGATAATGACACTTGGGGTACAGGATAATGACACTGACACTGGGGTACAGGATAATGACACTGACACTGGGAGTACAGGATAATGACACTGACACTTGGGGTACAGGATAATGACACTCGGGGTACAGGATAATGACACTCGGGGTACAGGATAATGGTACTGACACTCTGGGTACAGGATAATGACACTCAGGGTACAGGATAATGGTACTGACACTCTGGGTACAGGATAATGACACTGACACTCGGGGTACAGGATAATAACGCTGACACTCAGGGTACAGGATAATGACACTGACACTTGGGGTACAGGATAATGACACTGACACTCGGGGTACAGGATAATGACACTGACACTCTGGGTACAGGATAATGACACTGACACTCGGGGTACAGGATAATGACACTGACACTCGGGGTACAGGATAATGACACTGACACTTGGGGTACAGGATAATGACACTGACACTTGGGGTGCAGGGTTCTGACACTCGGGGTGCAGATGTCTGTGTCCGCACTTTCTCCCGTCCTCCGTTCCTTCATACTTTCTCCTCTTCCTCCTCACTATGATCTGATCTGCGGATGTTTTCCCTCTGTCTGTCTCCAGGTTGTCTTGAGGAAGAGTCTTGGTGTCGTCTTGCAGATTTACGAGACAGGATGGAGAAATATTTCTCATGTCTCATTTTCCCGGACACATGGAATTGTAATAACCTGAGCGCCGCGGCTGCAGATCATTGCGACATTGCTCTGAACGAGAAGCCGCGGTCCTTGTACCACAGGAGAGGTTTGTGTCGGTGACGGGATGGGTATCGTCCGCTATAACCTGGGCCGTGTGTCACCTCTGTGTCCTCCTCTGTGCAGAGACCCTCGGGGACAAGGTGAAGCATTTCTACAGTCTCCTCCCGTACCGGATGCTGAGCGGGGTCTCTGTGAGGAACAGGATAACGGTGACGGGGACAAGTGTTTCCAATGGGTGAGGCACATATCGACCATGCTTGGCCCCCCAAATAAGTAGGTGATCCCAGTTATCTGAAAGTTCTCCTCTTTGGACAATAATCTGATCACAAAGTGTCCTCCTCCTGGGATCTCCAGCGATCAGTTCTGATCTGTGGCAAGAAGTGTGCAGTTTCTCTACAGCGCCACCACATGAGAAATGTGGCATTACACACTGTCCATTCATATCACTGGGGTGTCTGTATAATACAGGACAGGACGGGTCCTCCAGAGCCAGAGACGCTTTTTGTAGATAATCATCACTTTGGCCAAAGCATGAGAATCCGAACACATCCCTCTATTAACTGCAAATTTACCGATGGGTGAAAAATTCTGTGCCAAATTCATTGTTGGGTGCACCCTGTGTCAGCGTTCGTGACCACCACCAGGTATATTTCTCCAGACACAGACCGGAGTACACATCTGTTATAATTTACGGCACCTCTGTGACATTAATTATAATGAATTTTCTCAGCTTTCTTATCTAAATTTCACTCTTCAAAAATTTATTGAAGCTGAGGTAAAAACGACAAAAGTCACAACCCCCTCACTTCCAAAGAAAAGCCCCTTAAAACTCCTCTAATTCCCCTCCATGAGGTGGAAGACCTTCTCTCCTCCCAGTTCATGTTATGTAGGGGGTGTCACGCAAGATGAGGGAAAGACAAAGTGCACAACAACGGGAAGAGGGGGAGGAAGCCCAAACACTAGGGAAAGGGGGAGTGGAGACCCCTAGGCAGATCTGACAACACCCTGACTCCCCTAACGTCCCTAAATAGGTTCCTCACCTATTGTCGAGCAGGAAACCTAATCCCTGACTGTCCCTAGCGATAGGCCCTAGATTGGGAGGGGACAGGGTGAGCACTAGTCAGTCCCCACTGCAACAGAAGACAAACGGGTAAACAGACAAGGGAAACGGTTAGCTTGAGAAGACACTAGAGAGATCACGCTAACTATCCTCCAAGGAAACTCCAAGAAGACACTAGCCGACTACTAGTACTTCGAGCCTGGACAGACGAACATAGAACTATCACCAGCAACTTTCTGGAGAGACTGAAGGTATTTAAACATGCAGCAAGGGTGTGTCAGTTAGCAGCAGAAGGTGGAGGTCACTGCTAGGTCCTAGATGGAGAAGGATATCATTACACTACAGAGATGAAAAGATCAAGAAGGTGCCTGCAGAGCCAAATGCAATGACTTTCTACAGTTGGATCCAGAACGACTGTCTGTCACACCTGACACACCCGTGACAAGGAGTCTAAACTTTATTTTGGCGGACTTCTGGCACTATTGGGCTTTTTTGTGCATCCTACTGGTTGATGCCTTTAAAAAGAACCCAATGTCAGAATCCTTTATGGCCTTGTTGCCATCACACTCGTGAGGACCAAGGGGATAGTTGGACATTGAAACAAGTGCTGGAGCACCGATCTGTCTGGAGGACCAACAGTCGTAATTCCATGGGGATGTATTAAGGTTATGACCGACTTGCTCTTGGCCCATTCCTGGATAATGCCATTTCAGTTGGATCCCAACTGAACAAGGCTATATGATAATGGTGGGGAAACCCCATGATTCCCCTACTTGGGAAGCCCCTCTAGGAGCCACAAGTCCAATATTGGTGGCCCATTCACTCATTCATAGATTAGATGGGCATTCATTTATATGGCCACTGAGTGGGCAAATGACAGCTGACCATATAGGGTTAGAGAAGCCGGACCCCCAGCGAGCAGCTCATCTTGGTGAGACAAACCCCTTAAGGGCTCCAGGGGGGGCGCAGTATGTGATCTCAGCCCATTAGTATATGTTTCAGTATAATTAAAGGGGGAGTCCAGAACGATCAGCACAATGGATCTCTTTTATTGACCACCACTCCATGTATTTAGAAAAAGCCCCCACCGATCTTTAAGTAACTTCTTTTCATCTTTACACCTTTATTAACATGAATGATGTATGCAAAGAATTGTAAATAAAAATGGCTTTATGTCATACTCAGGTTTTTCCAGTGTGAACTCCACTGTGACGCTGATCCGTGTTGTAAAGGGTTTGGATACATCCAACAGACCGGCAAACAAGGTAGGTGGGCTGATCCAGGGGTGGGGTGATGTAGATTTAGAGAGCGATGTATCTCCTCACTTCTGCTCCCTCCCCCCTCTCACAGCATATTGTGTCATAGTCACAGAATGCTCAAGCTAAGAGGGGGAAAACAGCCGCGCCTCCCTCCTCTCTCCTCTTTCCTGCCTACTAAGAATGATTTTAGGTGTTTGGGGGGAAAGTGAACAAGTTTCAGCAAGCACTTAGGCAGGGAAAAGGGGAATTTCTTTCTGTAGAAAATCAGGGACATGTCCATTTCTTGTTAATAATTAATTTCATACTTACATGTACTAATCATTTATGCATAAAAAAAACCCTTATTCAGATCTGAAATTTTGATAAAATTGTGTCCTGAGAGCAGGGTTGTCTGTCTGTCTGCCTTCTGGGGGCGTGTTCTTTTTTCCTCTGCATGACGCTTCCTGCTTACAATTGGTCAATGTCATGTTGAGGACAAAGTACACGCCCCCAGTGAAGCATCTCTGGCACCGCTTCTTTAATTTTATTACAAATCATTAAACCTAAATTTTACAAGTCAATTTCTCCGCAACGGAGGGAAGAAATTAAAAAAATAAAATATTTTACTCAACTCTGCAGCTGCTATTCTATGATGTGGTCAAACTGGTGGAAGGTCCTAAAATAAATACTGTAATGGAAAAAAAAATCAAAACACCAGAATCACGGGGACTTTTTTACACCAACCCCCAACAAAACATTTGAGTAAAAAGTGATTACAGTGATCAAAAAACAAAAATTTACCAAAGCATAAAGGGGTAAGATCTCCTTACGATCTGACCACTAGGTGGCGCTGACATCTGAGACTTCTACACCCCTTACATTTTAGAAATTTTCATTATTTTCAGGCGCAGAGAGGATTTGTTTGCTGGTGTCCAGTTTGGGAATACAGTCCTGTGCGGAACAAGATGGCGACTCTTGGCGCGTTTCTAACTGCAGTTTGCCAAACACGGGGATGGAAGCTTTGCCTTTTGGTTGGTACCGGAAACCAGGTAACTATAAGACAGATGTTATGTATGGTGATGTATAACAGCATGGCTCATTGCTTGGCATACAAAGTGGTTGGGTTTGCCAAAACATGTTTCGATTGTTTGTTGCTATATAGTTAAAGTATAACCCATTCTCTCTGCATTATTTGTCAGTATTCAAGCACTATATGGCTCTTTGTGGGCAGAGCTTCTGCACAGTGATTGGCAATATGTGGGTACTTTATGATGCTTGTTGGAAAGTAACGTACAAAGTGGTGCTTAACATTGTATGGGGGGCTGTAGACAGTATGGACCCCAGCATAAACTCACATTATAGAAAACTACTGACCCTTCTCAGTTTGTGTAGAGAATTAGTACACGGAATATGTTACAAAATGTCAGCAGCTCGTACAGTCACTAGAAAAAGTATTGTGTAAAAGTTTAGCTGTAGAAAAAATGCTGGAGAGTCAGAATGCTCTTAAAAAATAGAAGTGTTAATAGTATAATTTTATCTATTATTAAAATGCAAAGTGAAGGAACAAAAGAGAAATCTAAATCATATTTGGTGACCGCTCGTCGCCTCCATCACTTCTTCTAGGTGCTTACACACAGTTTTTCAAGAATCTCGGCAGGAGATTGTTCCAAACATCTTGGCGGACTAATCACAGATCTTCTGTGCGGATCCTTCTCTCTCTTCATGTGATCCCAGACAGACTGGATGATGTGAGATCAGGGCTCTGTGGGGTCGGATCTTTACTTTCAGGACTCCTCATTCTTCTTAATGACATTGGCTAGATGTTTGGGGTTGTTGACCTGCTGCGGAATAAATTTGAATCAGATGAAGAGACAGAAGGATTTCCACAAGTGACATCCACAGAAGATCTGGGGTCAGTTCTCCAATATGCTTGGAACAACCTCCTGCCAAGTTCCTTTAAAATCTGTGTGCAAGTGACAAATACCAACATTATGGAAGATTATGGAATAGTTCTCCAACAGTCATGTCAGATTAAAGAATTGTTACATTCACTTCATTTTCAAAATTTTTTGTCTATTTTGTTTTCAGGTGACCAGAAAACAAATATCTCTGCACTGTGTCCGTCTCCTAATATCTCTCCAAATGCAGTACCAGGAGGTAAAGTGCTGTAATGCAATATTTGCAATGTAACTACAGATCGCTATTGGTCATGAACCACATTTTCTGTGCAAACCTACAGGATATAGAACAGGTCTACTACTGAAATACACATACTGATACCTGAAAATTACTCTGCAATGTTCTTAGAGGCATAATCTTGTCTATGACATGTGTTTTAGTAGTTATATTCTTGTACATAGGAGCAGTATTATAGTAGTTATATTCTTGTACATAGGGAGCAGTATTATAGTAGTTATATTCTTGTACATAGGAGCAGTATTATAGTAGTTATATTCTTGTACATAGGGGCAGTATTATAGTAGTTATATTCTTGTACATAAGAAGCAGTATTATAGTAATTATATTCTTGTACATAGGAGCAGTATTATAGTAATTATATTCTTGTACATAGGGGGCAGTATTATAGTAGTTATATTCTTGTACATAGGGAGCAGTATTATAGTAGTTATATTCTTGTACATAGGGGGCGGTATTATAGTAGTTATATTCTTGTACATAGGGGGCAGTATTATAGTAGTTATATTCCTGCACATAGGGAGCAGTATTATAGTAGTTATATTCTTGTACATAGGGGCAGTATTATAGTAGTTATATTCTTGTACATAGGAGCAGTATTATAGTAGTTATATTCTTGTACATAGGGGCAGTATTATAGTAGTTATATTCTTGTACATAGGGAGCAGTATTATAGTAGTTATATTCTTGTACATAGGGGGCAGTATTATAGTAGTTATATTCTTGTACATAGGGGGCAGTATTATAGTAGTTATATTCCTGCACATAGGGAGCAGTATTATAGTAGTTATATTCTTGTACATAGGGGCAGTATTATAGTAGTTATATTCTTGTACATAGGAACAGTATTATAGTAGTTATATTCTTGTACATAGGGGCAGTATTATAGTAGTTATATTCTTGTACATAGGGAGCAGTATTATAGTAATTATATTCTTGTACATAGGAGCAGTATTATAGTAGTTATATTCTTGTACATAGGGGGCAGTATTATAGTAGTTATATTCTTGTACATAGGGGGCAGTATTATAGTAGTTATATTCTTGTACATAGGGGGCAGTATTATAGTAGTTATATTCTTGTACATAAGAAGCAGTATTATAGTAATTATATTCTTGTACATAGGAGCAGTATTATAGTAGTTATATTCTTGTACATGAGGGACAGTATTATAGTAGTTATATTCTTGTACATAGGGGCAGTATTATAGTAGTTATATTCTTGTACATAGGAGCAGTAATATAGTAGTTATATTATTGTACATAGGGGCAGTATTATAGTAGTTATATTCTTGTACATAGGAGCAGTATTATAGTAGTTATATTCTAGTAAATAGGAGCAGTATTATAGTAGTTATATTCTTGTACATAGGGGCAGTATTATAGTAGTTATATTCTTGTACATAGGAGCAGTATTATAGTAGTTATATTCTTGTACATAGGGGGCAGTATTATAATAGTTATATTCTTGTACATAGGAGGCAGTATTATAGTAGTTATATTCTTGTACACAGGGGACAGTATTATAGTAGTTATATTCTTGTACATAGGGGTAGTATTATAGTAGTTATATTCTTGTACATAGGAGCAGTATTATAGTAGTCATATTCTTGTACATAGTAGCAGTGTTATAGTAGTTATATTCTTATACATAGGAGCAGTATTATAGTAGTTATATTCTTGTACATAGGGAGCAGTTTTATAGTAGTTATTTTCTTGTACATAGGAGCAGTATTATAGTAAGAAAAAAATCAGGAGAAATTCAGTACTCTTGGAATTTCAGTAAATGAATAAAATCACTTCTTTATTTTCAAAGAAAAAATCTAAAAAAAATCCAGCACACGGAACAGGGAAGAGATTCTGACATGGTACGAGCATGTAGTGTGCTCTTAAACATAGGAAGTTGGGACATCCGGTATAAAATAACGATATCGCTTAATTCAAAATTCCATTCAAATTTCAAAAAGGCAGCGTGGTGGCGGTGAATCATCTCTTTTGACGTATTTCGGCCACTAGGTCTTAATCGTAAAATGCATTGCGTATGGCAGCGAGCCCGCTCTCCTAACAATGGTCCAAATTAAATTAAAAAGCGGTCTAAACGAATGAACACTAGAGGTGAAAAATTTTTTTGGGGCTAAAAAGTAAATTTAATGAGCCCTTTCCACAACGCGTTTCGATAGTAAACTATCTTCCTCAGGTGGTACATAGTGCGCTTTTTCTCCCTTTCTCTTCCGCTCTCCTAACAATGACATTACATGGTTAATTAAAGAAACCTATTTGCGGACCAATAGTATGGGATTACATATTAATAAATACGCATCAGATCCTTGCTCTAATTCATACCTCAGAGACGTCTAGTATTTAATTTCATAATCTATGAAGCCTCCTATTTTTTACAAGAATTTTTTCACTAATCCTCCCCCCATTTTTGAGTTTATTAACTCTGTTTATTCTGAAAAAAAGAGAAAAAAAATCCATTTTACCCGTAGGGACTTCAGAAAAATATTTAGCAGCCCTTGAGGTAGTGATAAACTTTTTTTTTTTTTTTTTTTGCAGAAATATGTTTTTTTTAGTTTCCTATTATTACATCTAATGTACAATATATGGACAAATGGCGTCGTGTGCACATGATTGCTTACATAACAGGGCTGGGGTCACAGGTAATTAAAGAGTTAATGTGAAATATTCTGGATTCTGAACTTTTGATTAATGTAGATTTTTGCTCACGTTGCATTAAGTAATGGATGTTCAGGAGCCAGAATATATATACGACAATGGACAGTAGGACAGAGCGAGGTGCAAACATCTGTTCTTGTCTCTGCCTTCCTCTCCGAAAACAGAGGCCTCCGCACCCATAAACAGCTTGTGCCAGCCTGTAATTTATGAGAACTCAGCGGAAGAGAAGTAGAAAGCTGCTGACGGATATAGTTCTGTAATTCACCGGCTTCTGTTATTACAGTCACTAAATGATACTTTTCGGGGTATTTTAGGACTCATACACATGTTTAGGAGCCGCCAGACGCCATTTTCACCTTTCCCTTGAAGTTGTTATTGACACAGCTGTAAAATGTCGAAAAATAAATGACCCAGAATCAGGGACGATCCCGAGTTATAGAAAAAGTGTTTGAGACTGGTTAGAAAAATATAAGTAGTGTCTGAGTGTAAGACGTGCTGCAGCTCGCAGTGCACTGTGTGATGGACGCTGCACTATTACCTTAGTGTCCTTGGAATGGAGCAAGTCACTTACACAAGACACTACGATTCCTTATCAAAACTAAATGCGTAGTTGATTTTTTTTTTTATACTTTATTGCACTGAAGAAATAATAATGGTTACAAAAGCGTCTGTAATTTATACATATGTCGCTGCCCTTTATTATGTTTGGGAATTAAAGGGGTTTTTCCACGAACAAAAGTTCATTTTAATCTGATCATACCACATCTCCTGGGCAGGGGGGAAGGAAAAGAGTATACAGAAATTACAGCATGAGGTCACAGCTGTATTATAATCCAGAGCTGCACTCACTATTCTGCTGGTGCAGTCACTGTGTACATACATTACATTACTGATCCTGAGTTACATCCTGTATTATACCTCAGAGCTGCACTCACTATTCTACTGGTGGAGTCACTGTGTACATACATTACATTACTGATCCTGTACTGATCCTGAGTTACATCCTGTATTATACTCCAGAGCTGCACTCACTATTCTGCTGGTGCAGTCACTGTGTACATACATTACATTACTGATCCTGTACTGATCCTGAGTTACATCCTGTATTATACTCCAGAGCTGCACTCACTATTCTGCTGGTGCAGTCACTGTGTACATACATTACATTACTGATCCTGAGTTACATCCTGTATTATACCTCAGAGCTGCACTCACTATTCTACTGGTGGAGTCACTGTGTACATACATTACATTACTGATCCTGTACTGATCCTGAGTTACATCCTGTATTATACTCCAGAGCTGCACTCACTATTCTGCTGGTGCAGTCACTGTGTACATACATTACATTACTGATCCTGTACTGATCCTGAGTTACATCCTGTATTATACTCCAGAGCTGCACTCACTATTCTGCTGGTGCAGTCACTGTGTACATACATTACATTACTGATCCTGAGTTACATCCTGTATTATACCTCAGAGCTGCACTCACTATTCTACTGGTGGAGTCACTGTGTACATACATTACATTACTGATCCTGTACTGATCCTGAGTTACATCCTGTATTATACTCCAGAGCTGCACTCACTATTCTGCTGGTGCAGTCACTGTGTACATACATTACATTACTGATCCTGAGTTACATCCTGTATTATACCTCAGAGCTGCACTCACTATTCTACTGGTGGAGTCACTGTGTACATACATTACATTACTGATCCTGTACTGATCCTGAGTTACATCCTGTATTATACTCCAGAGCTGCACTCACTATTCTGCTGGTGCAGTCACTGTGTACATACATTACATTACTGATCCTGTACTGATCCTGAGTTACATCCTGTATTATACTCCAGAGCTGCACTCACTATTCTGCTGGTGCAGTCACTGTGTACATACATTACATTACTGATCCTGAGTTACATCCTGTATTATACCTCAGAGCTGCACTCACTATTCTACTGGTGGAGTCACTGTGTACATACATTACATTACTGATCCTGTACTGATCCTGAGTTACATCCTGTATTATACTCCAGAGCTGCACTCACTATTCTGCTGGTGCAGTCACTGTGTACATACATTACATTACTGATCCTGTACTGATCCTGAGTTACATCCTGTATAATACCCCAGAGCTGCACTCACTATTCTGCTGGTGCAGTCACTGTGTACATGCATTACATTACTGATCCTGAGTTACATCCTGTATTATACTCCAGAGCTGCACTCACTATTCTGCTGGTGCAGTCACTGTGTACATACATTACATTACTGATCCTGAGTTACATCCTGTATTATACTCTAGAGCTGCACTCACTATTCTGCTGGTGCAGTCACTGTGTACATACATTACATTACTGATCCTGTACTGATCCTGAGTTACATCCTGTATTATATCCCAGAGCTGCACTCACTATTCTGCTGGTGCAGTCACTGTGTACATACATTACATTACTGATCCTGTACTGATCCTGAGTTACATCCTGTATTATACCCCAGAGCTGCACTCACTATTCTGCTGGTGCAGTCACTGTGTACATACATTACATTACTGATCCTGTACTGATCCTGAGTTACCTCCTGTATTATACTCCAGAGCTGCACTCACTATTCTGCTGGTGCAGTCACTGTGTACATACATTACATTACTGATCCTGTACTGATCCTGAGTTACATCCTGTATTATACCCCAGAGCTGCACTCACTATTCTGCTGGTGCAGTCACTGTATACATACATTACATTGCTGATCCTGAGTTACATCCTGTATTATACTACAGAGCTGCACTCACTATTCTGCTGGTGCAGTCACTATGTACATACATTACATTACTGATCCTGTACTGATCCTGAGTTACATCCTGTATTATACCCCAGAGCTGCACTCACTATTCTGCTGGTGCAGTCACTGTGTACATACATTACATTACTGATCCTGCACTGATCCTGAGTTACATCCTGTATAATACCCCAGAGCTGCACTCACTATTCTGCTGGTGCAGTCACTGTGTACATACATTACATTACTGATCCTGAGTTACATCCTGTATTATACTCTAGAGCTGCACTCACTATTCTGCTGGTACAGTCACTGTACATACATTACATTATTGGTCCTGTACTGATCCTGAGTTACACCCTGTATTATACTCCAAAGCTGCGCTCACTATTCTGCTGCCGCAGTCACTGTGTACATACATTACATTACTGATCCTGAGTTACATCCTGTATTATACTCCAGAGCTGCACTCACTATTCTGCTGGTGCAGTCACTGTGTACATACATTACATTACTGATCCTGTACTGATCCTGAGTTACATCCTGTATTATACCCCAGAGCTTCACTCACTATTCTGCTGGTACAGTCACTGTACATACATTACATTACTGATCCTGTACTGATCCTGAGTTACATCCTGTATTATACCCCAGAGCTGCACTCACTATTCTGCTGGTGCAGTCACTGTGTACATACATTACATTATTGATCCTGTACTGATCCTGAGTTACACCCTGTATTATACTCCAGAGCTGCGCTCACTATTCTGCTGCCGCAGTCACTGTGTACATACATTACATTACTGATCCTGTACTGATCCTGAGTTACATCCTGTATTATACTCCAGAGCTGCGCTCACTATTCTGCTGCCGCAGTCACTGTGTACATACATTACATTACTGATCCTGTACTGATCCTGAGTTACATCCTGTATTATACTCCAGAGCTGCGCTCACTATTCTGCTGCCGCAGTCACTGTGTACATACATTACATTACTGATCCTGAGTTACATCCTGTATTATACTCCAGAGCTGCACTCACTATTCTGCTGGTGCAGTCACTGTGTACATACATTACATTACTGATCCTGAGTTACATCCTGTATTATACCCCAGAGCTTCACTCACTATTCTGCTGGTACAGTCACTGTACATACATTACATTACTGATCCTGTACTGATCCTGAGTTACATCCTGTATTATACTCCAGAGCTGCACTCACTATTCTGCTGGTACAGTCACTGTACATACATTACATTACTGATCCTGTACTGATCCTGAGTTACATCCTGTATTATACTCCAGAGCAGCACTCACTATTCTGCTGGTGGAGTCACTGTGCACATACATTCCATTACTGATCCTGTACTGATCCTGAGTTACATCCTGTATTATACTCCAGAGCTGCGCTCACTATTCTGCTGCCGCAGTCACTGTGTACATACATTACTCTTCCTGTGTATATAATATAGTACATCCTGCATTATACTCCAGAGCTGCGCTCACTATTCTGCTGGTGCAGTCGCTGTCTACATACATTCCATTACTGATCCTGTACTGATCCTGAGTTACATCCTGTATTATACTCCAGAGCTGCGCTCACTATTCTGCTGCCGCAGTCACTGTGTACATACATTACTCTTCCTGTGTATATAATATAGTACATCCTGCATTATACTCCAGAGCTGCGCTCACTATTCTGCTGCCGCAGTCACTGTGTACATACATTACAGATCTCCTTTGACAGTTTTCCATGTATTTTTAGTATTAGAGGAGGTTCTATTATTTCGGTTGTATAAATACTAGTTTCCTTTGTGACTTTCCAGGATCTGTGGATCACTGGACGACCCTGGACGCCTCTTCTGTAATCCTTGACCCTTCTCTCTCTAAATATGACTCGGTGGAGATCGCCCTGGATTCTGCGATATCGCTCCCTTATGCCCAGAGCTATTGTCTATCAGGTAAATCTGACTACAAACCTCCTATATTCTGCATTATCTGCCAGATGTGCAGAGCGTCAGACCTGCGTATTTATGACGTGGACGGGTATATACTGTATTGTATCTGTATTATATGTAGCCTCATGTCTTTGCAGCCTGTGACCGTGCCGCGTCCTGCTTCACCACAACCATCAATGTTCAGCAGTCGGCCGTGAAATGCACATTTTACCCAGAAACACAAACCTGCGACTACAGTCTGGGAGGTCCTCGCTGTCAACTCCTGGTCAGAGAACGAGTGACCTCCATCTACAGGAAGAGGGGTACAGTAAATCATTAAGTCTTCCCCGGGGATCTATCCCCTACTATAGTCATAGCCTTGACTCCAGCGGGGCAGCCATAGCACAGCTCGGACAAACGGTACAAACAGGAGGGTTTTTAGAGTATTAAAATGGAACTATGTGACAGTCTTATGTGGGCTCTTTAAGAAAGTTTTATTTGGGTGTCTTGGCGGTATGTTGTCTTAGGCTCCTTCCTTTCGGGAAAAAAGGACTCCGTTGCAAATCCAACTCTGCATGTCAATTGGAAAGTGTTATGTTCTGCCTCCCACACATATGAGCCACTAGCTATTCCCCTGGTTGTAAAAACTGGAACATAAACATGCAAAAAAGAAAGTCAAAGAAGTAGCCATATCATAATTAAAAAATAAAAACTTTTAAAATGCTAATAACTTACTTTTCCCCCATTCCAACTCTTCCAGGGTTCTCTGCTGGTCTTTGTTTTTCCTGCTCTGTCCAGACGGACATGTGACTGCTGAAGCCAATAACTTTTGTCAACTTTGCACTTAGTGATTGGCTGCAGCAGTCACGTGTCTATATGGACAAACTAGAAAATACAGAGACCAAGTGGGAACCGGGAAGCATCAGAACAAAAGCAAACGGAGATCAGTTAAGTGATAACTTATTTTACAGTATTTCAAGGTTTGTTTTTTTTGTAGGACAACCCCTTTAAGGAAAGGGAATTTATGGAACATTTTTTTTGCTTTCTTAGAGTTCTGATTTTCTAAATGGACCATAAAAGGGGTGTAGTTAATGCAAATATACATAGTAAGAGGCACTCCCGGGAGGAGCAGGGTGTTAAAATATTCCGCAATTTATGATTTAAGCAATTGTGGAAGTTCTAGAAATAAAAGTCATTTGTAAGCTCCATTCTCTTAGCTCCTGCTCGTCCTGTGAGCTCACTGACCGTTCCACAAGGCGACATTGTGGGCAAACCTGGATCCGTTTTCGTTGGTTCTCATATGAAGAATGTGAATCAGTTCCTGGGCGTACCGTACGCAGCACCGCCCACCGGAGAGAACCGTTTCCGCCCCCCTCAGCCGTATTCCTGGACTGGCACGTGGAATGCCACCGTTAGTAGGTGAGATACAAGTTCTGGAGACCCGGCGGCGGCCGCTGATGTTTTTGCACAGTAATTTTTGACTGTAGAGAAGTTGTAGATTTTGTCGTATTGGAATAAACACGGTGCGGTTGATTTCACAGTTACTAGTTTCAGACCATGGGTTCCTGTTATGATCGCACTTAGGGTGGTAACGACCCCAACAGCTGAGCTCAGGAAACACTGGTGACCTGCAGACGGATTCAGAGATGGACGGGTCCAGAAAACAAGACGCAGAGACCTTAAAGGGAATCTGTCAGCAGGTTTTTGCTATGTTATCTAAGTGCACCATAATGCAGGGACAGAGACCCTGATTCCTGCAATGTGTTACTTACTGGCTATACAAAGCTCAGCATTTAGAGAACTGATAGATCTGCAGCAGATAAAACAGGGATTTTATCAAATCTACAACAACAGCCCAGTAAGGGATGTACCACTGGAATCAAAATCTCTGTCTCTACATCATGCTGCTCTCAGATTACATAGCAAATGCGTGATGACCCCAGAGTTTAGTTCTTTGGACTCATAAGACCCCAGATGCTGAAATTAATTCTGATCAATATTAATATTACCTTACTATTATTATTAGCTTATATTATTATTAATTTTGTCACGTAATATTGAGCAGTCAATACCTATTACTATATACTTATTGTAACTTATACTCTTACCTGTTGCAGCAAATCAACACTGTATAATTTACTGCTTTTCATAAAGTTTATAAAAAGCTGTAAATCATCCTGCTCCTCTTATTCATCCCTTGTATCTTGATCAACAACTAGAAACACACAGTATGTTGCCCTGATGGCCCCCTCAGCTCTCCACACCCAGTATGTTGGCCACCACAGCCTCCCAAACAGTATTATCCCCCACAGCCACCCACACACAGTATCATGGCCTCACAACCTTCCACACACAATGTAATTAGCCCACAGCCCCCCACACACAGTGTAATTACCCCACAGCCCCCTATACAGTATGATATCCCACAGCCCCCCACATACATTATGATGGCCCCACAGCCTCCACACAGTATAATGGGCTCCAGCACAGTATGTTTCCCCCATGGCTCCCCCAACACAGTACGATAGCGACCACAGCCCTCAAACAGTATAATTCCCCATAGCTACCCCCACTCAGTATGAAGGCCCCACAGCCCCTCACACAGTATGAAGGCCCCACAGCCCCTCACACAGTATGAAGGCCCCACAGCCACTCACACAGTATGAAGGCCCCACAGCCCCTCACACAGTATGAAGGCCCCACAGCCCCTCACACAGTATGAAGGCCCCACAGCCCCTCACACAGTATGAAGGCCCCACAGCCCCTCACACAGTATGAAGGCCCCACAGCCCCTCACACAGTATGAAGGCCCCACAGCCCCTCACACAGTATGAAGGCCCCACAGCCACTCACACAGTATGAAGGCCCCACAGCCCTGCGGGCCTCAAATATACAAGTGAATGACCCTAAACAAAAAAAAAAACTCTACTCACTTTGTCCCCATTCTCCTAGTGCACTGCTCCAGTTTTTGCTCTGTACAGATGGAGGCACCACCATAGACATGCTCTAGTGACTCAGTTCCATAGTCTGAATAGTGGAAAAGGGAGCCGGCGGCTCCTTCCTCCAATATTATATTCACCGGTATCTGCATCCTGAAGATCACAAGACTCAGCAGTCCCAAGACTTCAGTACTCTAGCATCCAGGCTTCATCAGACCTTACACCTTAGCACTAGATCTCGGATTGACCTCACTTCAAACACCCATGTCCATACAATAATCCTTTGATGGTCTGATCGGGTCCTCTACAGTGGCATTGACTGACTGCCCCAGGGCCACACTAATTTCAGGGGGGCTCCTTCTACTTCTGTATATATGTATTTCAGGAACTGTCACTTTGTTTATAGCCTTTTACTTATGTGGGAGAGACGCCCACTCCTGAAGTAGTCTCTAAGGACTCTCCTTTTTCAGAGTCTTCTAGACTTTTTAGAAGACTGTGTGTAAGTAAGCATACACTGAATAGAATTTGTGACAACTTTTGAAGAATTTTGTAAGAAATTAGTAAAGAAACTGATAAAACTTATTTTAGAAGCCTGGGGTGCGGTGGGGTGGGGCGTGTATGGGGGATCTCAGAAGACCTCAGGGTTCAATAGAAAATGCAGCTATGTTGGAGTCACTGATCACATAGTAGATGTGTTCTTAGGGTATCTTCTACCTTTATTGTATTTTATGTTCTCTAGGCCGAGCTGTCTGCAACCAGGGGATGGGAAGGCTCAGTATTTGTCTGTTAGCGAGGACTGCTTATACCTAAACCTGTTTATTCCACAAAATTCTGTAAGTATTAACACCCTCAAGATGTAGTGGAGATTTCTATAGCTTCTTACCTTGAAGAACCAGTAGATTCCTCTTCTTGATTGTAGTAACTGCGCATACTTAGCCAGTTTCTGATGGACAAGTTGTACACTATGTAAGATAAAAGCTCTTACTGCAGAAAAATAGAAGAATGACAGAAGATAGAAAAAGCAAACCAATTGCAAACTTGCTTATTTTCAAGCTGTGCAACTAAATATTCCAATATAATAGCATGAGAATATCCCATTATTGGGAACTGTGCAACGCTTGATTTTTCTTCTGAGTGTGCTGAAGGTAAATCAAATTCTTACTTTGAGATTCTCAAATAAGTTACAGCTGATCGCTGAGGGTCTCAGTAGAGATAATTTGAAGAGTTTTGCAATCAAGTATTGTGGCAGATGAGGATTTGTCAGGATAAGATCACATGTAAATTCAATGGGGGTTTATGGAGCTCCATATAGGGGAGATGTCGGCTGTGGTATACAGCCTGCGCCTGCTCCTAACAGTAGCGGCTGGAGCTCACCCAGATCGCTGCTGTTTAACTATTAAGATGTTGCAACATTTAAATGGTTGAGAAGTGCATTCTGAGTACTGATGTGTTAAAAACTTACCAAAGAAAGGAAACTCCTAAACACGATAATTTTTATGGGATATGCATTAAAACCATAAAAATGTAAGAATAAACACTTCAAGAATTAATGAAAAAATATTATATATATATTTTTATATATATTAGCAGAGAATAAGTCGGGAAAATCTATAATTGGGGCCGTTGCTATGGGGCAGGGTAAGAGAAAACTGATGTCCCTGATTATCCCTGGGTAATCTTTGCGATCATTAAGAAGGAATAATTAATTGTACTTTATAATACAAAACTAAAGTACAAGCAAAAAGTTCAACGTCCCAAGGGTGGGGGATGGGAGGGTCCAAAAAAGATATGTTGCAAGTATTAAAATTCTGTTTTTAAATATTAAAAAAAAATTAAATTAAATTTTTTCCCAATCCAAAAATACAGAGAATGAAAAAGTAAACCAAAAAAAAAAAAAGGCCCAATTTGAAATTGCCGCATCCATAAAAGTCTGATCTATCAAAATGTAAAATAATGGAATACACCTTAAATAACCAAAAAATTAAAATGTCAGAATTGCTGTTTTTGGTCACAAAATAATAATAAAAAGCGATAAAAATCAGGTAGCCCAAAATGCCACCCAAAAAAAAAACAAAAAACACAGCTTGGCACACAAAAAAACAAGTCCTCACAGAGGTCCATTGATGAAAAAATAAAAATAAAACGTTACGGCTATTGGAAAAAAATCAAGTACGAAATTCTTACAATAGTTAATTCGATTTTTTCATTAGGGAAAACCTTTCAACTAAAAGGGATTGTCCGCTGCGCGGTAGGTAGTTGGGTATATGGGGGTCCTGTTATAAGTTTTGTATTGAATTATTGTAGATACAATGTAACAATTCTTGTCTGGTTCTCTCTGTAATCGACTCCATCATCCTCCTCTTTCTCTTTGTTTTCAGAGAATGAGCGCCCCCATTTTGCTATATTTCCTCAACAATCCCAAAAGCTACTCTGTAAATGGTCAAACGTTTGTCGATGGCTCGTACCTGGCAGCCATAGGGGACATCATTGTGGTCACTGCTAGTTACAGAGTCGGCGTCTTTGGTTTCTTAAGCCCAGGTGAGCGTCCATGCACCTGTCTACATAAAACCTGATTGTGTTTCACAACCCCCCAAATCGGGCTGATTTTTCCATCTCTACGTCAACATCAAAGTCCATTTCTTAATATATCTTTATAGCGCCAGGAGCTCAATTTTGTTTCAAATACAAAGCTCCAAATCTCCTCCATAGACCTACAGGTAAATTATAGCATTATCTGCCACTAGAGGGAGCTCAAGAGCTAACTGCATACAGCTTTATTATTGGGCTTAATGTATGATTTGTCCGCAGTAAACTCTTAGGCTGTGTGCCCACGTAGCGTTTTACAAGCGTTTTTGATGCGGAATTTCCGCAGCGGAAACGCTTGTAAAATGCTTGGTAACCCGCACCCCATGATCCCCAATGGGTTTCCGCAACTTCTATGCACATGCTGCGGATTTTTCCGCAGCGTTTATGCCGCGTTCAAAAATCCGCAGCATGTCATTTAATTTTGCGTTTCCGCATGCAGAATTGCCTTTGTCCAATGCATAAAAAACGCAAGGCAATTCCGCATGTGGAAAACGCGTGATAAACGCGCGAAAAAAGCGCGATAAACGCGTGCGGAATTCCGCATGCGTTTTTCCGGGAGAGGACTTGCATTTATGCAGCAGAAATTTTCTGCTTCATAAATGCAACGTGGGCACATAGCCTTAAGCTCCCTCTAGTGGTGACTATATGCATCCAAAATATTATAATTTACCTCCTTACTATTATTTACCTTTATTTTTATACAGGGGATTTGGAGCCCTGTATCAACGAAAATGGATAAACAAAAAAACAATAATCAGAAGAGATTGTTAGATCTATAAATTAAATAGGGGAAACTTTTGTCATAAGGATAATTTGTGAAGTCACTTTTGCTTGTGATTGCGTTACCTTTATTTGTACCAAACATATCAAAGTGTCGCACAATAATTGAATAATTTGCCAAATTTTTTAAACAAAAATTTTCTGTCCAGAGATGCTTTTCCAATTTTTTTTACATCACTCTACCATATTGGAGAGCAATTTTTTAATGACTTTTTTTTTTACAAGTTGCAATTCATAAATCTGGCTACACCCACTGTTTAAAAGAGGCAAAAACAGTGAAAAAAAAATCAAAACTTTTGTGCAAAACGACACGCATCAAAATTTGTGACATTTTGTTGGCAGAAAACCCTGTGATTGGAATATCCCTTTAAGAAAAAAAAAAAATCAAGGTTGCCGTATCTTTAATTTTTCTGATTTAAAAGTAAATGAATGCCTCCAAAAAAAAAAATTTTTGCAAAACTTTTGATAAAATGTTGATACTAAATTGAAATATTCGGTAAATATTATATTTTCTCTCTGGACCGAATCTGTTTTTACTATAAATTTCATTCCCCCATTGTAGGTAACACTTTGCCAAATGGGAATTGGGGTCTTTTCGATCAGAGCACTGCCCTGAAATGGGTCCAGGAAAATATTATTTACTTTGGAGGTGACCCGAAGCAGATCAGTATTATCGCCGACCGTGCGGGCGCCGACCTCGCCAGCATTCACTTACTGGTACCAGGGACGAAACCCTTTAAAAGAGCAGCGCTCATGGTAAGACGCAACGTATGCATGATGATGAACATACGGTAATGTAACCTGTGTTATAAAATAGATGTTATAAAATAGATGTTAACGTAAAGAAGGATCGGGCAGGTTGGATTTCAACATGTCCAATCCCTTTTTCATGTATGATGTAAACCTCTGCCAGAGGAGTATGTCGGCGGCTTGTTCTCCCATTGTATTTTTATAAGAATATTGAATATTTTGGTGGGATATGATTTTATAAGAATATTAATGTTTTTTCTTTTGTCATCTCCTGCTTGAGGCTTACATATAAGCCCACCTAAAGACTTCTGTAGGGCCCATGTTGCATGGGGGCCCCTGCTCAGGATGGTCCCCTGACCACAGTAATATTAGCAAACAGTCATTTAAATGAGTTTTTGGAAATCTCCTGACCACTAATATACAGTTTGCATAGTTGGGGTCACGTTCCGACTAGGTTCTCCTACAGTTCTCTGAATACAACGTTGTAAAAGCCAAACCGTGCAAAATTTTTTAATGCGTCCTAATGGCAAACTTTATTTTTAGCCCCAAATACGCGCATTTAAGTAAAAAGAAAAACTTGTCCTCAAAGATGGACAACCCCTTTAAATCTCACCTCCGGGCCCAACCGCAAAATGCTCAGAGCTGCCCACTTTTGGGAATGCCCATTTTGCGGCCAGGTTTGCTGGACAGTCCCAACAATATCATGACTGCTGGTACTTTTTACCATTCTCTTCCTATTTGCCAGCTTCTCCTCCAGGAAAACCTGGATTGTGACAGGTGAAGTAGACTGATAAACACATTTTTTTTGTAGGTCATGTTCCATTCTCAATGTGCGCCTGAACGCCAGGGCTGAGTCTGGTGGTGAAGCCTCCAGACATAGAGGCTTCTGTGGCACCTGGGCGATATGCCACGTCTTCCCGAATTCATAGAGGACTCCACATTTCTGGGAAAAGTTGGCAAAAATGAATTAATAGGGTTGTCCATAACTTTGATATTGATATATGTCATCAATGTCTGACACCTGGTGCCCCCACCGATCAGCTGTGGTCAGGTCCCATGGTGACTTACAGTAACGAGTGTATGAAACCAGAACACATCAGGAAGATACGCGGTGCGGTGGCCATTTTCTGGTACTGCAGCTCAGCTCCTACTGAGACCACTACTAACCTGATATAAAACAGCTATCCTAAGGATAGGTAATAAATATAATGGACTTGGAAAACCCTCTTAAAGAGAATTTTTCACCTGGTCAGAAGTGTCCAATTTTTGCTCTTATTTTATTCCCACCGCTCCACTGAGTTTTCTGCTCTTTGTTTTTTTTCATTCCTCCATACGGTTCTAGAGATATTGACCTTTGTATTTAGTATTAATGTTTATAGTCTGTACCCAAAGGGGCGTGGCTCACAGTGTAATTATTCAGATCAGCTTGAAGACACACCCTAAATAATCCAGTGAGCCACGCCCCATTAGTAAAGGCCATAAAAATAAGCCCTACATATAAAGGCCCGAATCTTTGGAACCGTATGGCGGATTTAGAAAAAACAAAAAGCGGAAAACTCAGGGGATGAACGGGAATAAAATTAGAGCAAAAACTGGCCACTTTTGACCTAGTGACAGGCCCACTTTAAATCCATCATTTTAGGAAGAAATAACAGAAGTTCTATAAGAGATTTCTTTATTTATTCTGTACAGAGGAACATTAGATAAAATACCAAATTCCAAGCAATTTACAGCTTTTCATGGTGACATGGCGGATGGGTCATAGCCGGTGGCCCCCTTTATACCAATATACATATGCATAAAATATTCGGTGCTCATATTAGAGAATAAATAATGTGATTAGTGAGTAACTGTAATAATTTTGCAGCTAATACCCAAATAATAGTTGGAAAAATTGGTCATTCTGCAAGTCCATTACTGGTCATTCTCGAAATCTGAGATAATGGTTCACTACCGCAAAAACACATGCTCATCCTGGTGCTGGTCCTTGTCTCCGCACCTTGCCCATCATGGCACAGGAAACCCAGTGCTTGCTCCCTTGGTTAGTGGGGTGATGGCCGTAGACATGAGAATTTTTGGTAGCAGATCCAAAGCTCGTGTCTATGGTATGAAACAATGACCTCTCTGTCACCATTCTGGCAATAACTGGGCACCATACAAGTACATTTTAACCTGTCGCTATATTTATCTGGGGGTGGGATATCTCTTTAATCATTTTTCATTTGCCCAAAAATGCAGTTTATGGAGTTAGGATAAACTACAGTTAATATGTGTATAAACCCAAGATTTTGATCCCTTTCCTAAACATGGTGGCACCTCTAGGTAGGGTGGCTCATTAATGATTTGAACTGCTCATTGGTAAGGGAATGCGACCAACCTGGGATAGTCATGGGACATCATATCCTTTTTAGGGTCAAGGCTGGACATTTCCTATTCCTCAGAAATGGTTTTCGATAGTCTTGAATGTTCTTTCTTTTATGGTCCTTGATCGAGAACCATAAAAGAATCATGAGGTCAAATGGTAAGCGGCCGAATCAGATATTGTGATAATGGGAATAGCAACCTTTCCGGGCGTCTGTTGCATAAAAAAGTTTTTAGACAAGAATCAATATTCTTTGTTCAGCTATAGGATGCTCAACAAGATGTGTGCCTCTACCTGGAAGATGATCGGCCAAAATCTTCTTCGATCACGTGTCCTTCTATAGAATGACTGGTAACCTGCTCTCCTACCTCCTGTTTGTTTTGGTGGTGTATGATGAAGCTTTTTAATTGACCTTCCACCAGTCCTCATCCAAACCCCTATATGCACACTTTCAAAAACTTGAAATTCAAAAATTCAGGACTTTTAAGCCCCACCCCCAGGACCACCCCCCAATTTCACATTTTTACGAAACCTTGCCCCTTTGTGATCGAACTTGCAAAAATCAAAATTTGTCCTGGCAAAATCAAGATGGTTGGGAATCATGATGTGCGGGATGAAAATTTTGCCCTACTTTTAATCACTTAGTGGTTGTACATAATATTGGTTGTGCTGCCGAGAGATTTGCATAGTCCACTAGCTGTTTGCCAGGGGGATCTGCTCGTCACGTTCACCCACTTCATATGTAGTCTGGTGTGACAGCAGAAAATCCATCTGATCAAAGCACAATTAGTAGGAATAACATGATGGAAGGTCTACACTGAATGTGGCGGTATGAAATTTGGAGGCCCCGTTGGATAGTGTATCTTTGTGCAATCGGTTTCCTTTTTGAGCAGCGCCATAGTGAATTCTAATGACCGGGGCACTAGCTGAGGATCCGGAGCTCGAGAGTATAAATCTAGGTAGAGCACATGGGACTCTCATCTGTAACTTTCCGAATAACTGGAGCGGTCGGAGATGACACTGTTCCTAGAAAATATGTAGCTCCTCCGTTTCCTTTTTTGCTGGTCATTATTCCCAATGACAAAATTTTCATCTTCAGCCAATGACAAATACGAGGCGATGCTTTGTCTCAGCCCGTAACTGAGGAAAGAGTCGTCGGTTTCCAAAGAATTTTCAGGTTCTTCCACCG
Organism: Phyllobates terribilis; assembly: GCF_046119375.1. Taxonomy (NCBI): domain Eukaryota; kingdom Metazoa; phylum Chordata; class Amphibia; order Anura; family Dendrobatidae; genus Phyllobates; species Phyllobates terribilis. Next base: position 761,161,563 of record NW_027362764.1, read on the forward strand.
CCAACGACACCCTGAGAAATGAGAACATCACAAGTCAGCGTCAGAGATTGTTACTTGGTAGAAATAGTGAGGAGCTATATGCAATTATTTCAGGGACCAGGCAATACTCACCTCTTCATACTCCTCCAGTTAAATGGCTTCTTTCTTCTCATGATTGGGATTTCTTGCTTTACGTCGGGAACATTTACAGACTGTTGTGTGAGGCAAGGTGTGGTGAGAACGCAGCACAGGCCATCTGCACTTTCTGGAAAAAAAACAAGCACTGATTATTATTGTAGATTATTACTCTTAACCATATGAAGCAGTATTATAGCAGTTATATTCTTATACATAGGGACAGTATTATAGTAGTTATATTCTTGTACATAGGGGGCAGTATTATAGTAGTTATATTCTTATACATAGGGACAGTATTATAGTAGTTATATTCTTGTACATAGGGGCAGTATTATAGTAGTTATATTCTTGTACATAGGGGCAGTATTATAGTAGTTATATTCTTGTACATAGGAGCAGTATTATAGTAGTTATATTCTTGTACATAGGGTCAGTATTATAGTAGTTATATTCTTGTACATAGGGGCAGTATTATAGTAGTTATATTCTTGTACATAGGGGCAGTATTATAGTAGTTATATTCTTGTACATAGGGGCAGTATTATAGTAGTTATATTCTTGTACATAGGGGCAGTATTATAGTAGATATATTCTTGTACATAGGAGCAGTATTATAGTAGTTATATTCTTGTACATAGGGGCAGTATTATAGTAGTTATATTCTTGTACATAGGAGCAGTATTATAGTAGTTATATTCTTGTACATAAGGAGCAGTATTATAGTAGTTATATTCTTGTACATAGGAGCAGTATTATAGTAGTTATATTTTTGTACATAGGGGCAGTATTATAGTAATTATATTCTTGTAAATAGGGGCAGTATTATAGTAATTATATTCTTGTAAATAGGGGCAGTATTATAGTAGTTATATTCTTGTACATAGGGGCAGTATTATAGTACTTATATTCTTGTACATAGGAGCAGTATTATAGTAGTTATATTCTTGTACATAAGGAGCAGTATTATAGTAGTTATATTCTTGTACATAAGGAGCAGTATTATAGTAGTTATATTCTTGTACATAGGAGCAGTATTATAGTAGTTATATTCTTGTACATAAGGAGCAGTATTATAGTAGTTATATTCTTGTACATAAGGAGCAGTATTATAGTAGTTATATTCTTGTACATAGGAGCAGTATTATAGTAGTTATATTTTTGTACATAGGGGCAGTATTATAGTAGTTATATTCTTGTACATAGGGGCAGTATTATAGTAGTTATATTTTTGTACATAGGGGCAGTATTATAGTAGTTATATTCTTGTACATAGGGGCAGTATTATAGTAGTTATATTCTTGTACATAGGGGCAGTATTATAGTAGTTATATTCTTGTGCATAGGGGCAGTATTATAGTGGTTATATTCTTGTGCATAGGGGCAGTATTATAGTAGTTATATTCTTGTACATAGGGGCAGTATTATAGTAGTTATATTCTTGTACATAGGAACAGTATTGTAGTAGTTATATTCTTGCACATAGGAGCAGTATTATAGTAGTTATATTCTTGCACATAGGAGCAGTATTATAGTAGTTATATTTTTGTACATCTGGGCAGTATTATAGTAGTTATATTCTTGTACATAGGAGCAGTATTATAGTAGCTATATTCTTATACATAGGGGCAGTATTATAGTAGTTATATTCTTGTACATAGGAGCAGTATTATAGTAGCTATATTCTTATACATAGGGGCAGTATTTTGGTAGTTATATTCTTGTACATCGGGGCAGTATTATAGTAGCTATATTCTTATACATAGGGGCAGTATTTTGGTAGTTATATTCTTGTACATAGAGGCAGTACTATAGTAGTTATATTCTTGTACATAGGAGCAGTATTATAGTAGATATATTCTTGTACATAGGAGCAGTATTATAGTAGTTATATTCTTGTACAAAGGGGGCAGTATTATAGTAGTTATATTCTTGTACATAGGGGGCAGTATTATAGTAGTTATATTCTTGTACATAGGAGCATTATTATAGGAGTTATATTCTTGTACATAGGGGGCAGTATTATAGTAGTTATATTCTTGTACATAGGGGGCAGTATTATAGTAGTTATATTCTTGTACATAGGGGCAGTATTATAGTAGATATATTCTTGTACATAGGAGCAGTATTATAGTAGTTATATTCTTGTACATAGGGGCAGTATTATAGTAGTTATATTCTTGTACATAGGAGCAGTATTATAGTAGTTATATTCTTGTACATAAGGAGCAGTATTATAGTAGTTATATTCTTGTACATAAGGAGCAGTATTATAGTAGTTATATTCTTGTACATAGGAGCAGTATTATAGTAGTTATATTCTTGTACATAAGGAGCAGTATTATAGTAGTTATATTCTTGTACATAAGGAGCAGTATTATAGTAGTTATATTCTTGTACATAGGAGCAGTATTATAGTAGTTATATTCTTGTACATAGGAGCAGTATTATAGTAGTTATATTCTTGTACATAAGGAGCAGTATTATAGTAGTTATATTCTTGTACATAAGGAGCAGTATTATAGTAGTTATATTCTTGTACATAGGAGCAGTATTATAGTAGTTATATTTTTGTACATAGGGGCAGTATTATAGTAGTTATATTTTTGTACATAGGGGCAGTATTATAGTAGTTATATTTTTGTACATAGGGGCAGTATTATAGTAGTTATATTCTTGTACATAGGGGCAGTATTATAGTAGTTATATTCTTGTACATAGGGGCAGTATTATAGTAGTTATATTCTTGTGCATAGGGGCAGTATTATAGTGGTTATATTCTTGTGCATAGGGGCAGTATTATAGTAGTTATATTCTTGTACATAGGGGCAGTATTATAGTAGTTATATTCTTGTACATAGGAACAGTATTGTAGTAGTTATATTCTTGCACATAGGAGCAGTATTATAGTAGTTATATTCTTGCACATAGGAGCAGTATTATAGTAGTTATATTTTTGTACATCTGGGCAGTATTATAGTAGTTATATTCTTGTACATAGGAGCAGTATTATAGTAGCTATATTCTTATACATAGGGGCAGTATTATAGTAGTTATATTCTTGTACATAGGAGCAGTATTATAGTAGCTATATTCTTATACATAGGGGCAGTATTTTGGTAGTTATATTCTTGTACATAGGGGCAGTATTATAGTAGCTATATTCTTATACATAGGGGCAGTATTTTGGTAGTTATATTCTTGTACATAGAGGCAGTACTATAGTAGTTATATTCTTGTACATAGGAGCAGTATTATAGTAGATATATTCTTGTACATAGGAGCAGTATTATAGTAGTTATATTCTTGTACAAAGGGGGCAGTATTATAGTAGTTATATTCTTGTACATAGGGGGCAGTATTATAGTAGTTATATTCTTGTACATAGGAGCATTATTATAGGAGTTATATTCTTGTACATAGGGGGCAGTATTATAGTAGTTATATTCTTGTACATAGGGGGCAGTATTATAGTAGTTATATTCTTGTACATAGGGGCAGTATTATAGTAGTTATATTCTTGTACATAGGGGCAGTATTATAGTGGTTATATTCTTGTGCATAGGGGCAGTATTATAGTAGTTATATTCTTGTACATAGGGGCAGTATTATAGTAGTTATATTCTTGTACATAGGAACAGTATTGTAGTAGTTATATTCTTGCACATAGGAGCAGTATTATAGTAGTTATATTCTTGCACATAGGAGCAGTATTATAGTAGTTATATTTTTGTACATCTGGGCAGTATTATAGTAGTTATATTCTTGTACATAGGAGCAGTATTATAGTAGCTATATTCTTATACATAGGGGCAGTATTATAGTAGTTATATTCTTGTACATAGGAGCAGTATTATAGTAGCTATATTCTTATACATAAGGGCAGTATTTTGGTAGTTATATTCTTGTACATAGGGGCAGTATTATAGTAGCTATATTCTTATACATAGGGGCAGTATTTTGGTAGTTATATTCTTGTACATAGAGGCAGTACTATAGTAGTTATATTCTTGTACATAGGAGCAGTATTATAGTAGATATATTCTTGTACATAGGAGCAGTATTATAGTAGTTATATTCTTGTACAAAGGGGGCAGTATTATAGTAGTTATATTCTTGTACATAGGGGGCAGTATTATAGTAGTTATATTCTTGTACATAGGAGCATTATTATAGGAGTTATATTCTTGTACATAGGGGGCAGTATTATAGTAGTTATATTCTTGTACATAGGGGGCAGTATTATAGTAGTTATATTCTTGTTCATAGGGAGCAGTATTATAATAGTTATATTCTTGTACATAGGGGCAGTATTATAGTAGTTATATTCTTGTACATAGGAGCAGTATTATAGTAGTTATATTCTTGTACATAGGGGGCAGTATTATAGTAGTTATATTCTTGTACATAGGGGCAGTATTATAGTAGTTATATTCTTTTGCATAGAGGGCAGTATTATAGTAGTTATATTCTTGTACATAGGGGCAGTATTATAGTAGTTATATTCTTGTACATAGGGGCAGTATTATAGTAGTTATATTCTTGTACATAGGGGCAGTATTATAGTAGTTATATTCTTGTACATAGGGGCAGTATTATAATAGTTATATTCTTGTACATAGGAACAGTATTGTAGTAGTTATATTCTTGTACATAGGAACAGTATTGTAGTAGTTATATTCTTGCACATAGGAGCAGTATTATAGTAGTTATATTTTTGTACATACGGGCAGTATTATAGTAGTTATATTCTTGTACATAGGAGCAGTATTATAGTAGCTATATTCTTATACATAGGGGCAGTATTTTGGTAGTTATATTCTTGTACATAGGAGCAGTATTATAGTAGTTATATTCTTGTACATAGGGGCAGTATTATAGTAGTTATATTCTTGTACATAAGGAGCAGTATTATAGTAGTTATATTCTTGTACATAGGAGCAGTATTATAGTAGTTATATTTTTGTACATAGGGGCAGTATTATAGTAGTTATATTCTTGTACATAGGGGCAGTATTATAGTAGTTATATTCTTGTACATAGGGGCAGTATTATAGTAGTTATATTCTTGTACATAGGAACAGTATTGTAGTAGTTATATTCTTGTACATAGGAACAGTATTGTAGTTGTTATATTCTTGCACATAGGAGCAGTATTATAGTAGTTATATTTTTGTACATATGGGCAGTATTATAGTAGTTATATTCTTGTACATAGGAGCAGTATTATAGTAGCTATATTCTTATACATAGGGGCAGTATTTTGGTAGTTATATTCTTGTACATAGGAGCAGTATTATAGTAGTTATATTCTTGTACAAAGGGGGCAGTATTATAGTAGTTATATTCTTGTACATAGGGGGCAGTATTATAGTAGTTATATTCTTGTACATAGGGGGCAGTATTATAGTAGTTATATTCTTGTACATAGGAGCATTATTATAGGAGTTATATTCTTGTACATAGGGGGCAGTATTATAGTAGTTATATTCTTGTACATAGGGGGCAGTATTATAGTAGTTATATTCTTGTTCATAGGGAGCAGTATTATAATAGTTATATTCTTGTACATAGGGGCAGTATTATAGTAGTTATATTCTTGTACATAGGAGCAGTATTATAGTAGTTATATTCTTGTACATAGGGGGCAGTATTATAGTAGTTATATTCTTGTACATAGGGGCAGTATTATAGTAGTTATATTCTTGTGCATAGAGGGCAGTATTATAGTAGTTATATTCTTGTACATAGGTGCAGTATTATAGTAGTTATATTCTTGTACATATGGAGCAGTATTATAGTAGTTATATTCTTGTACATAGGAGCAGTATTATAGTAGTTATATTCCTGCACATAGGGGGTAGTATTATAGTAGTTATATACTTGTACATAGGAGCAGTATTATAGTAGTTATATTCTTGTACATAGGGGCAGTATTATAACAGTTATAGCTTACCTGAATAGTGATTAACAAGGTGCTCCAGGCACTGGAAAGTCAACCTTGGGGAGATATAATACCAGTTGTTCGGGAGACGGAAGATTCTATAATGTTTCACTTGTCTGTGTTTGACCGATAACGAATATGATCCTGAATATAGTGGGGAATATAAAATACCATTATTAATATAAATCTGAGGATTAGTTTACATCTACAGTGCCACAGATTCTTGATATTTACAGCAGTATACATACAAATGCACCAGAAAAGATTCTGCTCTTATTAGTACTGAAGCCGGTCGGTCGTCCATTGTTTTATTGTCTTTTTTCTATGAATGGGATAGAATAAGCCAGAACTTGGCAGCAATTAGACATATCCATTCGAGCTGTCATTCAGAGGACCTCTCGCTGTTCTTACTGTCACAGACACTGACTGTGGTGATGTATGTGGTTGGCGCAGGGACTGCCCTTTTAGTAATATTCACTGTTGTGGTTTCCCAGGCCCGACCACCATAAAGTCATTTGAGACTGCATAGGGCTGGTTTATATTTATGACATACGTGGCATGCTTATATTACTAACTACATATATAACCACAACCAAACAACGACTATACCCCCCTCCATATAGAGAATACTCTGCTTGAGAACTTCATCTATGGTCTCCGGAACAGTTTTGGTAGTTTTACATTTTATCACTGTATGGTGGTATTATTTAAGCTCAATACAGACATTCCTTCATTCTTGTGGGTGGGATTCCTAATTTTAAAGGGTCAACACATATCTGGCTTTGGCAAAGATAGTGATTTATGAGTTTTTATTTTACATAGGTTGTTGCTTTAAGTTGGTGTTTCTATCACAGACACTTATGGTTTTGCCACAGAAAATACCCCAAATTAAAAATACATGCAGGATCCACCTCTGCTTGGCTCTTTCAGACATGTGTGGCTCTTTCCATTCACTTCTTTTCCAAAAATAGCCGCGTATGCTTCATAAAAGTGAATGAAGAGACCCGCGCATGGTTCATAAAAGTGAATGAAGAGACCCGCACATGGTTCATAAAAATGAATGAAGAGACCCGCGCATGCTTCATAAAAGTACATGAAGAGACCCACGCATGGTTCATAAAAGTGAATGAAGAGACCCGCACATGGTTCATAAAAGTGAATGAAGAGACCCGCACATGGTTCATAAAAGTGAATGAAGAGACCCGCACATGGTTCATAAAAATGAATGAAGAGACCCGCGCATGCTTCATAAATGTGAATGAAGAAACCCGCGCATGCTTCATAAAAGTGAATGAAGAGACCCGCACATGCTTCATAAAAGTGAATGAAGAGACCCGCGCATGGTTCACAAAAGTGAATGAAGAGACCCGCACATGCTTCACAAAAGTGAATGAATAGACCCGCACATGCTTCATAAAAGTGAATGAATAGACCCGCGCATGCTTCATAAAAGTGAATGAATAGACCCGCGCATGCTTCATAAAAGTAAATGAAGAGACCCGCGCATGGTTCATAAAAGTGAATGAAGAGACCCGCACATGGTTCATAAAAGTGAATGAAGAGACCCGCACATGCTTCATAAAAGTGAATGAAGAGACCCGCACATGCTTCATAAAAGTGAATGAAGCGAGCCACGCATGCTTCATAAAAGTGAATGGAGAGACCCATGCGTACTTTATGGGAGTGAGTGAAGAGAGCCACGTATGTTTCATATTTCATACAAGTGAATGAAGACAGCTGCATATACTTAATAGGCGAGAATGGAGAAAGCTGCACATGCTTCATGGAACTGAATGAGTAAATCCATGTATGCTTCATAGAAGTTACGGAAGAGAGACGCGCATGCTTCATAGAAATAAATGAAGAGAGTTGGCATACTTCATGGAAGTTACAGAAGAGAGTCGCGCATACTTCATAGTATCGAAGGAAGAGAGCCGTGCATGCTTTATAGTAGTGAAGGAAGAGAGATGCGCATGCTTCATGGAAGTGAAGGAATAGAGCTGCGCTTACTTCATAGAATTGAAGGAAGAGAGTCGCTCAAGCATCATAGAAGTGAATGAAGAGAGCTGCACATGCTTCATAGAAGTGAATGAGGATATCCATCTGCGCTTCATAAAATCGAAGGAAAAGAGCCCTGCATGCTTCATATTAGTGAAGGAAGAGCGCCGAGCATACTTCATATTAGTGAAGGGAGAGAGACGCACATGCTGCATAGTAGTGAATGAAGAGAGCTGCACATGCTTCATAGAAGTGAATGAGGATATCCATCTGCGCTTCATAGAATCGAAGGAAAAGAGCCCTGCATGCTTCATATTAGTGAAGGAAGAACGCCGAGCATACTTGACATTAGTGAAGGGAGAGAGACGCACATGCTTCATAGTAGTGAAGGAAGAGAGATGCATATGCTTCATAGTATTGAAGGAAGAGAGCCCGGCATACTTCATATTAGTGAAGGGAGAGAGACGCACATGCTTCATAGTAGTGAAGGGAGAGACACACACATGCTTCATAGTAGTGAAGGAAGAGAGCCGCGCATGCTTCCTACTAATATCAAGAAAGGAGGAATATAACTCAGCAATATTTTGCAATACATAGTCAATGCTTTATTAAATACAAAACACAGAAAAGATAATAAAGTACAAACATAGAGGTAGTGTCAGATGGTAAAGTGCTTCCAGGTAGGACAAATATTGTAATGCATTCACAACAATTCAGTGATACGGCAAAATTGCACATTGCCCAAAAAGTAGCCTAGCTATAAATATTTATATTACCAGAAAAGTCAATAAGAGGGGCAGAAATCACAGAATATGCCATAGATCCACCCAAATGTGGTAAGAGTCATAGCCTCCCTACATGCTATATGAAGGAAGAATAAAGAAAGAACATAGCAGTATAAGTATTCATGGCATATAGCCTATTTGTATCCATTCAACCAATAACATATAACAGAAGAGAAGGTATTACCTACCAAGGGAGCACAGCGGGGAATAAAGGAGTGGTGAAGGTGATTTCCTGACGCACGTTTCGCGGCATCCCAGGCCGTTTCCTCAAGGGCAGAGAGTATGACCTTCATAGTAATGAAGGAAGAGAGCCGCGCATGCTTCACAGTAGTGAAGGAAGAGACGCGCATGCTTCATAGTAATGAAGGAAGAGAGCCGCGCATGCTTCACAGTAGTGAAGGAAGAGAGATGCACATGCTTCATAGTAGTGAAGGAAGAGAGCCGCGTATACTTCACATTAGTGAAGGGAGAGAGACGCACATGCTTCATAGTAGTGAAGGAAGAAAGATGCACATGCTTCATAGTAATGAAGGGAGAGAGATGTGCATATTTCATAGAAGTGAAGGAAGAGAGACGCACATGCTTCATAGTAGTGAAGGGAGAGAGTCATGCATATTTCATAGAAGTGAAGGAAGAGAAGCGCGCATGCTTCATAGTAGTGAAGGAAGAGAGATGCACATGCTTCATAGTAGTGAAGGAAGAGAGCCGCGTATACTTCACATTAGTGAAGGGAGAGAGACGCACATGCTTCATAGTAATGAAGGAAGAGAGATGTGCATATTTCATAGAAGTGAAGGAAGAGAAACGCGCATGCTTCATAGTAGTGAAGGGAGAGAGCCGCGTATGATTAATAGAAGTTAAGGAAGAGAAAGAGAGCTGCGCATGCTTCATAGTAGTAAAGGGAGAGATGCACATGCTTCATAGCAGTGAAAGGAGAGAGCTGCGCATACTTCATAGTAGTGAAGGAAGAGAGACGCAGATGCTTCATAGTAGTGAAGGGAGAGAGATGGACATGCTTCATAGTGAAGAAAGAGAGGCACGCATATTTCATAGAAGTGAAGGAAGAGAGACGCGCATATTTCATAGAAGTGAAGGAAGAGAGACGCACATGCTTCATAGTAGAGAAGCAAGAGAGCCGCGCATGCTTCATAAAAGTTAAGGAAAAGAGCAGCGTATGCACATCCACTTACCAGTTCATAGTGGCGCAAAATGGGGCCCTGAAGATGATGAGGGTCCCATAGATGGAAGCTATATCTAGCAGACATTTATGGTATATTTTGAGTATATGACATGTTTGTGAGAGATAGGAATACCCCTTTAACTCTTAAAGGGACAGCATGATTATGCCAGCTTCAGTACTAAGCATATCACTGACATTTTACCTTTTTTTGTTTCACTTTGTCTGATCATGAATGATCCATTCTTCATTTCCGGGAGCTGGAGTAGTTGTTCAGACTTTTCCCTTCCCACTCCATCAAAAAGCCACCTGAAAAGTGCAACGACCCAATAGAAAATGAGGACATTAAAGGGATTTTAAAATGATCATAATTACAGTCGTTCTCAGAGGGAGTAAGTGTTGTATCTACCATAGAGATCGACCTTGCGACTTCTACGTGGCCCATAATGTAAGGGGCCTGGCACTAAACTACTTCTTCTGCTTCCCTCAAATAGATCTTGGCTGCCCCTAGGGGGAGCTCACTGCATACTGACTTTTACAGACTCTATTAAGTTTAAAGGGGTTTTACATGCTGAACAGAAAAGTCTGCAGTAACTTTACATAACGGCCGGCTGCCGAATTGTATACCCAGCACCATACCTCCCAACTTTAGAAGAAGAGAAAGAGGAACAGATCATGCGGTGCGCGTAGCGTGCCACGGAAAATTTTGTCCACGCCCCTGGCCATATCACAATCCATGCCCATTTACCATTTCTTTCTCCCCTTGCAGGAGGAGTTGTCAGAGGGACGGTGGTAATAAGGGGCATTCAAAAGATGCCAAAGACTGCAGGGTGCAGACCCAAATCCAGGACTGTCCGCTGTATCTGGGACAGTTGGGACTAGAGATGAGCGGATGGATTCCCAGGTCTCTGGTCCAGCATCCAGATGGTCAGTGCTACCTGGCGGCTGGACAGGAGGCTGTGAATCTCTAACCTTCCGGCGTCCCTGGCGGCTTTTGATCTTTCGGGCAGCGTGACATCATCTGTGTATCCTGCTCATCTCTAGTTGGGGCCTGTGGATTATTTTCTGTTCCTTCATTCACAGTCGGAGCCGCCAGAACTTTCTTATCTTCATGTAGCTTCACTATACGACATCTTGTTTTTTTTGTGTCTGTAAGGCTGTGTTCACATGTACCAATCCTGATATGCATGTCCCCCTCATCCCCAATCCTGGTATGCATGGCCCCCCTATCCTGGTATACATGCCCCCCATCACTGCACACATGAAAAAAATAAATTTCTACTCACCTCTCTTCCCTCTGCTTCAGCGCTGCGTCCTGTCTGCTGGCAGCTGATCTCAGCATCTGAGCAGCGCATGACGTCACTGCCATGTGCCCTCAGATGCTGAGGTGAGCTGTGGGGATATTAACTCCTCTCCATGCCGGGACTATGGGCATGGAGAGGAGTGAATATTCATTCTTCTTAATAGTGCTCACTGTAGCCGCAACCGCTGGCTTCCTGCTGCAGCTCAGCGATCTTCTGTGCCCGCTACTAAAGAGAATGAATATTCACTTCTCTCCACGCCCATGGGAGTGGAGAAGAGTGAATATTCATTCTCTCTAATAGCGGGCACACAGGATCATCCAGCCGCTGCAGGAAGCCGGCGGCTGTGATTGACAGTGTGCGCTATTAAGGAGAATGAATATTCACCCCTCTTCACGCCCATGGGCATGGGTAAGAGTGAATATTCATTTTCTTTAGCAGCGGGCACACGTGGTAGCTGCAGCTGCTGGCTACTACCTATGCTCGCTGCTCCACCGCCTCTGCAACACCCCCACCACACTCCACAGCCGGAATGTATAGAAGCCGGGAAAACAGCTGAACCGTGATGAGACGCGGGACTGAGCCCTCAAAGCAGGACAGTCCCGCCGAAAAAGAGACAGTTGGGAGGTATGGACCTCTGCAACCGAGGAAGTTATGCCCCTGGCTGCAGACTTTTACCTCAATCCTAGAGAACTCCTTTAATAAACTGAACTAAAATTAGGAAAAAATATATATTTATACACGCACACTAGTACATAAAATTGCGGGACTGTTGGGAGCTATGCCAGCACAAGTGGAAAGAAGCATATGAGAAAATAGGTGGTATGTGATTTCAAGTATGCAAATCGCATGTGACTGGAAGTATGCAAATGTGCAGCCACTCGCGCTGGGAATAGAGGGGAATCCTAACAGTTTGTGCAATGCACACTGTCATGATTCGGGACTCTACTTGACTGCAGACTGTTTAGCTCAGAAATAAGCCTTAATTCTAGCTGAACAAATCCATATGCAGTTAGCTCCCCCTCAAGGCGATTGTACGGAGCAGCTTTTTATCATTTGAATGCCCTTATGAAGCCCGGCATGTGTGCTTTCAGGTGTGTAAAATGTGAATCCATCCCCTTTTTAAATATTTATTTTTAAATTATGGTGGACATTTGGAGAACCCTAAGGGAGTTTGAGGCTCATTCTGAGTTTTACTCTGAAGCCTAATGCTTTTTGTGTTTGCTCCATATACTAAGACTCCTATAAAATAGATTCTTCCAGTTCCAAAGGATTCTTCAGAGTATGAAAGCCCAAGGGTATACAGATAAAGCATTGGTTCCTGGTGGGTCTATAGGCCCCTCAATGGAAATTATCAATGACACATGATGGCTCGCTCTGGCTTCTCTCTGCCCAGCTTGGCTTGATTGACAGGTCTCTCCATATTTGCTTATTAAACAGTTGACAAGTCCCCTTTAAACGTCTATAGATTTGCAGCAGAAAAGGTGTCTGTACCTTGAATATTGTCAATTTTCATTCCCTCTGCTGGTCCCTGTAAGAGCTGTATACTCTGAGCCAATCAGATCCCTTCCTCTGGAAGCTCCTCCTTCTCCTGAGATACTGCAGCTGCATACCCCTCTTCCCCTCCCACCAGATCCACCTTCCACAGTTATTTTGATAAGTGAGAATGTAGGGGAAACAGGCAGCTGCCAAGTGGGAAATCCTTGACTTTCTTTAATATTCTATATTACAAGGTTTCACGCACTGACATGTATTACAATGCAAAAAAAATGATCCCAGCCTTGCACTCACCCGTGGTAGACTTTCGCCACACACTTTGATGGTATGTAGTTTTCTCGACCTGATTTAAGGGATACGACTCTCCACCATCCTCCCTCGCTATAACAAAAAGAAAATACTAACTTTTTAGCACCTTAAGGAGACATTAAATAACCACTCCACTTGTAAAAAAAAAACTTTTCTGCAGTTGCTAAACTTTACAAAACTTTTAGTTTGCAGAGAACTTTAGTTTGACAGCTCAGCTGGATTCTGATTGGTTACTGTGAGTTCTAGGGACATTGAGCTGCCAGTATAAAGGAGCAAGAAGAGTTGCCATAGGGACATAAGCAGAGATTGACTGAGAGCAACTAATGTTGTCCATTTTACACATGGCCAGTATATAGGGATCAAAGAGGTAATTGTTCTGGGACCTCCATCTGTGGGGAGCTCCATTACAGAGATCAACCTGGGCCTGCATGGTATTTGGTAGCCTCTTTCCTGGACCATTAAGCCAATTCCTCACCCCTTATTTGCTAGCAGTGCCCTTCCTCCGGACAGTGGAGTATATATTCCAGCATAGGCCTCCTCTGTCCAAGTGTTCCCATAATAGACAGATGAGAAGCCTGCATGAATTGTACCACCATGGCGCACTACCACAAATGAGCAGCTTCCTGCATAGGGTGTTGTCTCTAGCTTTCATTGTGGCTCCAGCTGTGGGATCACTTTGGTACAACTAAGTGCACACTGTATGACACTATTGCTATGTTGGCACTATATGGCACTTTTATTAGTAGTAATAATTACTATTAGTATCAGTACTTCCCATTCACACACCTTTACAAAAGCTGGAAGATGCCCTCCTGCCATGTGTTTCCCAGGGGTCCTCGCAGACCTTTATCCAGCCCCAATTATACCGTATTCTCCTCTGCAATGTCTTTGCACTTTATTTCCCCTCGCACCAGATTTGCATTAACGTCTTTTGAGGTTTTTTGTTTTTCTCAGATTCAGTAAAGTGATTTTCCATTGTGCGATTCTGCTACTTTTATCGTAACCCCACCTGTATCTATATAAACCCACCTGCACCGCACCGAACCGTAGCACTGCAGATTATATACAGCGTATACTATTTTCTGTGTAATCTGCCGCCCATTACATCTTTCTCTCCGTATCTTACCGTCCCACACCGCCCTGTCACTTTCACTACGTCCCTCATGGGGGAATTACGAAAGGCGTTAATTGAAATTTATAAAATCAGTTATCTAGTTTTGCAAAATGGGAATGGCCCTTTACGGCCTCTTACACATATGTGTCCGTTTTGTGCACTTAGCATATGGCCGTGTTTTTTTTTTTTTTTTTTACCATCCAAGGCTCACTCATTTTTCATGTACAGAGGCCCATCTTGCTCCTTTCCAAGTGTCTCTCCTAATAACAGGTTCATGAATAACGGACAGCACAAGGTTCCCTTCTACATGCCGCCTGCTGTTTTTGCCGACCTATTTACTTAAAGGGTTTTCCCAACATTATAAATTTGGTATATTCAGATAGTGCTTAAAAAAACAAGCCATTTTACAATTTACTGCCTATTAAAATTTTCAGCCGTTCTTGAGATATTAACACTTTTAATTTTGTTTATTTTGTTGCCTTGGAGACCGACCACCGCTGCTAGATGACAAAAAAAAAAATGCTCAGTGCTTGCAAGCTCTTTTCTATTGAGCTTGTAAGCTTTGCTTTGAAGCTGACCAGGATTGCTGGAGCTCAATGTTACCTCCTAATCCTGGCCAGCTTCAGTACAACGAGGATAAACCAGCCAGCAGCGGTGGTCGGTCTCATAGGCAACGAGCTGTAAACTAAAAGAAAAGTGTTAATATCTCAAGAAGGGCTGAAAATTTTAACAAGCAGAAAATTGCAAAAATGCTTGTTTTAACAAGCTCTATCTGACAATACCCATATACAAATATGGGAATAACCCTTTAAATGGCCAAGTTCAGCTTTCTAAGAGGATTGGAGTAGACCTTGTCTCTGATTTGTAAGATCGGACATGTGAATAGACACGTATAATATAATCCCATGTCCGAGAGAAGATGACACTGTACTAATAATAATTAGTACACCTACTATTACTGAAGACACTGCTATTACCCATAACACTACCACTAGTAATACCACCACTATTACATATAGGCTAACTGTCCCAAATTTGCCTAGACTGTCCCAATTTTTACAAATCTGAAAATTAGGTGTGTCGGGGGTTTACGAAAATCCCGGCAACAAATGGTCATTTTTGGTTGGGATTGCCACGAGATGTGACCACTACAGCGAGTGATTGGTTGGTTGTATACCACCATGGTGGCATCTGCCCAATGCTCCCAACATCCATCATATATGTATGACGGAAAGTTTTACCCAGCAGAAATCCCCTGGTAACTGTTGCAATTGGAGCTCGCTCTGATCGCAGCAGTTAAACCCCTAAGATGCCTGGGTCAACCGTCATAATGGCATCTAAGCGGTTAGATTTAGGGGGAATTTTCTGTCCACCCCATTAGACCACTGAGATGTGACCGCGTGAACCTGATGGGTTGTTTAATGACAACCAGGAGCCTGTGTGGGGTGTATAAATTGAAAATTTTGCAGTGGGGATCCTGGATCTTTAGTTGTGCCCCTCGTTGTTTTGACATGGCATTGCTTGAGACAGAGACCACCGGCATGAGTCCAGAGAGGGTCAGCAAAGATAATGGTAAAGGCGCCTGCTACTCCTTTTCTAATAAGGTGACTGGACAACCCCTTAAAGGGTAATTTCCAAAGTTTAAAGTCTGAATGAAAGTTGATTATTGGTGGGGTCTGACCTAAGGGACCCCAACTAATCCCAGGAACTGGCTTCTAAAATGACATATTAGAATGGAGAGTGATGTATTCAGCCATACATAACAGTCCAAGAGACACTGAAGAGTGTGGTGGCGCATGGGCATTTCCGAGCCATGTTCTCAGGATCGCAGGGGTTCCCCTCACCGATCCGCAAGTTTAGATGTTGGAGATAAACCTTGACCTCCACCACTACTACAGATACCAGTGACCCCCCGACTACTATTCCCACTAATCCCGCTACACATACTATGAACACCGTTACGTCTAAGCTTTATAATAAAAAAACTTACTCTGAAATGACCCGAAGTTTCTCTCCAAAGTAAAATATCGGTTCGCTGACGTCCGGAGGGGGATAGTCATAGAGAACGGCCAAAAAATCACTTTCTGTACCTGGTGGCGATAAAACAAATGAAATACGGACAACCTAAAGATCGGAGCAGTAAAGCGAGGAATGGTGGGTTATGGGTGATGTCATCCATTCAGCCGTAGAGTCATGGTGATGCCACGGAGGCACTGACCTGTCTGAGTGGCAGCGATTTTGTCTGGTGGAGCGGAGGCTCTCATCATGTTCCCCATTTCCGGATTTTCGGCAGTTATTGATCCCGATCCTAGGAGACAATACAACAACTGGATGAAATGAGTGAACAGGATGTTTTATATCTATTCATCTTCTGTAAGAAGATATTGCTTCAGTACCGATCGTATGTGCAATCAGGCTCGGACTGGCCCATGGGAGAACAGGAGAATCCTCCGGTGGGCCCCTACTTGTATGACCAGTACTTGGCACAATATACTTGATTCACCATATAGAGGCGAAGGAAACATGTTTCGCACAATTGTGGAGCATAGTGTGAATGCACCCTTATACCGTTACTGAATTAATGGGGTGTTACCATCTAGTAAAGTGATGGCATAGATGTCAGATACAACCTAAGGGACCCCCGCTGATCCTGGTGTTGCACTAAATCCACTTACAAGTAAACTTTGCAGAAGAGAACTTCTACTCCAAAAACTCCTCAAAAAACTCAACCTTGGGCTATATACCCACAGAGTTTTATTAGGAGTGTTTTTTTTGGGGGATTGGATCCTCTAAAAAATGCTTCTTAAAAAACACTTCAAAAACTCTTGGAAAACTCTTCTTACTATTTTGTTATGGGAAATCCACTTTGCTGTTTTTATAAAAACTTTTTTAAGCTTTTTTTTTCTTCCTGAAACGGTTTTGAAAAAAAAAGAGTGTGTCACAGATCCTGATAGAATCTGCTCCAAACTAGGTGCTGTTCAATTACAGGGCTGAAAAGAACACTATGGGAAAATAAATCTCTTCCAGAATTCTTTAAGAAAAACTCCTTCAAAATCCCACAAAAAGGAGACTTTCCAGTAGCATCTTAAGCCTAAAAAACTCTTTTTGAATGACTCAGAAAACTGTGTGCCCATAGCCTTGGAGTATGTTCACACTGCGTCTTTTTTCCAACAATCAAAATTTTACGTTTTTCAAGGTGAATGTGCTTCAGGAATCGCTCCTCAGAGATTTAACAATCCTCGTTTGCAGTCATGAAGACAATCACCCGCAACATCTCTACAGCGTCTGATGAGATCAGGGTCTGTACAGGAGAATTAACACTCATAGAGACGTTGGTCCACAGCGGTTTTTAGATGTTTCCATTCAGCAACATCCGCTGAATGGAGCCACCAGATTTGCGGAAATGTCCAGACATGCTGCGGGTCCATGAACCGATCACGAGGGTCCTCAGGACTCGGCATGGGAATGTCGGATTCCCCTTTTAGCATTGCTCGGCGCTAAGTGAGGCCCCACGCGCCTCGTACTCCTGTACTCTGTACTCAGGCTCATGTCCTGGCTTCTTTCCTGAACGATTCGAAGCAGCGGACTGGAAACTGAGTGATTCCAATATAGAGAAGTGAGAAAGAAGCTGCTCCTGGTCTTATGGGGGGCGGGGAGGGTGGTCTATAATATTCCGATAGTGTACAGAGATGACTTTTTATATACAGTTGTGCTCAAAAGTTTACATACCTCTGCAGAATTTTTCCTTTCTTGGCCTTGTTTCAGAGAATATGAATGATAAAAAACCTTTTTCTCCACTCGTGGTTGGGTGAAGCCATTTATTGTCAAACTACTGTGTTTTCTCTTTTTTAATCTTCATGACAACCAAAAACATCCAACTGACCCTGATCAAAAGTTCACATACCCTGGTGATTTTGGCCTGATAACGTGCACAGAATTTGACACAAATGGCTTTGAATGGCTACTAAAGGTAACATCCTCACCTGTGACCTGTTTGTAATCAGTGTGTGTGCATAAAAGCTGAGTGAGTTTCTGGGATCCAGACAGACTCTTGCATCTTTCATCCAGCCACTGACGTTTCTGGATTGGGAGTCATGGGGAAAGCAAAAGAATTGTCAACGGATCTACGGGAAAAGGTAGTTGAACTGTGTAACACAGGAAAGGAGTACAAAAATATATCCAAGGAATTGATAATGCCAGTCAGCAGCGTTCAAACTGTGATTAACAAATGGAAAATCAGGGGCTTTGTAAAAACCAAACCACAGCCAGGTAGACCAACAAAAATTTCGGCCACAACTGCCAGGAAAATTGTTTGGGATGCAAAGAAGAACCCACAAATAACATCAGCCGAAATTCAGGACTCTCTGAAAACTAGCGGTGTGGCTGTTTCAAGATGCACAATAAGGAGGCACGTGAAGAAAAATGGTCTGCATGGT
Organism: Phyllobates terribilis; assembly: GCF_046119375.1. Lineage (NCBI taxonomy): Eukaryota > Metazoa > Chordata > Amphibia > Anura > Dendrobatidae > Phyllobates > Phyllobates terribilis. The sequence continues at coordinate 761,180,238 of NW_027362764.1, forward strand.
CGAATCGCTAGAAGAAAGCCATTACTGCGCAAATGCCACAAAGTATCTCGCCTACAATACGCCAAACAGCACAGAGACAAGCCTCACAACTTCTGGAACAAGGTCATTTGGAGTGATGAGACCAAAATTGAACTTTTTGGTCACAACCATAAACATTACATTTGGAGAGAGGTCAACAAGGCCTATGATGAAAGGAACACCATTCCTGCAGTAAAGCATGGAGGTGGATAGCTGATGTTTTGGGGATGTGTGAGCTACAAAGACACAGAAAACTTGGTAAAAGTTGAAGGAAAGATGAATGCAGCACGTTATCAGCAAATACTGGAGGCAAATTTGCACTCATCAGCCCGGAAGCTGCGCATGGGACGTATTTGGACGTTCCAACATGACAACAATCCAAAACACAAGGCCAAGTCGACCTGTCATTGGCTACAGCAGAACAAAGTGAAGGTTCTGGAGTGGCCATCTCAGTCTCCTGACCTCAATATCATTGAGCCACTCTGGGGAGATCTAAAGAGCGCAGTTCATGCTAGACAGCCCAGGAATTTGCAGGAACTGGAGGCTTTTTGCCAAGAAGAATGGGCAGCTTTACCATATGAGAAAATAAAGAACCTCATCCACAACTACCACAAAAGACTTCAAGCTGTCATTGATGTTAGAGGGGGCAATACACGCTATTAAGAACTGGGGTATGTGAACTTTTGATCAGGGTCATTTGGATTTTTTTTTGGTTGTCATTAAGATTTAAAAAGAGAAAACACAGTAGTTTGACAATAAATGGCTTCACCCAACCAATAACCAAGAGTGGACAAAAAGGTTTTTTGTTATCATTCATATTCTCTGAATCAAGGCCAAGAAAGGAAAAATTCTGCCGGGGTATGTAAACTTTTGAGCACAACTGTACATCTCCAATATCCTGTTGTCTTGTATACCCAGATTATACCAGCTGTACATACATGATTATATAAGGGAGATACCCAGGTTATACCAGCTGTACATATATTATTATTTATTTATATAGCTCCATTGATTCCATGGTGCTGTACATAAGGAGGGGTTACATACAAAATAAGAATATCACTACAGTAAACAAACTAACAATGATAGACTGGTACAGAGGGAAGAGGACCCTGCCCTTGTGGGTTTACAATATATAATTATATACAGAAGATGCCCAGGTTATACCAGCTGCAGATATAAAATTATATACAGGAGATACCCAGGTTATACCAGCTGTACATATATAATTATATACAGCAGATGCCCAGGTTATACCAGCTGTACATATATAATTATATACAGGAGATACCCAGGTTATACCAGCTGTACATATATAATTATATACAGCAGATGCCCAGGTTATAACAGCTGTACATATATAATTATATACAGACAATGCCCAGGTTATACCAGCTGTACATATATAATTATATACGGAAGAAACCCAGTTTATACCAGCTGTACATATATAATTATATACAGAAGATGCCTAGGTTATACCAGCTGCAGATATATAATTATATACAGAAAATACCCAGGTTATACCAGCTGCAGATATATAATTATATACAGAAGATATCCAGGTTATACCAGCTGTACATATATAATTATATACAGAAGATGCTCAGGTTATACCAGCTGTAGATATATAATTATATACAGAAGATATCCAGGTTATACCAGCTGTACATATATAATTATATACAGAAGATGCTCAGGTTATACCAGCTGTACATATATAGTTATATACATGAGATACCCAGGTTATACCAGCTGTACATATATAATTATATATTGAAGATACCCAGGTTATACCAGCTGTACATATATAATTATATACAGGAGATATCCAGGTTATACCAGCTGTACATATATAATTATATACAGAAGATGCTCAGGTTATACCAGCTGTAGATATATAATTATATACAGAAGATATCCAGGTTATACCAGCTGTACATATATAATTATATACAGAAGATGCTCAGGTTATACCAGCTGTACATATATAGTTATATACATGAGATACCCAGGTTATACCAGCTGTACATATATAATTATATATTGAAGATACCCAGGTTATACCAGCTGTACATATATAATTATATACAGGAGATACCCAGGTTATACCAGCTGTACATATATAATTATATACCTGAGATACCCAGGTTATACCAGCTGTAGATATATAATTATATACGGAAGATATACAGGTTATACCAGCTGTACATATATAATTATATACAGAAGATGCCCAGGTTATACCAGCTGTACATATATAATTATATACATGAGATACCCAGGTTATACCAGCTGTACATATATAATTATATATTGAAGATACCCAGGTTATACCAGCTGTACATATATAATTATATACAGAAGATGCTCAGGTTATACCAGCTGTACATATATAATTATATACAGGAGATACCCAGGTTATACCAGCTGTACATATATAATTATATACAGAAGATGCTCAGGTTATACCAGCTGTACATATATAATTATATACATGAGATACCCAGGTTATACCAGCTGTACATATATAATTATATATTGAAGATACCCAGGTTATACCAGCTGTACATATATAATTATATACAGGAGATACCCAGGTTATACCAGCTGTACATATATAATTATATACAGAAGATGCTCAGGTTATACCAGCTGTAGATATATAATTATATACAGAAGATATCCTGGTTATACCAGCTGTACATATATAATTATATACAGAAGATGCCCAGGTTATACCAGCTGTACATATATAATTATATATTGAAGATACCCAGGTTATACCAGCTGTACATATATAATTATATACAGGAGATACTCAGGTTATACCAGCTGTACATATATAATTATATACAGAAGATATCCAGGTTATACCAGCTGTAGATATATAATTATATACATGAGACACCCAGGTTATACCAGCTGTACATATATAATTATATATTGAAGATACCCAGGTTATACCAGCTGTAGATATATAATTATATACAGAAGATATCCAGGTTATACCAGCTGTACATATATAATTATATACCTGAGATACCCAGGTTATACCAGCTGTAGATATATAATTATATACAGAAGATATCCTGGTTATACCAGCTGTACATATATAATTATATACAGAAGATGCCCAGGTTATACCAGCTGTACATATATAATTATATACATGAGATACCCAGGTTATACCAGCTGTACATATATAATTATATACATGAGATACCCAGGTTATACCAGCTGTACATATATAATTATATATTGAAGATACCCAGGTTATACCAGCTGTACATATATAATTATATACAGAAGATGCCCAGGTTATACCAGCTGTACATATAATATTATATACAGAAGATACCCAGGTTATACCAGCTGTACATATAATATTATATACAGAAGATGCCCAGGTTATACCAGCTGTACATATATAATTATATACATGAGATACCCAGGTTATACCAGCTGTACATATATAATTATATACATGAGATACCCAGGTTATACCAGCTGTACATATATAATTATATACATGAGATACCCAGGTTATACCAGCTGTACATATATAATTATATATTGAAGATACCCAGGTTATACCAGCTGTACATATATAATTATATACAGAAGATGCCCAGGTTATACCAGCTGTACATATAATATTATATACAGAAGATACCCAGGTTACACCAGCTGTACATACAGTACAGACCAAAAGTTTGGACACACCTTCTCATTTAAAGATTTTCCTGTATTTTCATGACTATGAAAATTGTACATTCACACTGAAGGCATCAAAACTATGAATTAACACATGTGGAATTATATACTTAACAAAAAAGTGTGAAACAACTGAAAATATGTCTTATATTCTAGGTTCTTCAAAGTAGCCACCTTTTGCTTTGATGACTGCTTTGCACACTCTTGGCATTCTCTTGATGAGCTTCAAGAGGTAGTCACCGGAAATGGTCTTCCAACAATCTTGAAGGAGTTCCCAGAGATGCTTAGCACTTGTTGGCCCTTTTGCCTTCACTCTGCGGTCCAGCTCACCCCAAACCATCTCGATTGCGTTCAGGTCTGGTGACTGTGGAGGCCAGGTCATCTGGCGTAGCACCCCATCACTCTCCTTCTTGGTCAAATAGCCCTTACACAGCCTGGAGGTGTGCTTGGGGCCATTGTCCTGTTGAAAAATAAATGATGGTCCAACTAAATGCAAACCGGATGGAATAGCATGCCACTGCAAGATGCTGTGGTAGCCATGCTGGTTCAGTATGCCTTCAATTTTGAATAAATCCCCAACAGTGTCACCAGCAAAGCACCCCCACACCATCACACCACCTCCTCCATGCTTCACGGTGGGAACCAGGCATGTAGAGTCCATCCGTTCACCTTTTCTGCGTCGCACAAAGACACGGTGGTTGGAACCAAAGATCTCAAATTTGGACTCATCAGACTAAAGCACAGATTTCCACTGGTCTAATGTCCATTCCTTGTGTTCTTTAGCCCAAACAAGTCTCTTCTGCTTGTTGCCTGTCCTTAGCAGTGGTTTCCTAGCAGCTATTTTACCATGAAGGCCAGCTGCACAAAGTCTCCTCTTAACAGTTGTTGAAGAGATGTGTCTGCTGCTAGAACTCTGTGTGGCATTGACCTGGTCTCGAATCTGAGCTGCTGTTAACCTGCGATTTCTGAGGCTGGTTACTCGGATAAACTTATCCTCAGAAGCAGAGGTGACTCTTGGTCTTCCTTTCCTGGGGCGGTCCTCATGTGAGCCAGTTTCTTTGTAGCGCTTGATGGTTTTTGCAACTGCACTTGGGGACACTTTCAAAGTTTTCCCAATTTTTCGGACTGACTGACCTTCATTTCTTAAAGTAATGATGGCCACTCGTTTTTCTTTACTTAGAATTTGTATTATGGCAAGAAAAGGACTATCAGCTGTGTATCCACCTGACTTCTGCACAACACAACTGATGGTCCCAACCCCATTTATAAGGCAAGAAATCCCACTTATTAAACCTGACAGGGCACACCTGTGAAGTGAAAACCATTTCCGGTGACTACCTCTAGAAGCTCATCAAGAGAATGCCAAGAGTGTGCAAAGCAGTCATCAAAGCAAAAGGTGGCTACTTTGAAGAACCTAGAATATAAGACATATTTTCAGTTGTTTCACACTTTTTTGTTAAGTATATAATTCCACATGTGTTAATTCATAGTTTTGATGCCATCAGTGTGAATGTACAATTTTCATAGTCATGAAAATACAGAAAAATCTTTAAATGAGAAGGTGTGTCCAAACTTTTGGTCTGTACTGTATATAATTATGTACAGAAGATACCCAGGTTATACCAGCTGTACATATATAATTATATACAGGAGATACCCAGGTTATACCAGCTGTACATATATAATTATGTACAGAAGATACCCAGGTTATACCAGCTGTACCTATATAATTATATATTGAAGATATCCAGGATATACCAGCTGTACATATATAATTATATACAGGAGATGCCCAGGTTATACCAGCTGTACATATATAATTATATATTGAAGATACCCAGGTTATATCAGCTGTACATATATAATTATATATTGAAGATACCCAGGTTATACCAGCTGTACATATATAATTATATATTGAAGATACCCAGGTTATACCAGCTGTACATATATAATTATATATTGAAGATACCCAGGTTATACCAGCTGTACATATATAATTATATATTGAAGATACCCAGGTTATATCAGCTGTACATATATAATTATATATTGAAGATACCCAGGTTATACCAGCTGTACATATATAATTATATATTGAAGATACCCAGGTTATACCAGCTGTACATATATAATTATATATTGAAGATACCCAGGTTATACCAGCTGTACATATATAATTATATATTGAAGATACCCAGGTTATACCAGCTGTACCTATATAATTATATATTGAAGATACCCAGGTTATATCAGCTGTACATATATAATTATATATTGAAGATACCCAGGTTATACCACTATATATTGTGGCTTTGTACCACAGCTGAGACATCTTATCTTGGTGCATGGCTTATTTCTTGGTGTCAGGAGATTGTGATGAAGATAAGAAAACAGTTTTTTTTAGAAATTTTCTGATAAAATAGAGAAGTTGGCCAATAGGTCGACATTTCCGATGACACAATGAAGAAGAAGAACAGCAGAGTTCTGTGGAAACACAAATTTGCACAGAATGTTCCTGAGTATTGTACAGAACATTCTCCATTTTTTGATCTTCTCCGGCTTCTCGGACGCGGCCGGACACTGAAGTTGTCGTAAAAGAAGTGACGCACAAGCAGCGTGTGAAAGCCCAGCACTCAGGAGGTCCGTGTGTGCTGATCGCCTCCTCCTTGGGCTCCATTCACACATCCGTTTCTGTTTTTACATCCATGTAAAATGGAACATTTTTCTCTCATGTTTCATCTGTTTTTTTTTTTTCTCATCCGTTTTCAGAAACTGAAGATGGTAAAAGATCTAAACTATTTTTTTTTGTCCATTGACCTTTAGCAATGGATCAATTACAAAAGCGATGAGATCCCAATAGACTTTAAAGGCCGAGTTTGATTTTCAAAGCAACAGATGTGTGAATGCAGCCTTACCAGTCGCCATGTTCATTGGGGGCTGTCCGCGGTCATCTTAAGGTCCCTTTAAATTAGGGCATCCATTTATTAAAGCCAAACTGGTATCTAATGGGGCATATGGATTGGGGCTGTTGAGACCATAGGGGGTCTCTCAGGTGTTTAGGAATTCACTAAATGGCCCAATTCAGAGGAAGTGCGACCTTCCCGTATCAGGGGGACGCTGTATGGAAACTATGAGGTCTCTCGATCTCCAGCGCGGCAATAGTTATTTTGTATTTTTCTAGCAAGAACTAAAATTAGAAAAAGAGAAGACTCGGCTCACTGGAGCTGACAATCTAATGATAGAACAGTCTAAGTATAGGAACAAATCTTCTTTTTTTGAGTAAACGTACACCGATGCCAATAAATGTATCATTGGTTGGGGTAAATGGATGATATGAGATACAAAAGTAACTCTGTAAATGTAAAGGTGAATCATCTGGATACATTTGTAGTATGTGTGCTGTGTGTGTACAGTGAGTGGCTTGTATAGGCTTTATATAGTATACGGTATATACCCAGAACACAATAAAACAAAAAGTTGAAAAAACATTTTACAAAAGTGGGAACAGAAAGTTCACTATAAGAATTCTGCAATAGGGGAAATAAAAAAAATAAAATACAATTAAGGTTGATTGGTGCCATAAAAATAACCTCACGGACCACCAGCTTTCATGCGATACATTGACCAGGCGGTTCTTCTAATTAGACATCATCCATTCACAGATTCACTATAACTGAAAACAATCACAACACCATTACGTATATAATTAGATTATATATACTGTATGTGTGCAGTGCAGGTGCTGTATATGTAATATGTAAGTGGATTATATATACTGTGTGTGCTGTATATGTAGTACGCAAACACAGGGGGGACATACAAACTCCTTGCAGATGTTGTCCTTGGTGGGATTTGAACCCAGGACCCCAGTGCTGCAAGGCTGCAGTGCTAACCACTGAGCCCCCGTGCTGTAGGTGTGCAGGGTGGGTGATGTATATGTAGAATGTAAGTGCATTATATATACTGTGTGTGGGTGCTGTATATAAAGGAAACGTTTGGTAGAACATTCCTCAGACAGCCATTAAAGGGGCTATCCAGGACTGTAAAATAACATAGTGCCTGAGCACTAACAGGCACCTAGTCGCTATCTACCTGCCTGTTGTCGCCGGCGCCGTTCTTCACGGGCACAGAGCAGCAGTCACAGATGGCTCCTACCGGTGATTCAGCTGCTTCTGCCAACGTCACATTGACAGAACAGTGACTTCTTTTCTGCCCTGCTCCGTCGACGGGGCGGGACTTCTGCTATCATCCTGATTGACAGCCGGTTCCCCCGGTTAGGCAGTGCCGACAGAATGTTGACAGTGGATAATTAGGCAGTGTTAACAGAGCAGAGCGGAAAAGAAGCTACCACTCTGTGTATAATGAAAAGAAAATCAAACACCAACTTCCTTTCAAGATTTTTCTGTATAGAAAAATTAATTTAGAGTTTCTAGAATCTGCCCCCCCCCCACCGTATATATGAGCCCAATGCCAGAGGTGGTACATAAAATAACAAATAATAAAGCACCATGCCTGTCTCCAGGTTGTGTCTGGAGCTGTAATACCAGACATAACCTGTTGATGTGCATGGCGCTATTTTCTGGCGGAAGTCAGCTTTGTTTTCCTAAGACAATCCTTTTAAAGAGACATTAGTCATTGCGGTTTACGCAGCTATGACATTTACAGTTTTTTTTTTCTGTCACAGCCGGACACTTACATATCCCCAACCCTTGTTACAGCCATGAGGTTTTCACTGTCTAATCTACATTGATATTAATTTTCATACCCAAGAAATTTCTGACAGCAGCATTTAAGTACTGCAATCCGGTCCGGACATTAGTTCAAGTGCCCATCAACACCCTGCGACGAGATCGCGGGGAGCTGATGGATAACAAATAAAGTATAAAAAAGATGAAAAATAAATTTTATAAAAATATACAGAAAAAAAAAAATATATATAAAAATTCCAATCACCTCCTTTTCCTCAGTTAACAATAATGAAATATATAAAAATATATATATATTTGACATCACAGTTCTAAAAATCTAATCTGTTAAAATATAAAATGTATTAAGCCAATCGGTAAACGACGAATTAACGGAAAAAGACAAGTAGCCTATTATGAAGCCTAGTATGAACCCCAAAAATGCATGAATAAAAACAACAGCTCATCCAACAAAAAATCTCGGGGTCTTCAAAAAGGGTGACACAAAACAATTTTTTATTTTTTTATGTTTTTTACAAAATATTCTATTTTTTAAGCCAATAAAAAAACTATACATGTTTGATATCGCCAAAATTGTACTGACCTGGAGATTCATATTTTTAGATATTTTTTACTGCAGAATTAAAGGTGTAAAAATTGATCCCCCAAAAAAATCAATGGGAGAATTGTGTTTTTTTTTTCACCATATGGCCGCGCTTGGAACTTTTTTTTTGCCATTTTTTTACTTTTTGTGTAAAATGAATGGTGTCATTTAAAAACTGCAACCTGTCCTGCAAAAAAAACAAAAAACAAGCCCCTACACATCTATGTGAGTGCAAAAATATTTGAAAAAGGAAGGAAAAAATTGGAAATGCAAAAATGAAAACTGGCTGCATCCATAAGGGGTTAAAAGTCATCTCAATTTGCAATTAATCCTATGACTTGATATTCTCACTAGGCCTCATGCACAGAAATACACTGTCATTTGCACCACAGCGCCTCACCCGTGCATGGGATGTGTCTGGTATTGCACCTCCAGTCCATTAAAATGAATAAGCCTAATCTGCAATACCGAACCCAACCAGTGGATGTGTGTGGCGCTGTTTTTGGAAGAAATCAGCCATTTTATTCTTATTCTACAAACCCCTTTTAGTTGGAAGGGTTATACTTTTTAATAATTTGGGGCATGTTAATGTGCAAATAATATACATGATGTTTTTCTCAGGACCTGCACGTCTGAAGAATTAGGTGAGAACATTTTATCAGTGCGCTAAGTACAAAAAAAAAACTAGTTTCTACTATTTTAAGAGAAGCCGCTTTAAAAATAGCGACCATTTCTAGGGTGACGTGAAAGTCGAGAAAGCTGTGGTTACCAAACACCCAGAGGGACTATATGGTGTGAATGAGAAGTCTGCAGCGTGCGGGAGATGGAGCTGCTGAAGAAATGCTGGAGCTCAGGTTACACACAATCCGTCTGTCCGGTTAAAGGGATTGTCCTCTTAAGGCATCCAGTAATTATACAACCTATCATGAGCATGGCGTGATCACTCAATCAAACAAGGCACCATTTAAAGGGCATCTGTCACCAAATTTTACAATACAGTGTGAATACATTAATAAATCGGTCTCTTAAACCTACTGTATGTCAGAATGGCGGGATCATCACTTCTGAATGTTTAAAGGGAACCTGTTAACTGAAAAAAGCACCATTTTCCTGTTAGAACTCTCCGTACTGCCCAGATGACTGGAAGCTAGTGACTGTAGAGAGAATAAAACCCAATTTTCTCTATGTAGCTTCCTTAACAGTAACTCAGTCAAACATGTTTAAAATACTAGTTACCTGTAGAATTCCACTATGTCTATGGCAGAATGTTTCTGGCAGATAAAGGCATATTTTTTAGTTGATAGGATCCCTTTAAACTCAATTTCTACCACCTATCCTGATGCTGAATCTCATCTCACCTATCCTGATTGACAGCTCCTCAGTGTCCCTCCTCCCTGTTGCTGCTGAATCTCATCTCACCTATCGTGATTGACAGCTCCTCAGTGTCCCTCCTCCCTGTTGCTGATGAATCTCCTCCCACCTTGCCTGATTGACAGTTCCTCGGTGTCCCTCCTCTCTGCTACTGCTGAAGCTCCTCCCACCTAACCTGATTGACTGCTCCTCAGTGTTCTTCCTCCTTGCTGCTGAATCTCATCTCACCTATCCTGATTGATAGCTCCTCAGTGTCCCTCCTCCCAGTTGCTGCTGAATCTCATCTCACCTATCCTGATTGACAGCTCCTCAGTGTCCCTCCTCCATTTTGCTGATGAATCTCCTCCCACTTTGCCTGACTGGCAGCTCCTCAGTGTCCCTCCTCCATGTTGCTGATGAATCTCCTCCCACCTTGCCTGACTGGCAGCTCCTCAGTGTCACTCCTCTCTGCTACTGCTGAAGCTCCTCCCACCTATCCTGATTGACAGCTCCTAAGTGTCTCTCCTCCCTGTTGCTGATGAATCTCCTCCCACATAGCCTAATTGACAGCTCCTCAGTGTCTCTCCTCCGTGCTGCTTAATCTCCTCCCACCTAGCTTTATTGATAGCTCCTCAATGTTCCACCTCCCTGAATTTCTGCCCACCTAGCCTGATTGACAGTCCCTTAGTGTCCCTTCTCCTTGCTGCTGAATATCCGGATGCCCACCTAGCCTTATTGTCAGGATCCTTGTTATCTTTTTGCCTTGCTTTTGAATCTTGACCCATTTATTCTTACTGACAGCTCCTCAGTGTCCCTCCTCCATGCTGCTGAATCTTTGTCCGTCTGATCTGATTTACAGATCCTCAGTGTTCTTCCTCCCTGCTGCTGCTACTAAGATCTCATATTGTTGAGTACAAGCTGCAGCTGTCAATCAGTCTTGATGGGGCATAGACTGAATACACTTGGACTCCTGAAACTTATAAACTGCTCATATTAACATCAGGATTAGTCAGCCATTCTGAAATTGTTTTTCAAAATAAATACACCAGCCTCATCAGAGCCAAGATACAAATTTAAAAATGTTTACAGTTTTGTACTGTGAAATTTGGTGATAGATCCATTTTAAATGGATAGTAAAGGGTTAGTTTTACACTACAGAGCTGCCTAATTACATAGGAAGTTGGGATTTATCATTGTATTACTGGTAACTTCCATTTATTGGTAATATTTTAATTTTAGGAAAATTATTTTTTGTACCATAGATGTAACAATGTGTTTGTGTATGGACATGGCTTCCTATTGATGGGCTTCACTGTTCATCTGTTTAGTTCATGGTGATTCGACTTCGTTGTGTCTTAGATGCTCTTTCTTCCTCCCCTGCCAGACTGTTGGCATCAACATCCAATGTGAGTGCTGCAGCCAATCAGGGGCCCATTAATACGAGGTTGGACAACCCCCTTAATACTGGTGATCAGGGGTAGTTTGGGGAATAATAGTAAACCTTTATACGGTGGCATAGAGGGTTAATGATATATGTTAAGGGCTAACAGATTTTTTGTCTCTGATGATTTATGAAGGGTTTAGGAGTTAACGGTCGGTAAAAGTCCTGGTGGTCTAGGGTGACTTGGTAATCTATGGTCCAGGATGATTTAGCAAAGTATAAGAGATTGTTACTGGCATCCCTAGTGGTATAGGTAAGTCAGGTAGTTAATGGCGTATCCCAGGTGGTCTAGGGTCACTCAATGGCCTGAAGTAGTTATAGGGTTAGTTCTTCTTCGCTCACAGCCACATCAGGAGGAAAGTAGGCACGTGGTGGTACGTCCACTGATAACTGCCGGGATGCGTGCATGGGACAGGTGGATGATCCCTGCAGATCATGTGCACATTCCGGTATCTGTAGATGGGACGTCACCAGCCCAGCTTACCTCCAGATGCAGAATTGAGAGGAGCAGGGCTAATCCTTAAATGTTTTCAGGCCACCCTAGACCACCTGGGATATACCATGCACTTCCTGAATGCAGCCAGATGGCCTCAACTCCTCCTCAGGGTTCTGTCACTTCCCCAGTCTCTGTCCCACAGCCCACCAGCATGCTCCTTGACAGCTGCTTGGGTAGCTCTGGCCAATCTCACAGTGGTTCTCCTTGTGTCATACGCGCGCCCCAGATATGATGGACGCTCCTATGACCCCACCTACAGGCATTGCGTCACTTTTTGCACCACATTGTCCTCCCCAGTCACACACAGGACACTAAGTAAATGCTCTGACCGCTCCCTCTCCTGCAGGATGATATCTAGGAATGCCAACCTATATATGGTGGGGGCATCAAACAGCACCTGGCGCCAAGACTATACAGCGTTTTATGTCTTAAAGACATAGTATCACTGCATATGAAATGACAAAACATGGCAACGTCTTAGGGGGTGAGTGCGCTCAGGGGATAATTCATACATAAAGTTCTTCAGGCAGGCTGTTCATACGCGGGTTCCCCTTCCTGTCCTGCATACCGATTGGTATAGGGTGGGGGATTGAGATTACTGGGCGGCTGTGACCATCGTCTCTCCGATCAGGCAGAGCATCAGAACGCACAGAAGACATGATGTGCCAATATTGAGAAGTGAAAGATGAGTTGTTTCCTCATTTTTCCGGTTGTCACTAAAAGGGTGGGGGATGGGTTGTGCTTTTTTTTAAAGAACTATATAATTGCTGCATAAAAACAAGACAGCAGGTTATGCAGGTTACGCAGACCTATTTATTCATTCTAATACAGAAAGTCTTGTACCCTGTGCAGAACCTTCTATGAATTTATCACTTTATGGCTGACCATATAGTGCCCAAAAAAACACTACCTAGTCAACATAATGCAGGGGGTTTCTAAATATATTGTGCAGCCTCTGATGTTTTGGCACCAAATGAGGCATCTGGGGGTTTCGACATCAAATGAGGCATCTGGGGGTTTTGGCACCAATTGAGGCATCTGGGGGGTTTGGCACCAAATAAGGCATCTGGGGGTTTCGACATCAAATGAGGCATCTGGGGGTTTTGGCACCAATTGAGGCATCTGGGGGTTTTGGCACCAATTGAGGCATCTGGGGGTTTTGGCACCAAATGAGGCATCTGGGGGTTTCGGCACCAATTGAGGCATCTGGGGGTTTCGGCACCAAATGAGGCATCTGGGGTTTTTGGCACTAATTGAGGCATCTGGGGGTTTCGGCACCAAATGAGGCATCTGGGGGTTTCGGCACCAAATGAGGCATCTGGGGGTTTTGGCACCAATTGAGGCATCTGGGGTTTTTGGCACCAAATAGGGCATCTGGGGGTTTCGGCATCAAATGAGGCATCTGGGGGTTTCAGCACCAAATGAGGTATCTGGCGTGTAAGCCTGTTTAGTATCAATTCAAGTATCAAGCATCTCAAGAACCTTGCTCCTAGTCCAGGGAAAGTTTCCTCCTAATAATCATAGATTTATTCATATTTCACAACTGAAACTTTTACATCGTTATGTTTCTTTTTTTATATTGATATACAATACTGTACAGTTACAAATGTGAAAATTAATTTTGCGTTAATTTGGGGAATCAATATGAGTTTGATGAGCCGTGGAAGAGGTTTGTAGAACAACAAGGGAATATGGGCCGCAGAAACGACCCATAAACCGTACAGCCAATTCTAAAATAATTTGAACCAAACAATTTAATCCATTAGACCCAGGAGAAAAAATTGACAATATAAAAAAACTATATTTTAAAATCATGAATTTTTTTTAAAAATATATATATATATTTTTTTCTGTACTAAATTATGGACAGAAAGAAGCAAACATAGTAGACTTAAGGGCCAGATAGACAAATCTCAGCTTTTCTAGTGGGACACAATCATAAAATGAAGTAACTACCAATGATAATCACACATTTTTGCATTACACAATTACTATGATTTATTGGGAAATTTAAAAAGGTGGAGCCCGATAGTCCAGTTGGGAGACCAGATTTGCCCAATCATTTTTTTTTTCAGCAGAAATAGCAAGGAATTTCTAAATTTTTGCAATTTCTTTAGACAGTATTAACTAATAATAGCTTTATTGTAACCTATTATATTTTTGAAAGATTGTGAAGATGTCTTTAAAATAATACTATGCGGGATACATTTTCTCTACACCAGATCCGGGCAAAGTGTGGCCCGCGGGCCACATGCGGCCCTTTGGGTGTTCCAGTGCGGCTGTGTATTGATGTAATACTATGTAAGGGTGCTGTGTGGGGACATCATACTGTGTGTGGGGGTTGTGTGGGGACATAATACTGTGTGTGGGGGTTGTGTGGGGACATAATACTGTGTAGGGTGCTTTGTGGAGACATTCTGTATAGGGGGCTTTGTGGGGACATACTGTGTATGGGGGCTGTGAGGGGATATCATACTATGTGTGGGGGCTGTGTGGGAACTTCATACTGTGTGTGGGGGCTGTGTGGGGACATCATACTGTGTAGGGTACTTTGTGGGGACATTCTGTATAGGGGGCTTTGTGGGGACATAGTGTGTATGGGGACTGTGAGGGGATATAATACTATGTATGGGGGCTCTGTGGGGACATCATACTGTGTGGGGAGATCATACTGTGTAGGGTGCTTTGTGGGGCCATATTGTGTAGGGTGCTTTGTGGCGACATATTGTGTAGGGTGCTTTGTGGGGACATACTGTGTAGAGTGCTTTGTGGGGACATATTGTATGGGGGGCTTTGAGGAGATAACATACTATGTGTGGTGACATACTGTGTGGGAACATCATACTGTGTAGGGGGGCTTTGTGGGGACATACTATGTAGGTGGGCTGTGTGGGGATATCATACTATGTGAGGAGCTTTATGGCAACATCACACTGTGTGTGGGGACTGTGGGGGCATCATATTGTGTTGTGAGCTGTTGATCAAGGTACAAAGGCTGAATATTAGGAGCATATTAATTTGCTGTTTTATATAATTTTATATAATAATAAAAAGCAGTAAATTATATGTTTTTTTATTAGCTGCTACAGGGAAGAACACCTTACATGTATTAACAGAAGCAGCGAGTCACCCAACACCCGAATTGTGATCAAGATTAAGTGATTAAATTGATATAAAACAATAATAATGAGCAGAATAAAGTTTGCCCCTTTGGGAAAATTAATTTTCAACCTCTGCTCTAGACCATTTTGCATTTACACACAGTAGAGAAAAAAAAAGTTCTAAAATGTAAAAGTCTAAATTTTGTAAAAAAAAAATAATTTGTAAACAAATTTGAAGTCAGCGATTCATTACTATGCACTTCGTTAATTTAAGCATATGAATTGTACCTTTGTCTGGGTTGGACTGTGAAAAAATTATCACACAATAAGTTTCATTGTGATTTTGACCAAACCACCCGTACCCATTAGTTATTCAATCATAAAGATTTTTATTTTAGTTTAATATTTTTATAAGTATTTTTTTTTATTTCATTGATCTACTATATGGATGGTTTATAAAATGAGACATACATTTTTATGTGCGTGGGAGAACTGATGTATATTATATACAGTATATGTTGAAAAACATAAAGTGATGTATATTTGTAGAACCTTCTTTCCAAAATTATTTTTATCTAAGATATTTTTAACGTAATTTGAGCAATAATAGAATTATTTTTTTCTTTTTTAAGTCCTTCGTGTATCTATATTTCTCTTACATTCCTCTTTCCTGAATAATTTAATATTTTAACTCCCTATTACAGTTCTTAAACAGTGTGAATTTGCTATTTGTTACTATCTTCTTTTGTATCTTACTATGTATCAGTAACGATGCCGTAATATTTTAAATTAGATTTTCAATTTTGAAAAAAATAATTTCTAGTTCCTAAAAGATGTTTGCAAACATAATAAGCACCAAAATTGTAATGTACAAAAGCTGACAAATATAATATAGTAAGGTTTAAAAAACAACGCATATCCATTAAGTTCGAAGTATTACCCTGCTCTGTTGATCCAGAGGAAGGCAAAAATAAAACCTGCCAAGTAATTACAGACTATTCTCAAATTAGGGGCTAAAAATTCCTGGATTGGTGACACACCCCCAGTGAATTATTAAAGATAATCTTAAAAATTCACACAATTGGAAAAAAAAAGTCAAATAAATGGATATTTCCAAGTTGATTGATATATTTGATCATTGGACACATTAAAAAAATTGAGAGTATTTTTTGAAGCGTAGTTTACCAGTTTATTGTTTGCTTTCGAGACAGACACTTGTTATTTCCATAGATTGAGTCAATAAATTATCCTATTTTTACAAAGGGATTTTTGGTAATAGATGACCACCACATATGCAGGGTTTCAGGTGGAGAAGCATTTTAATATTTAATGACCTCTTTGATGAAAAAGTATTACGAAAGAAACATTTTTCAAGTTGAACCCAACTGAAATGTTAAAAGTTAGTGTAAATATTTTAAAAGAGAAGTTTATAAGAAAGATTATAAATGACTTACCTGTGAAAATCCCATTGTCTTTGATCTACGGACCTCTGTTGGGCTGATGTTGATGTTGGATCGTAGTTAGGGGAATGGAAGAGAAACACCTTCAGCTTCACTGTTATGAAAGTTACACACTCAAGCAGAACGTCAGTTGCAAAACAGGCCACAAACTTCCTCTGGGGGGGAACAAAGAAAGTTTCTAACACTTACTGAGAAGTTCCTGTTTTACTAAGATTTTGATCAATTCTGCATAAAGAAAAATGGCTGCTTTTTCAAACTTTATAACTTCACCCTTGTGTTTCACAATTTATGTCGAAATATTAAAGCACAATTGCACAAACGTTCCAGCAATGTAGATTCTCAGCGAATTTGTGCCATGCTTAGCAATATGGTATTTCCAAACTTGACTACTTCTCCTGTGTGAGGCATTGTCTTCAAAATAAAGACGAGATTGATTATCTTTCTTGTCCACAATGATGACTAGAAATACAATTTCTTTGTAGTATTTGACTCGCCCCCTGGGCCGCATGGGGAACCCGGAACCGGGCCTTTGGTGGGATGCTGGGGGTTATAGTCACCGTGGCGATGACCCAGTCCCGTGGCTCAGGGTGGTCAAACCAGTGGCAATCTATTGATATGGTTTTCATTATTTTCAAATGTCCGACTACGCCACCCGTGGATTGCGGTCAGGATGAACCGCCGCTGCAGGGCAGACCGCTGGAGCTGATGTTGGTGAGCAGCACAGGGATGGTATAACTCCCCACGGGAAGAGTGTAGCCCCGGGGCAGTGTAGGTGAATGATGGGGGTGATGGTGCGTGGGAATAATGACTCAGAGTCTCTGTAATGCAGTCCAGGGTCTTTACTCACAGTTCGTTATTCCACATTACTGTAACTTCCCGCGTTGCACCATGTTCACCAGGTGAGGTGGCTCGGCCAACTCCCAGATGATTTTGGAGCGCTTCGCAGGACCCCCTTTGCGTATCCTTCCTCTGGCCTGTCATACCCCACAAGTGACCACGCTTCTGTCCGGCTGCCTCGGGCCTTCTCTGGGTAAACTTCGGCGCCAGTTTCCCTGACCCTATGTGGTGCCTTCCTAGCGGGTGTAGCGAGGGGCTGCACCATATAAAATGTCACAGCCTCCGGTTTCTAGTTGAGGGTAGTTCCCCGCCTCCGCTAGTTTCGGGGACCGGTCTCCCCCTTGGCCTCACCCCACTACTCAGGTAGATGCGGGCGTATGATGGCTACCAGCCGGTCCACACCCCTGGGGTCCCTTCTTTCCTCAGCGTTCCTGGAGCCTCCTCCGCTCTTCTTCATCTCTTCTCCCCTACTCTCTCTCCCTCCTTTCAGTGCTGACTGGGTCTCACAGGCTAGACCCGCGTCCGGAGCAGAGCTCCACGGAGTCCTGCTCTGTCACATCCTCTCTCTGACTCCACTGAACCGACTTCTCTCTGAACTAAGATGGTGCCCACCTTTTGTACCTCTCCCTAGGTGTACCCAGGAACTGCTTCCTCCCTGCTCCTGCACTACAGGGTTCCCCCTTTCCTAGGTGTTCCCTCCCCCCACTCCAGCCAGGGACAGGGACTGTCGTGCTCTACTTGGAGCATATCGGTCGCCCTGCCCCCCCAGAAATGTGGTGTAATGCATGCAGGTGTCGGGGTCCTGGTCCACACTCCATCCTTACCTGAGAGTGAGATATCGCACGTCTGGGTGAGATGCAATACCTCTGTAGCAACCGAACCCCCAGGGTGCTACATATTCAGAGAGGAACATCCCTCTAAAAAAAGGGGTTTTCAACCTGCAGTCTGGATGCCACATGTGGCCCTCGATGCCCTATCTGTGGGGCCCCCGGCCATCTCTGACTCTGTGTTCAGTAACACTAGCTGCGCACATTGTATATGTTGAGAAATATATGTCACTCCTGGTACCCGGAGGTAATATATTAGATAAAATTTGGCACTCAGAAGGTTGCAGTTAATGAAAACTTATGGCAAGCTTTATGGTTGTTTAACATTTCAGTTCAACATTTGGACCTTCATCAGAACTGATTGCCACTGGCTGTCAGAGTAGTAAGCTGCTTGTAGGAGCTCTGATGTCGCCATTCCTAGGCGACAAGTGTCGCAGCCATCAGCTCTACTACTCTGAGACCCAGTGGCTATCAGTTCTGATGAAGGTCCAAATGTTGGACTAAAACGTTAAACAACCATAAAGATTGCCTACTAAACGAGTTTTCAGGCCCACATTGTATCGCAATCTTGGCTCCTTTTTTCTAGAGTGCTAAATACCCTCTTTGTCTACAATAGTCATTTCCTGAAATGGATCCCCACACTTATTAAATAATGGCATATAGTATATACCTTGGATCAGAATAACTCATCAAATTTTATGTGACACTTGGGAGTGGTACAATTACAAATTTTGGCATTTGGACCAAAAAAGGTTGTGCACCTCCGCTCTACAATTTAGGTTTTCAATCAGTGTATGCATACTGGTATGAGCTGTACTCATGTTGTATTGCTAAGAGATAATTAACAGTTTTGTAAAGTTACAAGCGGAAACAATTGGACAAAACTGTAATTAGTATTTTTGACTGGGGCAGCATGGAAACTTTTTAAAGAACAGCATATTAACCTGCAACTATAATCTAGAGCAAGTGTGAATCCTGTGACTCCTTTCTGTTTGGTACTCTCAAGAGAAGGTTTTAAGTGGAGACGTGGATGCTCATGAGGTGGTCTCTCTTTTATTGTAGTTGATAGGAGTTGCAAAAAGTTCAGCTGTGTCTGTAATTTCCTTAAAGGGGTAGCCCACTACTTGGACATCTTCTTTTAATTCCTATGTTGCCCCCCAATTAAAAATAACACTAATACCTCTGGTGCCGGCGCCATTCCAACAGTGTCGGTGCTGGCTCTTCTGGGGCTCACGTGACATTGTTTTGTCACATAATCCCTGTGGCCAATCAGCCCTGGATTTGTTCTCTCCTCTTTCAGACGAATCAAACATCTGGAGGAATTGGGAGCTGCGATGGAGAGGAGAGTGAAACCAGTGCTTTTTGGCTGCAGGGATCGCGTGACATAACAATGTCTCATGAGCCCCAGGAGAGCCAGTGCTGACACCGCTGGAATGGCACCGGCACCGAAGATATCAGTGTTATTATTTCAATGGGGGAAAATATAGGGATTAAAAAGGGGTTGTTCGAGCAATGGGCAACTCATTTAATAAAAAATAGATAGCCACATGACAAGGACTATTTACATTAACCCTGAAGACATTGAATGGAGTGGCATCATGCTCACTCGACGGACACTATATTTAAAATCAATGGGACAGATGGACACCTCCAAGTAAAGCGCATCAGCCAAATAAATCATTCCTGATCATCATTTCCTTCTATCTCATTCCAAGGGAGGCTCTGCCTTTTCTCCAATGTTACCCGTAAGTGAGAGAAGAGCTCGACGACAAGTTCAATCATTGGCAGAGGAAGTTGGATGTCCACCTATAGAAAGTGAAGAAACCTTGACCTGTCTTCGCAAAGTAGATGCCAACACCCTCAACGCGGCACAAACCAAGGTTCTCCAGATGTTTGCATTGATTAAAACTATTTGCAGATAATAGAGTTAACAGGATTAAAGAAACATGGCTGCTTTCTATTAGTATCAGTGCATCAATTGTATATGTGTTGTATCTGGTATTGCAACTGAAAGTGAACGGGAAATAGCTGCAATACCAAACGTGACCTATGATTGGGTGTGGATTTTTTCTTTTTTTTAAAAGAAGTCAGCTATGGTTTTCTAATTTTGGAAACTCCTTTAAGTTAGAAGTCTAAGTCATAGTTGATGTTCCCAAAGTTTCCGAGATGATCAGCTGTCTTAAATCCCCCCAATTTGTATCAACTTCAGTGATGCTGGATCTCCAATTGTTGGATCATCTTTAAGTGATGGGTTTGCAAGGACAATAAAGACCAGTGGATGTTAATGCACTATCCGTTGAAGATTTCATCCAGACCAAAGTAATTCATAAAAATTGAGGTTAAAAGGATCTGACAAAAGAGGACAATTCACAGACTTGTATTTCCAGGGCATCTTATTAATTTTGGATGGAAAATATTTTGCAACTTGTTTTTTTCACATGTCTATAGAAAAGCTAAATGACTAACGTTTTAAAAAGTTTTTAAGTTTGGGTCATTGGTTGAGCATTGATGAGAATTTTGTGTCATATTCTGCATAAGATACACTTGACCTAATTTAAGAGTATTAGCAACAAGTCACGCAGTTTAAGGAATTCGTAACATTGACCAGACCGACCTTACGTAATTGGTCTAGTTGAGAAACGTTGCATTGAGGAAATCCTTGAAGAAGTTTCTTACACTGTATGAACTGAATCTGACTTAACTGATTATTCTTTGGAAGCCTGCACATGACCAGTGTTACTCAGCTCCATCTATGGTAATGCATCATCCTCCATAGATCTTGTACATGTATTCACTTGCTCGTGAAATGAAAATGGATTTCCAGCATCACATCAACAATCAAAAGGTTCCTTCAAACAGCTGATCGTCAAGTTGGCAAGAGTCGTAACCCATTACACCGATATTGATGTTCTATCCTGAAGGTCCCCATTAATATTAGACTGACGTTGGCTGAACCCTTCGATATCGGCGGGCTTGGCTCGGATGATACCGGGGAGATTAGGATCCGGATAGTCTGATTTCAGACTGCCAATCTTTTTTGTTCCCTGTGAGATAAGCCACCTGAGGCATTTGGCAGCAACCTGCTCATGGAGACCACAAGAGCCCTCCTGTTTATGGAGGATTTGAGAGAGAGATTTCTCGTCCAAATAATCAGCCAAATTATCTTTTGTTTGACACCTATCTAATGTGTTTTGGGGACTTAATGATATACCTTCAATATATCAACCCGTTTAACATAGGATCAGAGAAACGCAACTACTTTATTTTGCTTCATTTTAAAACTTTTTTTTAGATTTTTTTCACAACTTTGTTTCTTTGTTTAGAGTTAGTATTTTTTTTTTTATATTTGTTGTTGTTTTTTTTTTTTTTTTACAGACTTTTGGACTCAATAAGTAGCTTTCTAAAATGATATGCATGACTTACAATGGGGTATGTCTGATTTTCATTGGGGTTCCAGTATTTTTGATGATAAGGATAGTGTAACAAACTGCACTGTTCCTGGCAAAGAAAATATTGGATCCCTTGATGGAAAAAAGCTTAAAGCAAATGAGGACAAAGCATTGTCTACAATAACTGTAAGGTGCCATCACTGGGACTACCCACCGATCACGAGAACAGGAGTTCTGTCTCCCCTGTTTCAATGAAGTGGTGGTTTCCATCAGTCCTATAGACAAGAAATGGTCTCCAGCTCCACACGAACAGCGGGTATAGGAGCCCTGTTCTCATTGTCAGTGGAGTTCCCAGTGGTGGGAACCCCGGTGGTCACACACAATAAATGTTGGTCATAGCCAACTTCATTGAGGTGTAATTTGCAGAAGATGGTACTCAATACATACACCACAGCCAGGAGGACTTCATAAGTCCTAGTACATAAGATCCTGTTTTTTGTATCTTGTAAATGTGGAGTACAAATTTGGTATTGGAATTAAGGAATTTTTATGAACTTCTCATGTTTTGCTCATACGGATTGGATGAGAACACCACTCCTTCATTTGCAACATATGGCGATGTGGTCTTCAAGCCAAAATCTCAGGATTGGAAAGTCATTAATATTCCCACATGAACTGTGATGAGAATTCCACACTTTTTGGTTCATGGACCTTTAGGTTCAGACATAGTCAACAAGCACCATAAATCATTGCTTACATCTTCTTACGTTTTCAATTATATTGATAGCTTCTTGCTGTACAAGGACCATTTCAGACATGGGGACCGGTGGTGGATGGAATTTACCTCCAGGATACACTGTCGGATTTGCTGCAGCAGAAGACCACCCAAAATATAGACCTTCTTATAGGAAGTTCTGAGCATGATGGTTTGGTCAGCAGATCAATGGCCATTAAGGTAAGACACCCAGCTGATATCATGAAATGTTTTACAGTAAAATTGGCCATTTCTGCGTTCATTTGGAATGGGAACTCCATCTATAGTAAAAACTTTCAATATCTCTAGTAAGTTTGCTATAAATGTTTAGCAATAAAGATCAGCAGTGGTGGACCCAACTTGCAGAGTTGGCCTTTTTTCCCTTATCTATACAAGAATATTAGCAATTACGTTGGCTATTCCTAACCCTTGAGTAAAGATATAAGGATTGGTGATGGTGGGCACAACTTGAGGAAGGTAAACTTCACCTCCCCGTATCTTAACCAGTGTCTTAACTAAGAAAGTTGGGAATAATGCCAAGGAAACTAGCAATGGTAGACTTGTCTTCCAGAGTCTAGTCCCAGCCTTCTTAAGTTTACTCTTTGTTCCAAGCCATTGTCATTGGATCTGTAGATCGTCAATCTTAGACCCAACCTCTAAAATCTGAATCCCCTTTACCTTTACCAAGTAATTTACTAAAAAAAATTGGGCTTTATTCCTTGCCTTGGACAAAAAGCCTTGAGATTAGAAGATTTAAAGGAAGCTTGTCACCAGGTTTTTTGGCTTTTAAACCTCTAGTAGAGTATACAGTGATGTGAAAAAGTGTTTGCCTTCTTCCTGATTTCTTATTCTTTTGCATGTTTGTTACTCTTAAATGTTTCAGATCACAAAATAAATTTAAATATTAGACAAAGATAACACAAGTAAACACAAAATGCAGTTTTTAAATTAAGGTCTTTATTATTAAGGGAAAAATAAATCCAAACCTACAGGGCCTGTGTGAAAAAGTGATTGCCCCCCTCCTTAAAACATAAATTAACTGAGGTTTATCAAATCTTTGGGAAGCTGAGTTGAATTTCCCTACTCATACACAGGCCTGATTACTGTCACACCTGTCCTCTATCAAGAAATCACTTAAATAGGACCTGCCTGACAAAGTGAAGTAGACCAAAAAATCCTCAAAAGCTAGACATCATGCTGTGGTCCAAAAAAATTCAGGAACAAATGAGAAGCAAAGTAATTGAGATCTATCAGTCTGGAAAAGGTTATAAAGCCATTTCTAAAGCTTTGGGACTCCATCAAACCACAGTGAGAGCCATTATCCACAAATGGCAGAAACATGTGGTGAACCTTCCCAGGAGTGGCCAGCCGATCAAAATTACCCCAAGAGCACAGCGATGACTCATCCAAGAGGTCACAAAAGATCCCACAACAACATCCAAAGAATTGCAGGCCTCACTTGGCCTAGTTAAAGTCGGCACCATAAGAAAGAAACTGGGCAAAAATCGCATGCATGGCAGAGTACCAGGACGAAAACCACTGCTGAGCAAAAAAAACATAAAGTCTCGTCATAGTTTTGCCAGAAAACATCTTGATGATTTTCAAGACTTTTGGGAGAATACTTTTTGGAAGGTGTATGTCCCATTACATCTGGCGTAGAAGTAACACAGCATTTCAGAAAAGGAACATCATACTAACAGTAAAATATGGTGGTAGTGTGATGGTCTGAGGCTGTTTTGCTGCTTCAGGGCCTGGAAGATTTTCTATGCTAAATGGAACCATGAATTCTGCTGTCTACCAGAAAATCCTGAAGGAGAATGTCCGGCCATCTGTTCATGACCTCAAGCTGAAGCACACTTGGGTTATGCAGCAAGACAATGATCAAAAACACACCAGCAAATCGACCTCTGAATGGCTTAATAAAAACAAAATTAAGACTTTGGAGTGGCTAGTCAAAGTCCTGACCTTAATCCGATTGAGATGCTGTGGCATGACCTTAAAAAGGCGGCTCATGCTCGGAAACCCTCCAATGTGGCTGAATTACAACAATTTTGCAAAGATGAGTGGCCAAAATTCCTCCAGAGCGTTGTAAAAGACTCATTGCCAGTTATAGTTATCGCAAACACTTGATTGCAGTTGTTACTGCTAAGGGTGGCCCAACCAGGTATTAGATTTAGGGGGCAATCATTTCTCCACACAGGGCCCTGTAGGTTTGGATTTCTTTTTCCCTTAATAATAAAGAACTTCATTTAAAAACTGCATTTAATAATCTTTTTATTTATATAGCGCCAACATATTCTGCAGCGCTTTACAGTTCAGACAATTTACAGGCATTATTTTGTTATCTTTGTCTAATATTTACATTTGTTTTGTGATCTGAAACATTTAAGTGTGACAAACATGCAAAAGAATAAGAAATCAGGAAGGGGGCAAAAACTTTTTCACACCACTGTATATAGTTTTTTTTTTTACTTGCTTAAAAAGTGTTTAGGTCTCAGAAATCCCTTTCAGTCAACACCGAAATCAAAAGACATGGTAATAAAGTGGTAGTCATTAGTCAACAAAAAAAATTGTTTTTAAAATGTCTCTGAATGGGTTAAAAATATATAGACGCAATAATCACATTTTTGAGCTGCCTGGTTCCCCGCTGGTCTCTGCTTCCTTCTAAAGATGAAGTCTTTGTTACTACTGCAGCCAATGATTGGCTAGGCAGTCATGTGATTCTCAAGGCACCAGGAAGCAGAGACCAGTGGGGCATCTGGAAAGTGTTGGAAAGAGAATTTGTGAGATATAATTCTATTCTTTTTCATTTTTTTTTTGCAATTGGAGGAAAAAATATATATACTTACTAGTGATGAGTGAGCACTAAAATGCTCTGGTCAAGCACTCGAGCATTCCAATTTGCTCAGCCCGAGCAGCGAGCACCCGAGCATTTTAGTGCTCACTCATCACTAGTAAGTACACTATATATATTTTTTCCTTCAATTGCAAAAAAAAAAATGAAAAAGAATAGAATTCTATCTCACAAATTCAGGTAACGAGCCCAATGTAAGTCTATGGGAAACTCGAGCATTTTTCAGGCGGCTCCCCCCGGCGGTCTGCATAGGGCCTAAAAATTGTCCAAATCGATGGTAACAGTGCTCAAATGACATGGGGACAGCATGGGGAAGACCCCTGGAAGCATTTCTGACTCCCAGGTCACTGCTGTCAGCAACGTGGTCAGAGGTATTACGCCACTTTTACAGACTCGCAATAAAACATACAAAAACTAAACCAAAATGGATTTTCCTGGAAAAATGTTAAGGAACATCCTTCCCAGGGTAATGACTTGTATTTAATGCAAAATAATTAACGAAAAACAAAAATACTCCTCCACACCTTGGGCTATGTTCACACGTAGCGTTTTTGATGCATTTTTGCACTTTTGCATTGCTTTCAATGGTGAAAAATACATTTACCAGTAAATGTCATTTTAACATTTTACTACCTTATCTGGCCATGTGGTGTGTGAGACATGATCAGACACATCCTGTTTCATTTATGAAGGAGGGACAGTGAAAGTCACAAAGCTTATTTTTATAGGGCCATCAGGTGGCCCTTACTATTCTTAAAGGGCCAGCAGTCGTCCATCACTATTGTTAGAGGGCCATCAGCTGGCTATGCTTTGTTGTTCCCATTATTAAGGACTGGGTCTCCTATAGTGTTATAGCATATGCAGTGACTGCAAAGGCTGCCCAAAATTTGGAAAAACCCCAATACCCCTTTTAAGAGACATAGAGGACCTGATTTAAAAAAATAATTTCCCATTATTAAGGAGCGGGTCTCCTATACTGTTATTGCGTATGCAGTGACTGAAAGTGCTGCCCAAATTTTGGAAAAACCTGAATACCAATTTGAAGAGACATAGAGGAAGGTCTCAGTAACAAAATGTTCCCATTATAAAGGAGCGGTTCTGCTATACAGTTATTGCTTATGCAGTGACTGCAACAGCTGCCTAAATTTTCAACATCCCAATACTCATTTGAAGAGACGTAGAGGAGAGCCTCAGTAATAAAATGTTCCCATTATAAAGGAGCGGGTCTCCTATACTGTTTTTGCATATGCAGTGACTGCAAGGGCTGCCAAAAATTTGGACGCACTCCAATGCCCCTTGGAAGAGACGTAGAGGAGGCCCTCAGTAAAAAAAATGTTCCCATTAAAAAGGAGTGGGTCTCCTATACTTGTAATGCCCATGCACTAAGTGCATAGGCTGAAAAACATTTACCCCTGGGGGTATACATGAACATACTGTATATCATACATTTCCTATGGGCATCATAAACACCTTAAAAAAATGATGTGGGTGTTGCATCACGGTCACCCTGGTGATATGGTGGTGGAGGATGAGGAGAAGGAGGAGAACAGCAGAAAATAGACAAAATCAGGAAGGGTATACCCATGTGTGAAGAGGTACATGGGAATAGAGTTCCCCCCCAAAAAAGACACTGGATTTGAGTTTATGTTGCGCTGCTATCATTCGGTGGTGTTGAGAAGTCTGCAATGACAGGTGCAGGGCAGGAGGCGACTTCGCATGCGCCAAGGACAGGGGATTGGAGTGCACGCACAACAGCGGAAGAAGCAATGGTGCCTCCCGCAGACACTGTTTCTGGACCCTGGGGTTCTGCCCACTTAGTCGGGTGCTTTGCTGCCATGTGCCTGATCATGCTGGTGGTGGTCAGGCTGATAGTTTTGCCACCCCTGCTGATGCTGGCCTGGCAGGTTGTGCTTATGGCCTTTTTGGGGTTATCTGCAGAGTCTTTAAAAAACAACCAGACTCGGGAAGACCTAACAGTTGTACTGGCAACTTCCGTCGTGTTGGTGTTCCGGGGATCAGTTGCCCGCCTTATGTCTGTGGCCACCGCACTGCTTGTTCCTGCCTGTTGTGGTGCTACATCTCCCTCCCCCTGTGTACTGCTGTCCTCGCTCTGCATGTCACCTTGCCAGGTTGAGTCAGTGACTTCATCGTCCACCACCTCGTCTTCCACTTCCGCACCCTGGTCCTCCTCCTGACTTTCTGGCAATTGTTTCTCATCATCATCCACCTTTTGCGACAGTAATTGCACTTCCCCACCGTCGCCTTCGTGTGACCGTGGCTGCTCAAATATTTGAGCATCACTACATGCGATCTCCTCTTGCCCCGCTTGAAACTGGCCAGGCAAGAGGCCCGAATCTATAAATGGAAAAGTGAACAGCTCTTCTGAGTGTCCAAGTGTGGGATCATTTGTCTCCAGGCACTTAGCATGGTGGAAGGAAGGAGGATCAGGGTGAGGAATATGCGGTCCAGAATCACGGCTACTGAGACTTGACCGTGTGGAAGACAGGGTGGTGGTGGTGGTGGCAAAGTGACTGGAAGCATTATCTGCTATCCAACCAACAACCTTTTGACACTGCTTTGGGTTCAATAGTGGTGTGCTGTGTGCTAGGAATTGGGACAGGAAGGTCGAGCGACAAGATGTGGGTGTTTGTTGTGGCACAATTTCAGCCTCGGCCTCTGCATGCACCATCACCATCACATCCACTTCCCTGTCCCTTGCCATATGCCTTGCCCATTTTAAATTAAGGATAATATTTTGCACGGTCCCTACAAATTGCTGGAATTGTACCGCGGTAATATGTGATACGTCTGACGGACGCCCATGGTTTGAAATAGCGGTCTTGTAGTTTCCTATTATTTGCAGCAACCACGTGTGAATAGCTTCACCGACACACTGCTGCCAAACTGTAAAAGGAGGATAATATTTTGCACGATCCCTACAAATGGCTGGATTTGTACCGTAGTTATATGGGATCACGTCTGATGATGGAAAAAATCTGGCTGTATTCTGCAGTGCTAGCTAGCAAATTGAGCAGTAAAATGTTGCACTCTATTACTTTTTAAGAAAATAATCATCAGGATTAAGAGCAAAAAAATAAAAGCCCTGATATCTAGTCCAATGGCTATCTGTAACAGGCAGCAGCAGCAGACAGAACGTGCTACATGCACTGCAGTCTGCCACAAACCCTGCCTTCCTGCCTAACTCCTGCTATCACCACTGAATATATGCAGCTGGATTAGTCCTCAATAGGACTGTTGGTTCAGATGGATATATATACAGTGTGTATATGTATATATATATATATATATATATATATATATGTGTGTGTGTGTATATATATATATATATGTATGTATGTATGTATGTATGTATGTATGTATGTATGTATATATATATATATATATATATATATATATATATATATATATATATATATATATATATATATATATATATATATATATATATATATATATATATATATATATGTGTATATATGTTGTGGAATACCTATACTAACTATTTCACCTCCAATTCTCTCCCTGACACAGCAGCAGCTCTCCCTGCACTGTCTAATTCTGGAGTGACTGTGACGAGCATGGCGGCGCCAGGTCTGATATAGACCTGATGACGCTGTGGGCCAGCCAATCACTGTAATGCCACAACTAACATGGCTGCGGCATTACAGTGAGTGGCAGGCAATCCCTGCATGTTCATTGGCTCTCTAAAGAGCGCCAAACATGCAGGGAGGGGACCCGAGCTCCCGCCGAGCAACCCCGGAAATACTCGGCGAGCGCCGAGCTTGTCGACCACCGTGATGCTCGGGCGAGTACTGAGCAGTGCTAACATGCATATATTTATGTATACTATATATAAAAACCCGATCAGCTTCTCTCTGGCCAAATGTCAGATGAGAGATGAGTCCTAGTCACAAGGAAACAACATGTGAGCTGATAATATGTGGAATATTTCCTATAATGATACTGATCACAAGCATCAGATTATAAAGTGTCACTTGTTATGTCTCGTTGTCCTAGGGTAAATAATTGCATTATTTCTGGAAGGTGAATGACTGAGTCATTACAATTTTACATAGATTCTTATGAGAATTATTTCCCCATTAAGTCCTATTCCACATGGCCCTTTTAGAAGAAGACGTTTTATCCTGGATCCACAATTTTTTTTTATACAATTGCATCTACTTCTCATTCACTGACAGCAAACAGATGGTATGAAAATGATGAGGAATAGAAATAAAAAGTATGTAGAACATTCCAGTCTTAATTTTTACTACTGTTATTTTTATTTTTGAATGTCATGATAACAATAAGAAGCTCCAGTCTTTCGGGGATTGTAGTTTGTCAACAAGTGTTACCATTTCCCTCGTGGCCCCCACTTCCTGTTCCTCATCATTTCCTACGAATAGTATATCTACATTGGGTGAAAATAGACGCTCCAAACCTCAGGCCTGAATATGTTCTCTGCTGATAACGCACCAATTATAGTTGTTGTTATAGCTTTAACCTTTAGAAGCTTTGGTAATAATTCATAGGAATATATACAGTTATCTGCAAAATGTTTAAGCAATAGTTCATAAACTCTAAGAAAATACATGACTTTGCCGAAGTATGGTCCATAGTATAAGATATTTTCCTATAACTGCAAAAATCTAACTACTATAATAACTCTATTTACAAGAATATAACTAATATAATACTGCATCCTGTGTACAAGAATTTAACTGCTATAATACTGCCCCTATGTACAAGAGTATAACTACTATAATACTGCTCCTATATACAAGAATATAACTACTATAATACTGCCCCTATGTACAAGAATATAACTACTATAATACTGCCTCCTATCTACAAGAATATAACTACTATAATACTGCCCCTATGTACAAGAACATAACTACTATAATACTGCCCCTATGTACAAGATTATAACTACTATAATACTGCTCCTATGTACAAGAATATAACTACTATAATATTGCTCCTATGTACAAAAATATAGCTACTATAATACTGACTCCTAGGTGGAAGAATATAACTACTATAATACTGCCCCCTATGTACAAGAATATAACTACTATAATATTGCCACTATGTACAAGAATATAACTACTATAATACTGCCCCTATGTACAAGAGTATAACTACAATAATACTGACTCCTAGGTGGAAGAATATAACTACTATAATACTGCTCCTATGTACAAGAATATAACTACTATAATACTGCCCCTATGTACAAGAATATAACTACTATAATACTGACTCCTAGGTGGAAGAATATAACTACTATAATACTGCCCCTATGTACAAGAATATAACTACTATAATACTGACTCCTAGGTGGAAGAATATAACTACTATAATACTGCTCCTATGCACAAGAATACAACTACTATAATACTGCTCCTATATACAAGAATATAACTACTATAATACTGCTCCTATGTACAAGAATATAACTACTGTAATATTGCTCCTATGTACAAGAATATAACTGCTATAATACTGCTCCTATGTACAAGAATATAACTACTATAATACTGACTCCTAGGTGGAAGAATATAACTACTATAATACTGCTCCTATGCACAAGAATATAACTACTATAATACTGCTCCTATATACAAGAATATAACTACTATAATACTGCTCCTATATACAAGAATATAACTACTATAATACTGCTCCTATATACAAGAATATAACTACTATAATACTGCCCCTATGCACAAGAATATAACTACTATAATACTGCCTCCTATCTACAAGAATATAACTACTATAATACTGCCCCTATGTACAAGAACATAACTACTATAATACTGCCCCTATGTACAAGATTATAACTACTATAATACTGCTCCTATGTACAAGAATATAACTACTATAATATTGCTCCTATGTACAAAAATATAGCTACTATAATACTGACTCCTAGGTGGAAGAATATAACTACTATAATACTGCCCCTATGTACAAGAATATAACTACTATAATACTGACTCCTAGGTGGAAGAATATAACTACTATAATACTGCTCCTATGCACAAGAATACAACTACTATAATACTGCTCCTATATACAAGAATATAACTACTATAATACTGCTCCTATGTACAAGAATATAACTACTGTAATATTGCTCCTATGTACAAGAATATAACTGCTATAATACTGCTCCTATGTACAAGAATATAACTACTATAATACTGACTCCCAGGTGTAAGAATATAACTACTATAATACTGCTCCTATGCACAAGAATACAACTACTATAATACTGCTCCTATATACAAGAATATAACTACTATAATACTGCTCCTATGTACAAGAATATAACTACTGTAATATTGCTCCTATGTACAAGAATATAACTGCTATAATACTGCTCCTATGTACAAGAATATAACTACTATAATACTGCTCCTATGTACAAGAATATAACTACTATAATACTGCCCCTATATGCAAGAATATAAATACTATAATACTGCTCCTATGTACAAGAATATAACTACTGTAATACTGCTCCTATGTACAAGAATATAACTACTATAATACTACCCCTATATACAAGAATATAACTACTATAATACTGCTCCTATGTACAAGAATATAACAACTATAATACTGCCCCTATATACAAGAATATAACTACTATAATACTGCTTCTATGTACAATAATATAACTACTATAATACTGCCCCTATGTACAAGAATATAACTGCTATAATACTGCCCCGTATGTACAAAAATATAACTGCTATAATACTGCCCCTATATACAAGAATATAACTACTATAATACTGCCCCTATGTACAAGAATATAACTGCTATAATACTGCCCCTATGTACAAGAATATAACTGCTATAATACTGCCCCGTATGTACAAAAATATAACTGCTATAATACTGCCCCTATGTACAAGAATATAACTACTATAATACTGCCCCATATGTACAAGAATATAACTACTATAATACTGTTCCTATGTACAAGAATATAACTACTATAATACTGCCCCCAATGTACAAAAATATAACTACTATAATACTGCCCCTATGTACAAGAATATAACTACTATAATACTGCTCCTATGTACCAGAATATATCTACTATAATACTGCCCCTATGTACAGGAATATAACTAATATAATAATGCTACCCTTGTGCAAGAATATAACTACTCTAATACTGCCCCTATGTACAAGAATATAACTACTATAATACTGCTCCTATGTATAGGAATATAACTACTATAATACTGCTCCCATGTAAAAGACTATAACTACTATAATGCTGCCAAGTGTACAAGACTATAACTACTATAATACTGCTCCTATGTGCAAGAATATAACTACTATTATAATACTGCTCCTATGTACAAGAATATAACTACTATAATACTGCTCCTATGTACAAGAATATAACTACTATAATACTGACCCCTATGTAAAATAATGTAACTACTATAATACTGCCCCTATGTATAAGAATATAACTACTATAATACTGCTCCCTCTGTACAAGAATATAACTACTATACTACTGCCCCCTATGTACAAGAATATAACTACTATAATACTTCCCCCTATGTACAAAAATATAGCTACCATAATACTGCCCCCTATGTACAAGAATATAACTATTATAATACTGCCCCCTATGTACAAGAATATAACTACTATAATATTGCCCTCTATGTACAAGAATATAACTATTATAATACTGCCCCCTATGTACAAGAATATAACTACTATAATATTGCCCTCTATGTACAAGAATATAACTACTATAATACTGCTCTCTATGTACAAGAATATAACTACTATAATACTGCCCCTATGTACAAGAATATAACTACTATAATACTGCCCCCATGTACAAGAATATAACTACTATAATACTGCTCCTATGTGCAAGAATATAACTACTATAATACTGCTCTGTATGTACAAGAATATAACTACTATAATACTGCTCCTATGTACAAGAATATAACTACTATAATACTGTCTCCTATGTACAAGAATATAACTACTATAATACTGCTCCCTATGTACAAGAATATAACTACTATAATACTGCCCCTATGTACAAGAATATAACTACTATAATACTGCTCCCTATGTACAAAATATAGCTACTATAATACTGCCCCTATGTGCAAGAATATAACTACTATAATACTGCCCCTATGTACAAGAATATAACTACTATAATACTGCTCCATATGTACAAGAATATAACTGCTATAATACTGCCGCGTATGTACAAGAATATTACTGCCATAATACTGCCCCTATGTACAAGAATATAACTACTATAATACTGCTCCAATGTACAAGAATATAGCTGCTATAATACTGCCCTGTATGTACAAGAATATAACTACTATAATACAGCCCTCTATGTACAAGAATATAACTACTATAATACTGACCCTATGTACAAGAATATAACTACTATAATACTGCCCTGTATGTACAAGAATATAACTACTATAATACTGCCCCCTACAGCCGTGGCTGAAAGCATTAACACCCTTGATATTGTTCCAGAAAATGAAGCATTTCTCCCTGAAAATTAATGCAATTCCACATGTCTATTTCCTTTGTGTGTATTGGAACAACTCAAAAAAGAGAAGAAAAGGTAATTTGAACATAATTTCACACAGCACCTCAAAAATGGGCAGGACATAAGTGTTGGCACCTTTCCAAAAATGTGGGTAAACAATTTTGTTTCAAGCATGTGATGCTTGGTCAAATTCACCTGTGGCATGTAACAGGTGTGGGCAATGTGAAAATCACATCTAAAACCAGACAAAAAGGGGAGAAGTTGACTCAATCTTTGCATTGTGTGTCTGTGTGCGCCACACTAAGCACGGAGAACAGAAATAGGAAAAGAGGACTGTCTGAGAACTTGAGAACCAAAACTGTTTTACAGTATCAACAATCTCAAGGTTACAAGTCCATCTCCAGAGATCTTGATGGTACTTTGTCCATGGTGTGCAACATAATCAAGACGTTTACAGCCCATGGCACTGTAGCTAATCTCTATGGATGTGGACGGCAGAGAAAAACTGATGAAAGCTTGCAACGCAGGATAGTCCGTATGGTGGGTAAGCAGCCTTAATCAAGTTCCAAAGAAATTTAAGCTATCCTGCAGGCTCTGGGTGCATCAGTGTAAGTGCAAACTATCTGTCAACATTTGAATGAAAATAAACGCTATAGCAGGAGACCTAGGAGGACTCACCTTCTGACACAGAGACATAAAAAAGCTAGACTGCAGTTTGCCAAAACATACGTGAGTGAGCCAAAATCCTTCTGGGAAAACTTTATGTGGACAGATGAGCCCAAGATAGAGCTTATTAATAAAGCACATCATTCTACTATTTACCGAAAATGGATTGAGACCTACAAAGAAAAGAACACAGTACCTACAGTCAAACATGGTGGAGGTTCAAAAATGTTTTCGGGTTGTATTGCTATCTCTGGCATTGGTGTCTTGACTGTGTGCAAAGCATCATAAAATCTGAAGATTACCAAAGGATTTTGGGTCACAATGTAGTGCCCAATGTCTGAACGCTGGGTTTGCGTCCTAGGTCATGGGTCTTCCAGCAGGACAATAACCCAAAAATACTTCAAGAAGCCCCCAGAAATGATTGGAAACAAAACGTCGGAGAGTTCTGATGTGGCCAGTAATAAGTCCGGATCTAAATCCCATTGAACACCTGTGGAGATATCTTAAAATTGCTGCTGGGAGAAGACTCATTCAAATACGAGAGACCTGGAGCAGTTTACAAAAGAAGAGTAATCCAAAATTCCAGTTAAGAGAAGTAAGAAGCTGATGGTTATGGGAAGCAATTGATTGCAGTTATTTATTGAAAAGGGTGAACAACCAAATATTAAATTGAGGGTGCCAACAATTTTGTCCGGCTCATTTTAGGGGTTTTGTGTGAAATAATGTCCAATTTGCCTTTTTCCCCCATTTTTTTGTGTTGTTCCAATACACACAAAGGAAATAAACATGTGTATAACAAAACATGTGGAATTGCACTCATTTTCTGGGAGAAATACTTCATTTTCTGGAACAAATTAAAGGGTGCCAACACTTTCAGCCATGGCTGTATGTACAAGAATATAACTACTATAATACTACCCCTTTGTACAAGAATATAGCTACTATAATACTACCCCTATGTACAAGAATATAACTACCATAATACTGCTCCTCTGTACAAGAATATAACTACTATAATACTGACCCTATGTACAAGAATATAACTACTATAATACAGCCCCCTATGTACAAGAATATAACTACTATAATACTGCCCCCTATGTACAGGAATATAACTACTATAATACTGCTCCTATGTACAAGAATATAACTACAATAACACTACTCCTATGTATAAGAATATAACTACTATGACACTGCCCCTATGTACAAGAATATAACTACTATAATACTGCTCCCTATGTACAAGAATATAACTACTATAATACTGCTCCTATGTACAAGAATATAACTACTGTAATACTGCCCCTTTATACAAGAATATAACTACTATAATACTGCCCCTTATATACAAGAATATAACTACTATAATACTGATCCTATGTACAACAATATATCTACTATAATACTGCTCCTATGTACAAGAATATAACTACTATAATACTTCCCCTATGTACAAGAATATAACTACTATAATAATGTCCACTATGTACAGGAATATAACTACTATAATACTGCCCACCTATGTACAAGAATATAACTACTATAATATTGCCCCCTATGTACAAGAATATAACTACTATAATACTGCTCCTATATACAAGAATATAACTACCATAATGCTGCTCCTATGTACAAGAATATAACTACTATAATACTGCCCCTATGTACAAGAATATAACTACTATAATACTATTCCTATGTATAAGAATATAACTACTACGATACTGCCCCTATGTACAAGAATATAACTACTATAATGCTGCTCCCTATGTACAAGAATATAACTATTATAATACTGCTCCTATGTACAAGAATATAACAAAACGTGGAATTGCACTAATTTTCTGGGAGAAATACTTCATTTTCTGGGACAAATTAAAGGGTGCCAACACTTTCAGCCATGGCTGTATGTACAAGAATATAACTACTATAATACTGCCTCTTATGTACAAGAATATAACTACTATAATACTGCCCCCTATGTAGAAGAATATAACTACTATAATACTGCCCCTATGTACAAGAATATAACTACTACAGTACTGCCCCCTATGTAGAAGAATATAACTACTATAATACTGCCCCCTGTGTAGAAGAATATAACTACTATAATACTGCCCTCTATGTACAAGAATATAACTACTACAATACTGCCCCTATGTACAAGAATATTTCTACTATAATACTGCCCCTATGTACAAGAATATTACTACTATAATACTGCCCCTATGTACAGGAATATAACTATTATAATATTGCCACCTATGTACAAGAATATAACTACTATAATACTGCTCCTATGTGCAAGAATATAACTACTATAATACTGCTCTGTATGTACAAGAATATAACTACTATAATACTGCTCCTATGTACAAGTATATAACTACTATAATACTGTCTCCTATGTACAAGAATATAACTACTATAATACTGCTCCCTATGTACAAGAATATAACTACTATAATACTGCCCCTATGTACAAGAATATAACTACTATAATACTGCTCCCTATGTACAAAATATAACTACTATAATACTGCCCCTATGTGCAAGAATATAACTACTATAATACTGCCCATATGTACAAGAATATAACTACTATAATACTGACTCCTAGGTGGAAGAATATAACTACTATAATACTGCTCCTTTGCACAAGAATATAACTACTGTAATACTGCTCCTATGTACAAGAATATAACTACTATAATACTGCCCCTATATACAAGAATATAACTACTATAATACTGCTCCTATGTACAAGAATATAACTACTATAATACTGCCCCTATATACAAGAATATAACTACTATAATACTGCTCCTATGTACAAGAATATAACAACTATAATACTGCTCCTATGTACAAGAATATAACTACTATAATACTGCTCCTATGTACAAGAATATAACTACTATAATACTGCTCCTATGTACAAGAATATAACTACTGTAATACTGCTCCTATGTACAAGAATATAACTACTGTAATACTGCCCCTATATACAAGAATATAACTACTATAATACTGCTCCTATGTACAAGAATATAACTACTATAATACTGCCCCTATATACAAGAATATAACTACTATAATACTGCTTCTATGTACAATAATATAACTACTATAATACTGTTCCTATGTACATGAATATAACTACTATAATACTGCCACTATGTACAAGAATATAACTACTATAATACTGCTCCTATGTACAAGAATATAACTACTATAATACTGCCACTATGTACAAGAATATAACTACTATAATACTGCTCATATGTACAAGTATATAACTACTATAATACTGCTCCTATGTACAAGAATATAACTGCTATAATACTGTCCCTATGTACAAGAATATAACTACTATAATATTGCCACTATATACAAGAATATAACTACTATAATACTGCTCCTATGTACAAGAATATAACTACTATAATACTGCTCCTATGTACAAGAATATAACTACTATAATACTGCTCCCTATGTACAAAATATAACTACTATAATACTGCCCTTATGTACAAAATATAACTACTATAATACTGCCCCTATGTACAAGAATATAACTGCTATAATACTGCCCCATGTACAATAATATAACTGCTATAATACTGCCCCGTGTGTACAAGAATATAACTGCTATAATACTGCCCCTATGTACAAGAATATAACTACTATAATACTGCCCCATATGTACAAGAATATAACTACTATAATACTGTTCCTATGTACAAGAATATAACTACTATAATAATGCCCCTATGTACCAGAATATATCTACTATAATACTGTCCCTATGTACAGGAATATAACTAATATAATAATGCTACCCTTGTACAAGAATATAACTACTCTAATACTGCCCCTATGTACAAGAATATAACTACTATAATACTGCTCCTATGTATAGGAATATAACTACTATAATACTGCTCCCATGTAAAAGACTATAACTACTATCATGCTGCCAAGTGTACAAGACTATAACTACTATAATACTGCTCCTATGTGCAAGAATATAACTACTATTATAATACTGCTCCTATGTACAAGAATATAACTACTATAATACTGCTCCTATGTACAAGAATATAACTACTATAATACTGCCCCCTATGTAAAATAATGTAACTACTATAATACTGCCCCTATGTATAAGAATATAACTACTATAATACTGCTCCCTCTGTACAAGAATATAACTACTATACTACTGCCCCCTATGTACAAGAATATAACTACTATAATACTTCCCCCTATGTACAAAAATATAGCTACCATAATACTGACCCCTATGTACAAAAATATAGCTACTATAATACTGCCCCCTATGTACAAGAATATAACTATTATAATACTGCCCCCTATGTACAAGAATATAACTACTATAATATTGCCCTCTATGTACAAGCATATAACTACTATAATACTGCTCTCTATGTACAAGAATATAACTACTATAATACTGCCCTCTAGGTACAAGAATATAACTACTGTAATACTGCCCCTATGTACAAGAATATAACTACTATAATACTGCCCCTATGTACAAGAATATAACTACTGTAATACTGCCCTCTATGTAAAAGAATATAAATACTATAATACTGCTCCTATGTGCAAGAATATAACTACTATAATACTGCTCTGTATGTACAAGAATATAACTACTATAATACTGCCCTCTAGGTACAAGAATATAACTACTGTAATACTGCCCCTATGTACAAGAATATAACTACTATAATACTGCTCCTATGCACAAGAATATAACTCCTATAATACTGTCTCCTGTGTACAAGAATATAACTACTGTAATACTGCTCCCTATGTACTAGAATATAACTACTATAATACTGCCCCTATGTACAAGAATATAACTACTATAATACTGCCCCATATGTACAAGAATATAACTACTATAATACTGTTCCTATGTACAAGAATATAACTACTATAATAATGCCCCTATGTACCAGAATATATCTACTATAATACTGCCCCTATGTACAGGAATATAACTAATATAATAATGCTACCCTTGTACAAGAATATAACTACTCTAATACTGCCCCTTTGTACAAGAATATAACTACTATAATACTGCTCCTATGTATAGGAATATAACTACTATAATACTGCTCCCATGTAAAAGACTATAACTACTATAATGCTGCCAAGTGTACAAGACTATAACTACTATAATACTGCTCCTATGTGCAAGAATATAACTACTATTATAATACTGCTCCTATGTACAAGAATATAACTACTATAATACTGCTCCTATGTGCAAGAATATAACTACTATAATACTGCTCTGTATGTACAAGAATATAACTACTATAATACTGCCCTCTAGGTACAAGAATATAACTACTGTAATACTGCCCCTATGTACAAGAATATAACTACTATAATACTGCTCCTATGTGCAAGAATATAACTACTATAATACTGCTCTGTATGTACAAGAATATAACTACTATAATACTGCCCTCTAGGTACAAGAATATAACTACTGTAATACTGCCCCTATGTACAAGAATATAACTACTATAATACTGCTCCTATGCACAAGAATATAACTACTATAATACTGTCTCCTATGTACAAGAATATAACTACTGTAATACTGCTCCCTATGTACTAGAATATAACTACTATAATACTGCCCCTATGTACAAGAATATAACTACTATAATACTGCTCCCTATGTACAAAATATAACTACTATAATACTGCCCCTATGTGCAAGAATATAACTACTATAATACTGCCCCTATGTACAAGAATATAACTGCTATAATACTGCTCCTATGTATAAGAATATAACTACTATAATACTGTCCCCTATGTACAAGAATATAACTACTATAATACTTCCCCTATGTACAAGAATATAACTACTATAATACTGCTCCATATGTACAAGAATATAACTGCTATAATACTGCCGCGTATGTACAAGAATATTACTGCCATAATACTGCCCCTATGTACAAGAATATAACTACTGTAATACTGCTCCAATGTACAAGAATATAACTGCTATAATACTGCCCTGTATGTACAAGACTATAACTACTATAATACTGCCCTCTATGTACAAGAATATAACTACTATAATACTGACCCTATGTACAAGAATATAACTACTATAATACTGCCCCCTACAGCCGTGGCTGAAAGCATTAACACCCTTGATATTGTTCCAGAAAATGAAGCATTTCTCCCTGAAAATTAATGCAATTCCACATGTCTATTTCCTTTTTGTGTATTGGAACAACTCAAAAAAGAGAAGAAAAGGTAATTTGAACATAATTTCACACAGCACCTCAAAAATGGGCAGGACAAAAGTGTTGGCACCTTTCCAAAAATGTGGGTAAACAATTTTGTTTCAAGCATGTGATGCTTGGTCAAATTCACCTGTGGCATGTAACAGGTGTGGGCAATGTGAAAATCACATCTAAAACCAGACAAAAAGGGCAGAAGTTGACTCAATCTTTGCATTGTGTGTCTGTGTGCGCCACACTAAGCATGGAGAACAGAAATAGGAAAAGAGAACTGTCTGAGGACTTGAGAACCAAAACTGTTGAACAGTATCAACAATCTCAAGGTTACAAGTCCATCTCCAGAGATCTTGATGGTACTTTGTCCATGGTGTGCAACATAATCAAGACGTTTACAGCCCATGGCACTGTAGCTAATCTCTATGGATGTGGACGGCAGAGAAAAACTGATGAAAGCTTGCAATGCAGGATAGTCCGTATGGTGGGTAAGCAGCCTTAATCAAGTTCCAAAGAAATTTAAGCTATCCTGCAGGCTCTGGGTGCATCAGTGTAAGTGCAAACTATCTGTCAACATTTGAATGAAAATAAACGCTATAGCAGGAGACCTAGGAGGACTCGCCTTCTGACACAGAGACATAAAAAAGCTAGACTGCAGTTTGCCAAAACATACGTGAGTGAGCCAAAATCCTTCTGGGAAAATGTTATGTGGACAGATGAGCCCAAGATAGAGCTTATTAATAAAGCACATCATTCTACTATTTACCGAAAATGGATTGAGGCCTACAAAGAAAAGAACACAGTACCTACAGTCAAATATGGTGGAGGTTCAAAAATGTTTTGGGGTTGTATTGCTATCTCTGGCATTGGTGTCTTGACTGTGTGCAAAGCATCATAAAATCTGAAGTTTACCAAAGGATTTTGGGTCACAATGTAGTGCCCAATGTCTGAAAGCTGGGTTTGCGTCCTAGGTCATGGGTCTTCCAGCAGGACAATAACCCAAAAATACTTCAAGAAGCCCCCAGAAATGATTGGAAACAAAACGTCGGAGAGTTCTGATGTGGCCAGTAATAAGTCCGGATCTAAATCCCATTGAACACCTGTGGAGATATCTTAAAATTGCTGCTGGGAGAAGACTCATTCAAATACGAGAGACCTGGAGCAGTTTACAAAAGAAGAGTCGTCCCAAATTCCAGTTAAGAGAAGTAAGAAGCTGATGGTTATAGGAAGCAATTGATTGCAGTTATTTATTGAAAAGGGTGAACAACCAAATATTAAATTGAGGGTGCCAACAATTTTGTCCGGCCCATTTTAGGGGTTTTGTGTGAAATAATGTCCAATTTGCCTTTTTTCCCCATTTTTTTGTGTTGTTCCAATACACACAAAGGAAATAAACATGTGTATAACAAAACATGTGGAATTGCACTCATTTTCTGGGAGAAATACTTCATTTTCTGGAACAAATTAAAGGGTGCCAACACTTTCAGCCATGGCTGTATGTACAAGAATATAACTACTATAATACTACCCCTTTGTACAAGAATATAGCTACTATAATACTACCCCTATGTACAAGAATATAACTACTATAATACTGCCCCTTATATACAAGAATAGAACTACTATAATACTGCCCGCTATGTACAAGAATATAACTACTATTATACTGCTCCTATATACAAGAATATAACTACTATAATACTGCCCCTATGTACAAGAATATAACTACTATAATACAGCCCCCTATGTACAAGAATATAACTACTATAATACTGCCCCCTATGTACAGGAATATAACTACTATAATACTGCTCCTATGTACAAGAATATAACTACAATAACACTACTCCTATGTATAAGAATATAACTACTATGATACTGCCCCTATGTACAAGAATATAACTACTATAATACTGCTCCCTATGTACAAGAATATAACTACTATAATACTGCTCCTATGTACAAGAATATAACTACTGTAATACTGCCCCTTTATACAAGAATATAACTACTATAATACTGCCCCTTATATACAAGAATATAACTACTATAATACTGGTCCTATGTACAACAATATATCTACTATAATACTGCTCCTATGTACAAGAATATAACTACTATAATACTGTCCACTATGTACAGGAATATAACTACTATAATACTGCCCACCTATGTACAAGAATATAACTACTATAATACTCCCCCTATGTACAAGAATATAACTACTATAATACTGTCCACTATGTACAGGAATATAACTACTATAATACTGCCCACCTATGTACAAG
The DNA here is from genome assembly GCF_046119375.1 of Phyllobates terribilis. NCBI lineage: Eukaryota > Metazoa > Chordata > Amphibia > Anura > Dendrobatidae > Phyllobates > Phyllobates terribilis. The sequence continues at coordinate 761,223,635 of NW_027362764.1, forward strand.
AATATAACTACTATAATACTGCCCCCTATGTACAAGAATATAACTACTATAATACTGCCCCCTATGTACAAGAATATAACTACTATAATACTGCCGCTATGTACAAGAATATAACTACTATAATACTGCTCCTATATACAAGAATATAACTACCATAATGCTGCTCCTATGTACAAGAGTATAACTACTATACTACTGCTCCTATGTACAAGAATATAACTACTATAATACTGCCTCTTATGTACAAGAATATAACTACTATAATACTGCCCCCTATGTACAAGAATATAACTACTATAATACTGCCCCTATGTACAAGAATATAACTACTACAATACTGCCCCCTATGTAGAAGAATATAACTACTATAATACTGCCCTCTGTGTAGAAGAATATAACTACTATAATACTGCCCCTATGTATAAGAATATAACTACTGTAATACTGCTCCTATGTACAAGAATATAACTACTATAATACTGCTCCTATGTACAAGAATATAACTACTATAATACTGCCCTTATATACAAGAATATAACTACTTTAATACTGCTCTCTACGTACAAGAATATAACTACTATAATATTGCTCCCTATGTACAAGAATATAACTACTATAATACTGCCCCCTATGTACAAGAATATAACTACTATAATACTGCTTCTATGTACAAGAATATAACTACTATAATACTGCCCCTATGTACAAGAATATAACTACTATAATACTGCTCCTATATAGAAGAATATAACTACTATAATACTGCCCCTATGTACAAGAATATAACTACTATAATACTGCTTCTATGTACAAGAATATAACTACTATAATACTGCCCCTAAGTACAAGAATGTAACTACTATAATACTGCTTCTATGTACAAGAATATAATTACTATAATACTGCTCCCTATGTACAACAATATAACTACTATAATACTGCTCCCTATGTGCAAGAATATAATTACTATAATACTGCCTTCTATGTATGAGGCTATAAATATTATTATTCTGCCTTCTGTGCCCAAAATTGTATCTGCTATAATACTTTCCTGATATTAAAGAAATAGCGCTGTTCTACATTTTCAACTACCTGGAAGTTTATTCTGAAGAGTTTGCTGAAATGACAGGTACCCTCTAACTACTGTGACCCTCTTCTAGCACTTCTACTATGCAATACTCAATATGTAACTGTTTATCCTGATAGTAATTCTTTGAAGCGTCACATTCTGTTAATGGACCAGAACCTCTTCACTTTCCGCTCCAGTGTAATAAAGGGATGAGCTGAGAGTTCACTGAGCCGGAGCCGCTGTGTTTTATGTTTTGGAATTTGTGTTTGATCTTTTACTATTGCTTTTGCTGTAGAATATCTATATAAAATGTCTTTCCTTCTATCAGAGGTTTGAAGAAGCAGAAGGAAGAGGTGAGAGTAAGATGGCCTTTTACCAGGCGCTCCAGAATTCCTTAGGGGGAGAGGAGTTGAACCCGCAGGTCCAGGGGGCCGCAGTGTGGTACTACTCTCTTCAGCATTCCTCCAATGACTATGCCGTCTTTTCTAGAGCCTTGGAGAACTCTACACGGTCAGTCATTTCTTCAGCGTCTTGTGACCTGAATGACATCATAAAAAATCTGCAAAAAACTGAGTGAAAATAATCTTTTTAACATATCATAGATAGATGATAGATAGCCCGGACCCCATCAACATCCTCAGTGCTTTTCCTCCCTGCTGCTGTATCTCCGCTCACATAGAATGATTGACAGCTTCTCCATGTCCTTTTTGCCTACTGCTGAATCTCTGCCCCATTAGACTGATTGACAACTGCTCCTCAGTGTCTCCCCTCCCCTGCTGAGTTCTCACAATACTCAGTACAAGCTGCAAGTGTCAGTCGGGCTGGGTGGGCAGAGACTTCATACACTTCATACATTTGGGTTTATAAGCTCTTTTACGCTCTAGATGCAGTCATCAAATGCTCATTTTAATGTCAGAATCCATTAGTATTTCTGACATGGATATTCATAGTAAGTATACCAGGCTTATCAGGTCTAAGATCTTTAATAATGTATATAGTTTTTGTTGTGAAATTTGGTGACAGATACACTTTACTCAGTCTTTGTATTGTAGTGTAACGGCAATTTCTCAGCAGGGCCAAAGGGCTTATCGACAGGAGAACAGGTCCGCTCACATGTATCTATGATGATGCAGAGGATCATTAGACGGAGATATCGCCTGCAGTCATCAGCTCTAGCTTCCTACAATCATTATAACATGACCCGAGAGAGATCCGTACAGAATCAACGGATAGTTTTATCTATCATCTACTATCTATTATATGTTATCTATTATCTATCTATCTATTATCTATCTATTATCTATCTATTATCTATCTATTATCTGTCATCTATCTATTATCTATCTATTATCTATCTATTATCTATCTATTATCTATCTATTATTATCTATTATATATCTATTATCTATCTATTATCTATCATCTATCTCATATCTATCTATCTATTATCTATCTATCATCTATCTATCATCTATCTATTATCTATCTATTATCTATCTATTATCTATCTATTATCTATCTATCATCTATCATCTATCTATTATCTATCTATGAAAAAAATAGCAGAAACAGCACTCCAAAAAATAGATGATTTATTAGCTCAGCATCTTTCATATGTAAGAAGGTTTGGTATTTACCTGGAGGACGGGCACCCACCCATTTACAAGTTGTTTGCTTGTGCTGCTCTTTTTCTTTTTTTCCCTTTTTTTTTCTATCTATCTATCTATCTATTATCTATCTATCTATCTATCTATCTATCTATTATCTATCTATCTATTATCTATCTATTATCTATTATCTATCTAATATCTATCATCTATCTATCTATCTATCTATTATCTATCTATCTGTCTATCTGTATCTATTATCTATCTATCATCTATCTATTATCTATCTATCTATTATCTATTATCTATCTATTATCTATCAATTATCTATCTATCTATCATCTATCTATTATCTATCTATTATCTATCTAATATCTATTATCTATCTATTATCTATCTATTATCTATCTATCTATCTGTCTATCTGTATCTATTATCTATTATCTATCTATCATCTATCTATCTATCTATCATCTATCTATCATCTATCTATCTATTTCTATCTATCTGTCTTTTAATCTAATTTAATTTTCTAGGTACCGTATTATAAATCCTGACTTTGCATAAAGCAAAATATAAGAAAACAAAATTGGCAAAATGTCTCATTCTAACACATGACTAATGGCATTTTATTAATTTTCCAGAGACCATTTTATATCGTGTCCTGTGGTGCAGATGGCCAGACACTGGTCTGAGAATGTGAAGGGCGGCGTGTACATGTACTATGTGCCAGAGACCTTCTCCCAGGGCAGGTAAGGGCATCTAATTCAGTGCTGGTCCCTCCACTCTTCAGTGATGGGTTTTCTTTAAGTTGTATAACATCCGGCCCCTCAGCCCCCGTGTATAACATCCGGCCCCTCAGCCCCCGTGTATAACATCCGGCCCCTCAGCCCCCGTGTATAACATCCGGCCCCTCAGCCCCCGTGTATAACATCCGGCCCCTCAGCCCCCGTGTATAACATCCGGCCCCTCAGCCCCCGTGTATAACATCCGGCCCCTCAGCCCCCCAGTGTATAACATCCGGCCCCTCAGCCCCCGTGTATAACATCCGGCCCCTCAGCCCCCGTGTATAACATCCGGCCCCTCAGCCCCCGTGTATAACATCCGGCCCCTCAGCCCCCGTGTATAACATCCGGCCCCTCAGCCCCCGTGTATAACATCCGGCCCCTCAGCCCCCGTGTATAACATCCGGCCCCTCAGCCCCCGTGTATAACATCCGGCCCCTCAGCCCCCGTGTATAACATCCGGCCCCTCAGCCCCCGCGTATAACATCCGGCCCCTCAGCCCCCGCGTATAACATCGGGCCCCTCAGCCCCCGTGTATAACATCGGGCCCCTCAGCCCCCGTGTATAACATCGGGCCCCTCAGCCCCCAGTGTATAACATCCGGCCCCTCAGCCCCCAGTGTATAACATCTGGCCCCTCAGCCCCCAGTGTATAACATCTGGCCCCTCAGCCCCCCAGTGTATAACATCTGGCCCCTCAGCCCCCCAGTGTATAACATCCGGCCCCTCAGCCCCCGTGTATAACATCCGGCCCCTCAGCCCCCGTGTATAACATCCAGCCCCTCAGCCCCCGTGTATATCATCCGGCCCCTCAGCCCTCGTGTATAACATCCGGCCCCTCAGCCCCCGTGTATAACATCTGGCCCCTCAGCCCTCGTGTATAACATCCGGCCCCTCAGCCCCCGTGTATAACATCCAGCCCCTCAGCCCCCGTGTATAACATCCGGCCCCTCAGCCCCCGTGTATAACATCCGGCCCCTCAGCCCCCGTGTATAACATCCAGCCCCTCAGCCCCCGTGTATAACATCCGGCCCCTCAGCCCCCGTGTATAACATCCGGCCCCTCAGCCCCCGTGTATAACATCCAGCCCCTCAGCCCCCGTGTATAACATCCGGCCCCTCAGCCCCCGTGTATAACATCCGGCCCCTCAGCCCCCGTGTATAACATCTGGCCCCTCAGCCCCCGTGTATAACCTCCGGTCCCCCAGTGCATACCATCCAGCCCCTCGCCCCCGGTGTATAACAATCAGCCCGCCGCCATGCCATCTACATTTACTGACATGTGACAGAGCGGCCGGTGGTGCAGAGCTCACTGATACCAGCGCGGTCCAGTAATAGGAGCCACCGGGGTAACAAGTCCGTCCATGACATTTCTTCCTCCTGCATCTTCCCCCATCACCTGTGAGTGATATCACTGAGAGGAGTAAGGAACCGCAGCAACTCAGCTACGAAGTGGAGACCCCGTAACGTTACAGAGCGGGGGGTCGAGTGCTGAGGAGCAGAGGGCAGAAAAGTCACCACCACTCTGCTGACCCCATAACTGCAGAGTCCAGACCTCCTCTAGTATTAACATCAGCACTAACACTGCGCCCCCGCCGGGAACTTCATTGCCGTGCAGCTGCATGCCGCCGTACATCACCAAGCACAATGCCGAGCGGCGGATGGAGTGGTGTAAAGCCGGGTCACTTTGTCTCTGCGCGGAGCCTTTGACTTTCTCACCCATTCATGTAAATGTTTTTAGATTATCGTCTATTGAGGACAATATGTAAGTTTCTTGTGGCAGAATATAGCGCTCCTGTCCCCAGTGACGACTGGCGGCCATTCCAGCAGATTTATCAGGGATGTTCAGGTTTTAGTAGTGCGGAATTGTCAGTGTGCATTGTTACTATGTAGCGGAGGATAGGTGATAATTTACAGATCAATGAGGTCCTCACCCGACAGCTGCGTCCCCCTCTGATCTATACGTGGACAGGTGAAAACGTTAAAGGAATGACTATAGTGGTGTGAATGGTTTTGCAGAATGCTGGGAGTTGTAGTCCACAGCTGGAGGGCCGCACTTTGCAGATCGCTATAGGATCAGGATTATCCGCTGTACGGCGCAGGAGTTGATGGGATTAATGACGTCTTCCCGGCCTTGATCATAAAAAGATGTAATTATTCACGTATGTTATCAAAAGAGCAAAGAGTAATAAACCCTGACAGATATACGGCGCTGAGCGTCTGCGCGACCCTCTCATGAAGCCAAAACGTCTCTGCTTCTTATCCAAAAATAATAGGCGTGAGATGAAGGGCCGCGCATCCCACTCACCAGCGGAACGTCTCTTTTACTTCCCTTTGTTTCGCCAGGTGTAAAAATAACTCTTCATCATTTTTCTTGAGAGGAGTTTGAACCCCGTTCAAGTCCTTCCCTGAGAATTGGATTGTAAACAGCGCCACACCTGTCCGTAGGCGGTGCCTGGTACTGCAGACCAGAGACACTGAAGGCAATGGAACTGCTCGAATGACTTTGCACTTTTTTCTGGGAACATGGAGGGCAAAGGAGGAAGGAAGGGATCCATGTAATGAGGGATCTTTTGCTCTGCGTATTGTTTGCATTTATTTAAAAATCGTTATTTTCTTACTGGTATTTTAATGAAGATGTTCACACGCCAAATTGTTTCTGTAGCCGATCTAGAAAGCTGAGCTGCAGCCATAGCCCCGATGGGTCAGGAGGCCGATTTCTGACTACTTCAGGCTTCAATAGACAGTACAGTTTAGTCGGAGTTGTAGCGGCATGTGGACAGGTGTGGCGCTAGTTCTGGAAGAATGCAGCCATGGTTTTGCAATCCAACCACACCCCCTTAAAGGGTTTTCTCCAATTTTTGAAAACCCCTGTTCTCCAGCTTCAGTTTATTTTAAAAAAGCAAACTGTGCTTTACCCACCCTCCCCAGGTCGAGCACGGAGTCTCCGCCTCTGCACCCAGTTTCTGTTACTGTCTGCAGCACTGACGTAATGTCGACTGGGCTGCAATCAATAACTGAGCTCACCGACCGATTGGCTGCAGCGCTGTTGACGTGACATTAGTGCTGCAGACAACAATTGATGCTGGGAGCATCAGTGGAGACTCAGTGCTGGACCTGGGAAGAGTAAGTAAGGCACATTTTTGTTTATTTTTATTTTTTAACACAGAAGAAATGGAGGGTAGGGGGATGGGAAGGGGTTCTCTAAAAAAAAACAACAAAAAAAACTCCCTTTAAGATCAAGATTAGTGTTGAGCAACCCCCGTAGTGTTCGAGTTCGGTTCGGTTCGTCGAACACCCGTGTGTTCGCCGAACTGTTCGTCGAACTGTTCGTCGAACACCTTCGAACACCGTTAAAACCAATGGCAGGCAAACAAAAACACATAGAAACACATAGAAAACACCTTCAAAGGTGTCCAAAAGCTGACAAACTGCTCAGAAGACATAACTAACACATGGAAAAGTGACAAGTACATATAGTCATGCGAAAAGAAAAGAGGTGGAGGAGTAAAAGGAGGGGGAGACACAGATATAGGCATGTCATGCCCTTCTAAAATCCAAAAAGTGAGAAGCCGACACGGCCAGTCCGCTCCTGCCCGTGCCACCTCCGTGTCGCCGGGTTTGTGCCAGAGCCGCGGTGAACCCTGACGGCCAGCCCCCCTCTCCCAATACTGGTGCCTGTCCGCTGGTGGGTCGAGCGAGCCCCCCTGTGGTGGAGGCAGCTCTAAGCTTTTTAATTTAAATTGTCTCTCTAATTTGAATGAATACACTTTAAATCCATTTACAAGGATCTATTGGAGGGCAAGTCTCATGCCAGCAGCCGCGTAATTCCAGCTCCAGTAGCGTCCACTAAAGCTGCTGCAGTTAAAAAGCTTTTATAAGGATCGAGCTCGGCTGTCCACCGCAAGGCATCCTACTGCCAGTCCCAGCCCCTATGCCTTGGGGTGCCTCCTGATGCTCTTCACTAAGTATCCCATGGTCCCGAAGCATTTCCTTTGAAAAAATTAAGTGTCTAAACTACAGGTGGTGCAGCTTGCTTAACAGCCGGGATAATCCGCTCACTAGCAGACACTGCTACTAGGCACAAAGTATTTCCTGGGCTAGATGCAGTTAAAAATTTGTAATTAGATACTCTCGTTGGATGCTGAGAAAGCATTCCATAGAGTCTCCTGGCACGCCATATATGATTCTCTTAAAAAGCTTGGGGTAGGGGTCTAGGGGACCCTTTTATAGCCAAAATCACGGCCCTGTATCGCAATACGTCACCTAGGCTGAAGATAGATGGAACTGTAGCACCCTGAGGGCTCGGTTGCTACAGACGTATTGCACCTCACCCAGAGGTGTGATATCTCACTCTCAGGTAAGGATGGAGTGTGGATCAGGACCCGACACCTGCATGCATTACACCACATTGCCGTGGGGCAGGGCGACCAATATGCCCCTGAGATGGGCACGACAGTCCCTGTCCCTGGCTGGAGTGGGGGGAGGGAACACTGAGGAAGGGGAACCCTGTAGTGCAGGAGCAGGGAGGAAGCAGTTCCTGGGTGCATTGAGAAGGGAGTATAAAAGGTGGGCACCATCTTAGTTCAGTGCAGAGAAGTCTGAGCAGAAGTGGCAGGGAGCAGGGGCTCTGCATGAGCTCTGCTCCGGAGGCGGGCCTAGTAACAGAGGCCCAGGCCTGGAAGAGGGAGAAGGAAGGAAGAGGAGCAGAGAAGGCTCCAGGAACGAGGAATGAAGGGATCCCAGGGGTGCGGACGGGCGAGTCGCCACCGCACGCCCGAATCCACCTGCGTGGAGGGGTCAGGCCAAAGGGGGAGACCGGTCCCCGAACTAGTGGAGGCAGGAAACGACCCTCAGCTAGAAACCGGAGGCTCTGACATTTTATGTGGCGCAGCCCCTCGCTACACCCGCTAGGAAGGCACCACATAGGGTCAGGGAAACTGGCGCCAAGTTTACCAAGAGGAGGCCCGAGGCAGCCGGACAGAAGTGTTGGTAAGAAAGACCAGACAAAGGACACACAAAGGGGGTCCTGTGAAGCGCTCCAAAGTTATTTGGGAGTTGTCTGAGCCCCTCACCTGGTGAGCACAGTACGACGTGGGCAGCCGTTACCTGCAGACGTGGTCTGGATAATAAGAACTGTGAGTAAAGGCCCTGAACTGCATCACTGACTCCGTGTCGTTACTGCTGCTGCCCTGCACCATCACCCCCATCCTCCGCATACACTGCCCTGAGGCTATACTCCTCCCGTGGGGAGTTATGCTACGCTCTGCTGCACCCACAACACCAGCCTCAGCGGTCTGCCCTGTAGCGGCGGTTCACTCTGACCGCAATCCACGGGTGGCGTAGTCGGACATTTAAACATCAAAACCACATAAATAGTTCCGCCACTGGTTTGACCGCCCTGAGCCACGGAACCGGATCGCCGCCACGAAGACTACAACCACCAGCATCCACCAAAAAGGGTCCGGCTCCGGGTGTCCCAAGGCCCAGGGGGTGCGTCAGAACATTTTCATCACCTTTCACAATCACCAATGGGACAAGGCAGGGATGTCCTCTGTCCCCTCTCTTATACATCCTAGTGACGGAGCACCTGCTCTCATCAATTCGCCATAACCCCAATATTAGGTGGATTGAGGTGGGAGGCACCGAGTACAAGTGCTCTCTATTTGCTGATGATGTCCTAGTATATATCACTCAATCACATATATCCATCCCTGCTGTTATGGCTGAAATAGATCACTTTGTTACATGGTAAAATTTTAAAATCAATGCAGCGAAGTCTGAGGCCCTCGATGTCTCCCTCCCCAAATCCATATAGGATTCTATCCAGTCCAACTTTCCCTTTGCCTGGTCCTCACAGGGTATCAAATACTTAGGAATTCCTATTCATAGAGACCTCTCCCATCTATGTTATCTTAATTTTGGGCCCTTTATTGAACAACTCCATACAGACCACGGTTGGCAAGTTAGAACTGTAAGATTCACTACGTGAACCACTGGTGTTTTGTGGAAAAGCACATGTACACCGCGTTCCAAATTATTATGCAAAAAGTGTTTAGGAGTGATAAGGGAAGAATTTGTTTGTTTGTCAGTTAAACTCATTGATGGTGATGTGTGTCAGGGCTCTTTATATCACTGTAAGCAATTGCAGACACCTGTGCTAATTAGTTTGGCAGGTGTGTCCAATGAAAGGCAAGACTACTTAAGAAGGCTCTCTCACATTATTAAGCAGCCTACATTTTCTGCCAAAATGGGAAAGAAAAAGGATGTGTCGGCTGCTGAGAAGCAACAAATTGTGGAGTGTTTAGGTCAAGGCATGACTACAATCAACATTGTGCGATGATCAGGATGAAGTGTCTTGGCAATCAAGAAGTATGTAGCTGATTCACAGTACACACGTGTGCGTTCTGATAAGGGCAAATTGAGGACTCTTTCCTACAGGCAATTACGTCAGGTTGAAAGAGCAGCGGCAAAAAAGCCTTGTCATAGCAGCAGACAAGTTTTTGAAGCTGCTTGTGCCTCCAACGTCCCCCGAACAACAAGATGCAGGGTCCTTCAGAGGTTTGCAGCTGTGCATGCGCCATCCTGTCGACCTCCTCTATCCACTTCACACAAGCAGAAACGGCTCCAGTGGGCCAAACATTACATGAAGACTGATTTCAAAACTGTTTTGTTCACGGATGAGTGCCGTGCAGCGCTCGATGGTCCAGATGGATGGAGTGGAGGATGGCTGGTTGATGGATACCCCACGCAAACACGGCTACAGCGCCAACAAGGAGGAGGTGGAGTAATGTTTTGGGCTGGAATCATGGGGAGAGAGATTGTCGGCCCCTTTAGGATCCCTGAAGGCGCTAAAGATGAACTCCATAATGTATGTGGATTTTCTCAAACAGCACTTCCTGCCATGGTTCAAGAAGAAGAACCGTGTATTTCACAGCAAGATCATTTTTCTGCATGATAATGCACCATCTCATGCTACACATAAAACATCTGCATCTCTGGCTGATATGGGCATAAAAGGGGACAAACTTATGGTGTGACCCCCATGCTCCCCTGACCTCTACCCCATTCAGAACCTTTGGAGCATCATTAAAAGGAGTGTCTATGATGGCGGGAGGCAGTTCACATCTAAGCAACAGCTCTGGGAGGGTATTCTGTCCTCATGCAAAACAATTGAAGCAGAAACCATCCAAAACCTGACAAATTGAATGGACGAGAGAGTTCAGAAGCTCCTTTCGAACAAGGGGTCCTATGTGAAAATGTAACATCACCTAGAATAAAGTTTTGAGTTGAAAACTGTTTGATTTCAGTTTCTAACAACCTACTAATGCTTATAATTTCAAAAATGACCATTTTTTTGGTCTTTATTAAAATGAAAAGGTTGATCGAAAAGTTTGGGGGATCTAAGAGTGTGGCAACCCAGTAGTCATGATTACTTCGAATTCTGACAATATGAGGGTCATGCTGCAGGTAGTGCAGCAAGAAGGCACTTATGTGCCTTGCGCATCTCGGAGCCCCAAAATTATTTTCCGGGCTAGATGCAGCTAAAAATTATTTTTAATTTTAAATCTGGTGAAGCTTTAGTATAGATGGCCTAATAGGATCAGTGCTGCACACTGCTACAAAGCCCAAATTATTTTCCAGTCAAGATACAGATAAACATGATTAGTAATTTGAAAGCTTAAAACGGTTGGTAGGGTGATTTTAACCAATCATCAAGCTTTTACTCTCCCCAGGATGACACAGGGGTAGAAAAGTCGTTTCGGATCCATGATTTGTTCATCTTTATGAACGTGAGTCTGTCTACATTATCAGTGGAGAGCCGCGTGCGCTTATCTGTCAGCACACCACCAGCAGCGCTGAACACACGTTCAGACAGAACGCTGGCTGCGGGGCATGACAAGATCTCCAAGGCGTAAGTGGCTAGCTCCGGCCATTTATCCAGATTGGAAGCCCAAAAAGAGCAAGGGTCCAGTGACACAGTCGTGGCTTCAATGTTTACTTGGAGATACTCCTGTACCATCGTCTCTAGGCGTTGACTATGTGTCAGACTTCTTGTCTCCTGTGGCCTTGCAAAGGATGGGCTAAAAAAGTGGTGAAATGATTCCGCAAAATTGATGTTACCAGCAGATACTGTGGTTCTGTTACGGTTTGAGTGCTGAACACTTGACGGTCCCACGGTTGGCAAGTTGGAACTGTGAGATTCACTACGTGCACCACTGGTATTTTGTGGAAAAGCACATGTAAGATTCTGCAACAGTCTCTGCTGATACTCCTGCATGTGTGCATCCCTTTCTATGGCAGGAATAATTTCTGCAAATTTACTTTTGTACCGGGGATCTAACAGTGTGGCAACCCAGTAGTCAGGATTATTTCTAATTCTCACAATTCGAGGGTCATGTTGCAGGTAGTGCAGCAAGAAGGCACTCATGTGTGTTGCGCATCCAGGAGCACCAAGTCCCTGTTGTGTTGGTGGCGAGGTAACAATCATGCTTCCTTCCTCTGTCCTCTCCCCCCAACCTCGCACAACAGAAATGTGATCAAGGGTCTCCCTCATCTGATGAGTCTTCCATCAGTTCGTCCTCCACTTCTTCCTGGGCTCCTGCATCTTCCTCACTAGTTTGGCTGCTACCATGCGCCCTGGTAAAACCATCTCCCCCACCCTCACATGCCTGCCGCCTTGGTGCTGCCGACCGTCTGGACCTTGCAGATGTTAGCCCTTCCGCATACAACTCCTCCTCCTCTACTTCCTCCACCTCCTCTTGTGCCACCACCTGACTCCGAATTCTGTTTAACATGTGCTCCAGCATGTAAATCACCGGAATAGTCATGCTGATAATGGCATCGTCAGCACTAAACATCTTCGTCGCCATTTCAAAACTGTGCAGAAGGGTGCATAGGTCCCTGATCTGAGACCACTCCTCCAGCGTGATTTGCCCCACCTCTGAATCTCGTTGGCCCAGGCTATACGTCAGAACGTATTGCACCAGGGCTTGTCGGTGCTGCCACAGTCGCTGCAACATGTGCAGAGTTGAATTCCACCGGGTAGGCACATCGCATTTTAGCCGGTGAAGTGGCAGGCCCAACGACTTCTGTAGAGATGTAAGTCGCTGAGCTGCGGGATGCGAACGGCGGAAGTGAGCACACAGCGACCGTGCCCTCTGCAGAAGGCCATCTAGTCTGGGATAGTGGGCTAAAAATTGCTGGACAACCAGGTTCAACACGTGAGCCATACAAGGCACGTGTGTGACATTGCCCCGGCGAAGGGCCGCACCCAGGTTTGCAGCATTGTCGCACACGGCCTTCCCTGGTTTCAGGTCCAGTGGAGACAACCATTCATGAAATTGGTTCTCCAGAGCTGACCACAACTCCTCAGCTGTGTGACTCACATTTCCCAGACATTTCAATGTAAAAACCGCCTGATGACGTTGAGCCCTACTGCCAGCATAGTAAGGAGGTGTGCAGGATCCCTTCTGCGCAGTTAGAAAGCTTGTAGCATGACCAGACAGGCTTTGGGTGCAGGTGGAAGACCGAGAGGAGGTTGAGGAGGCAGAAGCAGTGGAGGAACTGTAGCACCCTGAGGATCCGGCTGCTACAGGGGTATTGCACCTCAGCCAGAGGTGTGATATTCCACTCCCGGGTAAGGATGGAGTGTGGAACTGAGCTCAGATAGACTGCATGCACTACATACATCCCATTTCCGGGGAGCAGGCCGACGGCACTCCCACTTAGAAATGTGCAGGTGCGACCGAGCCTGTTCCTGGCTGGAGTGGGAGGGGGGAGGAACATCCCATGTAGTGTAGGGGCAGATAGGGGGAGCAGTCTGGGTAGTGATAGGAGCTCATTGGGTGCTGGTCACCTGAGCTCACACATAGAGGGATATATAAGGAGGGCACCAACTAGGATCAGGGTCAGACGCAGAGGAGCCTGTCAGACGCAGAGAGTCAGTCAGTGCAAAGGACAAGTCAGCAGGAGAGGAGGAGCGGAAGCTGGCAGAGGAGCAGCTGAAAGAAAGAGAGGCCCTGAAGAGAGAGAGTGGAGTGAAGAAAGACCCAGAGGGAGACAAAGAAGGGACCCAAGAACCCAAATTAGAGCACCGGGTGAGGAGTCAGCAAGAGGGTACCGGAACCCAAGCTGGTGGGGGTAAAGACATTCCCCAGCCAGAGACCGGAGACCGTGGGCAGTGTCTGTCACGGTCACCCACTACATTCACCCTGAAGGCACACCACAGGAAGGGTCAGGGAACCTAAGGCCAAAGGTTGCCCAACAGAAGGCCCGAGGGAGCTGGACTTAGGTGAATCACTGGTGGGGACGGCTGAAGAAAGGACAGAGGGGGAGCTCAGGGCCACGCTCCGGACTTGTTTGGGGGTTGGCCGGATCCAGGACCTGGTGGACGCAGCACGGCTCGGGTGGTCACTTGGAGCTAGAGTGACCAGGAACATCAGCAGTGAGTAAAACCCTTAACTGCACAACCCGACTCTGTCTTCCTTTATCATCTATGCTGCACCACCACAACCCCCATCCTCTGCGCCTGTCCCCTCTGAGGCTATACCCCTCCCGTTGGGGGTTATCCCACCAAGCTGCACATCCACCATCAGCCTCAGCGGACCCTGCTGCAGCGGCGGCCACAGTGACCGCATTACAACGGGTGGCGTAGTCGACACAAAAAGAACTCTAATAACATCAGTAAGGACTGCCACATAACACATAGCTTGACGCCCTGGGCACGGGACCGGGTCACAGCCGCTCGGAGACTACAACACCCCATCTGATCCGGTGCCGGGTATTCCCCTCAAAAAGGAATATGTCCCAGGGGGCGCGTCAACTTTGGCGTAGTCGGCAGGATTACGTGCCCGCAACACCCGGGTACTGCGTGCCTGAAGAAAAGTGCAAGTTTACCTCAGAAAGAAGACTCCTGCCGGTTCCGGAGGGTCCACGCCATCGGACTCCATCACCAGTCGTTTCCCGCCGATTGTCCGCCATTTCCAACTTGTTCCCGCCATCTGCAGAGTTTCCCGCCACTGGGAAGCGATTCCCGCCAAAACCGCAGATTTCCCGCCTTGGAAGAGCAGCGGACGCCATTATGGGCGTGCCAAAGGAGGGCAAGAGGCCACCTCCCATCGTGGGCCGGGACAGAAAATGGCGCCAAAAGTGGAAACCGCCCCCACCAACAGAGACTGTGATGCTGGAGGTGTCTGTCAGCGTGAAAGAACTCCCCCTGGAGCTGACAGTCACCGAGTTGCCCCGGGACCGCCCTCGAAGTGGGAGGAGACGAAGGAGAAGAGCAAAGATGGGTGTCGCTTGGAGCAGTCTAGAACGAGCGCACCCGGAGGCGAGGTGTCCAGAGCAAGAGCACCCGGAGTCGAGGAGAGAAAGAGTAGACCCGGGAATGGAGCGGCAGCAGTGCAGCACCGGCCCGCTGGCCAGGAGCCTGCAAAAGGAAGAAAGAGGAGAGCAGAGCAGCACCGGCCCGCTGGCCAGGAGCCTGCCGGAAGAAGAGCAGAGCAGCACCGACCCGATGGTCAGGAGCCTGCTAGAGTCAACAACCCCGCTAGGCTTAGCGGAGATCCTGGCGCAGCTTCCCCGAGATCGGGAGTGCGCGCGGAGTGCCCTGGAGGGCCTCGCGGGAAGGATGGCCCGAGTGCAGAGGGAGATCCTGGCGGAGTGGGGCCGGGAGATGGCCCAGCAAGCTGGAACCCGTCCACGGAACCCGCTCCCTTGGAAGAAGACACCGACTACCTCTGCGGATGACGCGGGAGGACCCAAGGCCGGAGACGGCGCAGAAGAGGGAGCGAGACGCATGGCAGCAGGTAAGGGGGATGCCTATACCCCATACCGGAAGACCACTTACCTGCCCCAGCTCCCCGTCGCAGAGCCCGAAAGTCCCCCTGCCGTACCCGAGACCGCCATGACACCGCCACCGACTAGGCCCCGACCGGAAGCCGCCGTCGCGACCCCAGTGACGTCACGCGTCGTGACCCGGAGCGTGGCGAAGGAAGGGAAGCCTCCGGCCTGGTCGCAAGGCCTAGCGTTTCCGGGCGCCGCATCCCCAGCAGAGCCATCTACCTCCGCGGAGCCTCCGGCCTGGTCGCAAGGCCAGGTGGCCCAGGGTGCCGCCGTGTTAACAGTTCCATTTACCTTCCAGATGCCCCAGGCCTGGCCGCAAGGCCTGGGCAACCTGGGCGCCCCCACCATCGCGCCCGCACCCGTAACATCAAGGGTGCCAAATCTGGGAGAGGACCCCTTCAGCCAGCTAGCGTGGCCGGACGGGCGGCCCTTCATCTGGCCCGAAGAATTCTTGGAACTGGAGCGACAAAAGAAGTTAGGTCCCCTGTGTGAGCCCCTGATCCCGGCTCCAAAGCCCGTGACTCGGGTCTCGCCTCCACTAGAAGAAGCCCAATTCGTGTGGGACCCCACGGGAGAAGATTTGATGGGGTTCACCGGAGAGACTCGGGCAGCTGCAGCTGAACGCACAGAGTGTTGCCGTCAACAGCTGGCCGAGTTTAAGAGAGAACGGGAGGAGAGGCGGGTCAGAGAGCAATGGGCCCGGACCCGCAGCGCGGAGCAAAAGAGTCGGACCAGAAGGGACCCCTATGCAGCAGATCGTCCCCGTACCATCGGGACGGTAATAAAGTTTAATGCGCAGCATGGGTGGGGCTTCATAAAGGACCGGAACACCATGGGTGACGTCTTCGTTACCCGACGGGATGTCGAGTCCCACCTGCCAGAGGGTCACAAAGGCCGTGACCTCTACGTCGGTGACGAGGTAACGTTCACCCGGCACAAGTGTGCCAAGGGACCTTACGCCCTCCACGTGCATCGCCTGACAGAGGAGGAGTTGCGGTGTAGGGAGGAGGAGCCAGAAGACCCGGACGGGTTCAAGGCTAGAAGGTACTATGACTGAGATAGTACAAAGGACTGTATATAGTTACCTGTCGGGGTACCCAAGTAACCGTGGCTGCTTTAAAGTTTAGTCCCCGTAGGGACCAGTGAACAGTTTAACCCGTGTGTCCCCTACCCAAACCAGGCTGAGGACTGTGAGCAGCCATCCCTTTACTTGGCCGGGGACTGAGAACGGCCAAACTCCCCTGTACATAGTTGCGCTTTCTAAGGCGCCCCCTACTGGTTTTATGAGAAACTGCTTTTCGGTCGCACTTTACCTGGTCACGAGTTGCACGGTGACCAGAGGAGGAAGAAAGAAAGAGACGACGAGAATGTTATTTATATAAATATATCTACTGTTTTATATAATGTTTTATATGTTTTATATGTTTATATGAAAAAAAAAAATTTTTGTATGTTATGGTGTTTTATGTCTTTACAGCCCGAGGACGTGCTGTGATTTGCCAGGGGGGAATGTAGCACCCTGAGGATCCGGCTGCTACAGGGGTATTGCACCTCAGCCAGAGGTGTGATATTCCACTCCCGGGTAAGGATGGAGTGTGGAACTGAGCTCAGATAGACTGCATGCACTACATACATCCCATTTCCGGGGAGCAGGCCGACGGCACTCCCACTTAGAAATGTGCAGGTGCGACCGAGCCTGTTCCTGGCTGGAGTGGGAGGGGGGAGGAACATCCCATGTAGTGTAGGGGCAGATAGGGGGAGCAGTCTGGGTAGTGATAGGAGCTCATTGGGTGCTGGTCACCTGAGCTCACACATAGAGGGATATATAAGGAGGGCACCAACTAGGATCAGGGTCAGACGCAGAGGAGCCTGTCAGACGCAGAGAGTCAGTCAGTGCAAAGGACAAGTCAGCAGGAGAGGAGGAGCGGAAGCTGGCAGAGGAGCAGCTGAAAGAAAGAGAGGCCCTGAAGAGAGAGAGTGGAGTGAAGAAAGACCCAGAGGGAGACAAAGAAGGGACCCAAGAACCCAAATTAGAGCACCGGGTGAGGAGTCAGCAAGAGGGTACCGGAACCCAAGCTGGTGGGGGTAAAGACATTCCCCAGCCAGAGACCGGAGACCGTGGGCAGTGTCTGTCACGGTCACCCACTACATTCACCCTGAAGGCACACCACAGGAAGGGTCAGGGAACCTAAGGCCAAAGGTTGCCCAACAGAAGGCCCGAGGGAGCTGGACTTAGGTGAATCACTGGTGGGGACGGCTGAAGAAAGGACAGAGGGGGAGCTCAGGGCCACGCTCCGGACTTGTTTGGGGGTTGGCCGGATCCAGGACCTGGTGGACGCAGCACGGCTCGGGTGGTCACTTGGAGCTAGAGTGACCAGGAACATCAGCAGTGAGTAAAACCCTTAACTGCACAACCCGACTCTGTCTTCCTTTATCATCTATGCTGCACCACCACAACCCCCATCCTCTGCGCCTGTCCCCTCTGAGGCTATACCCCTCCCGTTGGGGGTTATCCCACCAAGCTGCACATCCACCATCAGCCTCAGCGGACCCTGCTGCAGCGGCGGCCACAGTGACCGCATTACAACGGGTGGCGTAGTCGACACAAAAAGAACTCTAATAACATCAGTAAGGACTGCCACATAACACATAGCTTGACGCCCTGGGCACGGGACCGGGTCACAGCCGCTCGGAGACTACAACACCCCATCTGATCCGGTGCCGGGTATTCCCCTCAAAAAGGAATATGTCCCAGGGGGCGCGTCAGAACTTTGACATAAAGAGGATTGACGCACAACTCGTGGGGACGGCAAGACTTGGACAGCAGCCCCTTGTCCTGCTGTCACCATAGTTACCCAGTGCCCAGTCAGCGACATGTAACGCCCCTGTCCATGCCTACTCGTCCAAGTGTCTGTGGTGAAATGCACCCTGTCACACACAGAGTTTCTCAAAGAAGCGGTGATGTTGTGTGCGACATGCTGGTGGAGCGCAGGCACACCTTTCTTTGAGAAGTAGTGCCGACTGGGCATCTGGTACTGGGGCACTGCGACGGACATAAGGTCTCGAAAATCCTCTGTGTCCACCAGGCGGAAAGGCAGCATTTCTGTAGCCAAGAGCTTGCAGATGGTGAAATTCAACCTCTTAGCTTTCTCATGGCTAGGAGGAAATGGTCTTTTACTTGTCCACATCTGAGGGACCGAGGGCTGGCTATTGTGCTTAGACGGGGTTGATAAGGGTGTCCCCGGCAAACTGCCGGTCTGTGAGGAAGATGCAGGCGGACATGTTAGGTTGCCTTGATCCAAAGGTGGTGCTATCGATGTCGGACAGCGCTCAAGACCAGCTGGTGTTACCACCTCCAAAGAAAATGATGACCTGCCAATCACGCTGGCTGTTGCGGGTAAAGAGGTGGCAGGTCTGCGCCCCAAAACAGGTGTGACTGCTGTCCCCCCAGTCACAGAGGATGAAGAGGCCGCGGATGCACAAGATATGGCAGACGGTGATTGGCCCGGCCGGCTAGGCCGCATTGTAGCACACTGAGCTTCCCACTGCAACTTATGCTTCATGTCCATGTGCCGGTTCATGCATGAAGTACTCAAACTATGTATTTTTTGGCCTCTACTTAGCTTTTGCTGACAAATGTTACAGATAACACGAGTTGGGTCATCTTTATCGATCTGAAAAAATGCCCAGGCTATGCAAGGCTTAGCACCCATGCGACCTGAAGAGCCACCACGACTTGTGGTGAGAGGCAGAGTTGTGTTTGAGGATGCAGTTGTTGACGTGTTTCCAGTACTACGTCTCTGTCCAGGAAGGCGCAACCTGACCTCGTCGTCACTAGCATCTTCCTCCACCTCCTCTGCTGACCTCATCTCTTGGCTGACTGTGGGTTGACAGTAAGTGGGATCTCCGACCTCATCATCATCACCCTGTGCGTTATCACACCCGTCGTCCTCAGAGCCAACCTGTTCCTGCCCTGACAAAAAACTAAAGTTGTCGCTCCAATCAGGTATTTGAGTCTTATCATCGTCTTCCTCATTGTCTCCACCAACAGGAGTTACAGTTTGGGAATGAGGGTCTACATTATGGTCAGAACCTTCTGCGTCTGGTCCTGGATCCGACTCATAAAGATTCTGGGCATCAGTGCAGATCATTTCCTCGTCTGGATTCACAGAAGCGCTGGAGCCGGCCTCTGATTCCCAGGCTATAGTATGAGTAAACAGCTCTGCAGACTCAACCATCTGTTCTACCTCATACTCAGACGGGCAGCTGGAGATTTGGGAGCTGTGAGGAAGCAAGTGCGATTGGGGTGACACCTTTGAGGACTGGAGTATTTGTGATGTTGAAGTTGATGTGGAGGAGAGCCCACTTAAAGGAGCACTTGATATCCGTTGAAGCACCTGCTGTTTTTGTGCCTCATCTGGAATTTGTAGCGATTGGCGTGGCCGTAAGAAAGGGATCTTATCACATTGTCCGCTAAAAGAAGTAGACATTTTAGTTTGGCTGGAAGATGGTCTTTCTCCTGCAGATGTTACTGTTGCTTTAACACCTACCCCACGGACACAACCTTTTTTCCCCTTCCCAACACGCCTATTCCCCTTTCCACCAGCAGCAGGCCTTTTTCCACTCATTTTGGTGGTTAACTAATTCACAACTCTGGAGTTGTTTGCACAAAAAAACAATGGATGGGAACCGAGCAGAGCTGAGTGGCCAAACTGTGGTATTAGGCCAAAACTATTGGCTGGGTTAGATACAGAAAAAAATTATTTTGAATTTGCAACCTGATGGAGGTCAGTATAGATGGACTAATACAAATAGTCCCACACACTGCTAGAAGCCCAAATATTTTTTCAGAGGTACTGTAGATGCAGATAAAAATTATTTTGAATTTGCAACCTGATGGAGGTCAGTATAGATGGACTAATAGAATGATGCTATGCCCAAAAGATTTTACTTCACTAGGTGCAGTAAAAAAATTGGTATTCTATACACAGGTGGTATATCTTGCAACACAGATAGGCTACTCCACTGACTAACACACTCTGCAATAGGCCAAAAAGGATTAGCTTTGCTAGATTCAGCCAAATGCTGTGAAAAAAACTTGCACAGCACTGGCACAGACCTGCCTGGCAAAAACTGATAGGAACTGATGTAACCTAGTCCTGAAAAGGACTGCAATTACAATTAGTCTTTACTCCCACAATCTATCTATTTAAGAGCACAGACCTCCCTGATAAAAGTCGTAGGAAATGCTGTAACCTAGTCCTTAAAAGGACTGCAATCACAACTATTCCCTACTCCCAAGCTATCTGTAGATTTGTGCGAAAATTGGCTTGAAATTAACAAGGTATAGCGCACACAGCAACAGCGGTGCCGTCTAACACGCAGCTGCAGCAGTGAGAAAATGGTGGTGACGGGGAAAATGGCTTGGTCTTATAGGGCAAAGACATGTGACATACACTGCCAATGACACATGCCCTTGCTTGTGTGAAAAAAAGCACTTCGCTCCGTGTGTGCGCTGCTGATAGGCTGACAGATTGCACCTCCCCACTGTAAATGCGGGAAAGAGAAAAAAAAATGGAGATCTTCATTGTTCCTGCAGAGATCCATCCCCTGCCCCTCCCCCCGCCCCGCTGTACACTCAAACTGCGTATTAACATTAATTTTCATCATTACTGAGAAAAAATCCAGTTATGATTTTGGTGCACGAACAGTTATCGAACATAACCTCGAACAGTCGAATTTTTCTCAAATTGTTCGTGTTCGCCGACCGGCTCGAACACCGCCCAAAACAGCTCGAATTTGAGATTGGCGAACAGTTCGAGTAGAACAACGCTCATCTCTAATCAAGATCAATTATTTTCTCCACTGTTTATAATGAAAAATGTACGAAAAAAGTCACGGCGGGGTGTTCCCAAAAAGACAGTGACCACATACAGAGATGAGGGCAGTGTGGCCCAGGCCATAAACGTACCATTGTTTTTGGCTTTCTCCAAGATCTCTGGTTTCTTCCCACATTCCAAAAACTTGTTTGGATTCTTTTTAGATTATGAAAGATTGGTCGACCTATGAATGTTTAAAGTTTTTCCATCTATGATGACACTTTAGATTTATGTTGTTTATTTTCTTTACGGACTATACAAAGTTTTTCCTTTTATGAGGCTTGGTCTGTAAAGGTGGCTTCATCACCTACAAGCGATGGAAAGTTTTTCTATCTGTGACCTTGTAGGTCTAAGGAGCTGATTTCATGTTCTTCTGTGACAATATACGTATATGATGCCGACTTTAGTCATTACGAGCTATGGCAAGTTTTTCTGTCTGTGACATTATGAGTAAATAGAATTGGCTTTAATAACTACGAGCTATAACTTCTTTTATCTGTGACACTGCAGGTCTACCGAGCTGGTTTCAATTAGCTACAAATTAAGACAAGTTTTTCTGTCTGTGACATTATAAGTATATGGAGCTGACTTTAGTATCTTCTAGACGCGTCCTATCGTGGCTCTACATAGGTGACTTACCTTTCTACAAATTATGGCAAATTTTTCCACCTGTGTCCTTATGGATCTACATAGTGGGCTGAATAGTTCATATAAAGCAATGACGTACAAGAACATAATGGTGTAAAAATACAAAGTTTATTATAATCCAAAGTTAAAAATTGACAAATATATCAAAGCATATTGGCGCAGATGCAATAGCAGTGGGCAAAAAGATAGGTACACAGGGCTCAATCCAACATATGATATAGATTAGTAATAGAGAGTCACTAAAATAGGACATTTATAAATCCAACACATGGTATAGGTTAATAAATAAGAGATCGCTGGAATGGGACATCTATAGATATAAACATGTCCAACATGTATCATGGCCAAGTTGGTAGTATACAAACTATCAAAAAGGCTACAATGAGGCACTAAAGTGCACAGTGCATGGCTGAATACAAGAAAGATAATCACCATTAAGCAGCAAAAGTAAATACAAGATAGCAGAACTTACATGTGTGGATATCAGGAATGCATGCCCTGGTACTGTCACCCCTACGCGCTTTTCGGCGCTGTGCCTTCTTCTGGGGGTCAAAGTGGGCTGAATGTTAGGCTGTGATGGCAGAAATTCATGTCCTATCTAAAAGTACTTAAAGGGAACATATGGTGCCAATCAGCGGAGCACAGGTGACTTTGTAGAGGGGGCTCAGGTTGGAAATGTGTCAAGTAACTCCACTGAGAAGAGTCAGTGAGCAGAGGAATATAGGCCTCCAACTATTTGTAATTGCTTCTTGATGGGTATATGAAGGATCCTATAGGGGGCGCTGTTGCACACTGTACGTATATTCCAGATACCATAATATAAAGGGGCCGGTCGCAGTCAGTCGGTCAACGTAAAATTTGCTACTTGACCTTGTATGTGCTGCTTGTGTGCACATACAATGGAGGAGGCCGCTGCTCCTGTACGGAGGGGGTCGGCTTCCTCTTACAGTTCCTCTTTATAAGGGACTAGATGGTGGCCCGATTCTAACGCATCGGGTATTCTAGAATATGTGTGCGGCCGACCGGGCGCAATCAGCAGAGCGGTGTTTAAATTTGACGCCAAAATCGCTGATTGGTCGCGGCCAGCGACCAATCAGCAAAGCGGTGTTTAAATTTGGCGCCAATATCGCTGATTGTTCACGGCCGGCGAACAATCTGAAGAGATCCTAAAGTGAAAATATATAGGTATCAGGGGCAGATAGGAAACTTTTAGGCTGTGCGCCCACTATGCGTTTTTCAAGCGTTTTTGATGCGGAATTTCCGCAGCGTAAACGCTTGGTAATCCGTGCCCCATGATCCCCAATGAAAATCTGCATGTTCTGTGCCCATGCTGCGGAATTTTCCGCTGTGGATTTTCCCTGTGGAAAAATCCGCAGCATGTCCATTATTTGTGTGTTTGTGCATGTAAAAACGCGTCAAAAACGCGTCAAAAACGCATGCAAAATCTGCAAGCGTTTTTGACTGCCAAGAACATGCAGAAACGCTGCAGAAATTTTCTGCTTCATTTCTGCATCGTGGGCACATAGCCTTAGGGTGTGTTCACAGACTGGAGATACACAATTAGATGGCTGGATGGATAATGGTGGATAGATATGATACTTATAAATAGATAGATAAATAAATAGATACTGTAGATCACAGGCCGCATCAAGAGTTATTGGCTCCTTAAAGAAGTCTCTGTGTAAGGGTTTGTTCACACTAGTGTATAAAAAATCAGTCCCATTCTCATCCAGAAAAGTGGGACGTGTGGTATCAGTATGATTTACCTTTTGTCATGCCAGTGCAATGCAAGTAGATGATTATTTTCTTGCCTCTGATTGTTTAACTTAATAAATAAATGAAAAAAATTATGCTGGAGTCCACCTATTTTATGAAACCAGCAAAGGAAAAGCGGACAGCTGAGAGCTGATAACTGCACGGCGAATAAGCCTCCTTACCTTTACATGCCAGAGCTGGTATGTCACTCTCCACAAAAAGCAACGTTACCCCTTAGACCTTAGTCCAGAGCCTCTCACCTAGCCAAATCAGTTCTCATACTTTGCACTGATGAGGGTCAACAGCCCGAAACATCATGTCTGCAAACTGAGATTCTGATTTGTCTTTTATCCTAAGTCATATTTCAAGTTAAAGGGTTAAAACTCATTAAAGGGTTGATTGTGACGTGTAGGATTGCTGCTTCCAATAGGTGGCACTATAGAGTTCAAGTCTAGTGATGAGCGAGCACTAAAATGCTCAGGTGCTCGTTGCTCGGGTCGAGCACATTGGAATACTTGGGTGCTCGACCCGAGTAACGAGCCCAATGTAAGTCTATGGTAAACTCGAGCATTTTTCAGGCGGCTCCCCCCGGCGGTCTGCAGAGGGCCTAAAAATTGCCCAAATCGATGGAAACAGTTCTCAAATGACATGGGAACAGCATGGGGAAGACCCCTGGAAGCATTTCTGACTCCCAGGTCACTGCTGGCAACAACGTTGTCAGAGTATTACGCCGCTTTTTCGGACTCACAATAAAACATACAAAAACAAAAACAAAATGGATTTTCCTGGGAAATATATTAAGGAACATCCTTTCCAGGGTAATGACTTGCATATAAGGCAAAATAAATATCCAAAGCCAAAAATACTCCTCCACACCTTGGGCTATGTTCACACCTAACATTTTTGATGCGTTTTTGCACTTTTGCATTGCTTTCAACAAAGACAAATGCATTCACCAGGAAATGTAATTTTAACATTTTACAACCTTATCTGGCCATGTGGTGTGTGACACATCATCAGACACATGCATACAGTGCTGAAAAGACATGAGAACAGCATGGGGAAGACGCCTGGAAGCATCTCTGACTCCCAGGTCACTGCCTAAAAGTGTGCCCATCATAAGTGATCCTTGGCGCATGCGAAGATGCCTCCCGCCATGCAATGTCATTGCAGACTTACATCAATCACCGTCCACGTCCTTGTCCCAGTGCAGCGTTCAGTTCTCCCTACCCCATTCCTTGGAATGCAAGCGCAAGTATGCAGGCAGCCACCCACCCACCCACAGGCTGCAATACTATACTGCCAAATTTTTGACAGCTGCTTGCACTTGAAATGTGGCCTTTTAGGCTCGTGGAGGCGGAAGCTTTTCACAACCTCATGCCGGCGGCGGCCGGGTGTCCATACTCGGTCTCCAGCCAGCCACCCACCCACCCACAGGCTGCAATACTATACTGGCAAATTTTTGACAGCTGCTTGGACTTGAAATGTGTCCTTTTAGGCTCGTGGAGGCGGAAGCTTTTCATAACCTCATGCCGGCGGAGGCCGGGTGTCCATACTTGGTCCCCAGCCGCCATTATTTTTCCCAGTATCGTCTCCGCCTTCCACAAGCACGGGTCCCACAACATTGCCCGTGCCCTCCCCAGTGCACTTACTGGGAAGGACCGCCTACCCATAAACACATGGACAGGTGAATGTGGCCAGGGACGGTACGCAGCCAGTCCACAGCTTTTTTTGCTGAGAGTTGTATTTAGCTCGGTGAAAGGACTGGCATAGAGGGAAACCGTATCTACTCTGGGTGTCATTTCTTCGTCACCAGGTTCCGCCCATTGTCACACACGACCATGCCTGGCTGTATGTTCAGCGGTGAGAGACACAGATCAGGCTGCTGTGTTACAGCTTTCAACAACTCTGCAGCACTGGGCGGTTTGTTAATTAAGCATTAAGCATGTTATCTTCAGCACAGCCTGTTGCCGCTTGGCCAAGGCAGTGCTGCAGTGCTGTCAGCTTGTGACTGATGTGGTCATTTCAGAGATGTAGGAGGAGGTGCAGGAGCTGAACAATGTGATTACATTGAGGTTAAATTGGTGACGCTGTTTTTTATACTAAAGAAAGATCCTAATGTTTTGTTTTTTTATGTTTATTTTTTAAGACAAATGCATTCCCCGGGAAATGTCATTTTAACATTTTACAACCTTATCTGGCATGTGTCTGATGACAAATCATGAGACACATCCTGTTTTATTTATGAAGGAGGGACTCTGAAAGTCATAAAGCCTATTTTTATAGGGCCATCAGACGGCCCTTACTATTCTTAAAAGGCCAGCAGTTGGCCCTCGCTATTGTTAGAGAGCCATCAGCTGGCTATGCTTTGTTGTTCCCATTATTAACAAGTGGGTCTCCTATACTGTTATTGCGTATCCAGTGACTGCAAGGGCTGCCAAAAATTTGGACGCAACCCAATACCCCTTTGAAGAGACATAGAGGAGGGTCTCGGTAAAAAAAAATGTTCCCATTATAAAGGAGCGGGTCTCCTATAGTGGTAATGCCCATGCTGTGACTGCAAGGGCTGCCAAAATTTGGGAAAAACCCCACTAAGAATTTAAAGACACATAGAGCAGGGCCACAGTAACGACAAATTCCCATTAGAAAGGAGAGAGTCTCCCATAGTGTTGGCTTATGCAGTGAATGCAAGGGCTGCCAAAAATTTGGAGGCACTTCAATGCCCCTTGGAAGAGACGTGGAGGAGGGCCCCATAAAAAAATGTTCCCATTAGAAAGTAGCGGGCCTCCTATACTTGTAATGCCCATGCACAAGTGTATGAGCTGATATTTACCCCTGGGGGGTATACATGAACATACTGTATAAAAAATTTTTTTACGGGCATCATAAACACCCTTTAAAAAAATTATGTGGGTGTTGCATCACGTACCACAGTAACTCTGGTGATATGGTGGTGGAGGATGAGGAGAAGGAGGAGGACAAGAGCAAATAGCCAAAATCAGGAAGCGTATACCCATGTGTGGGTGTGAAAAGGTGCATGGGAATACACCTCCCAAGAAAAGACACTGGATTTGAGTTTGTTAAGCTGCTATCATTCGGTGGTGTTGAGAAGTCTGGCCCAATCCAGCCCTTGTTCATTTTTATAAGACTCAGCCTGTCAGCATTGTCAATTGACAGGCGGATGCGCTTATGAGCTATAATTCCACCAGCGGCAATGAAAACCCGCTCTGATAAAATTCTAGCGGCAGGGCAGGCCAGGACCTCCAAGCCATAGAGAGTCAGTTCATTCCACGTATCCAGCTTGGATACCCAATAATTATAAGGCACAGGGGAATCACGGAGGACGTTGGTACGGTCGGCAAGGTACTCCCTCAGCATCTTCCCAAACTTTGCACTCCTTGTGAGAGTACCCTGCTCCTCAGGGCCTGTGCGATGGGAAGGTCTGAGAAAACTCTCCTAGAACTTTGACAGTGTTCCCCTGCCTCTGCTGGAGTGAAGTTGTGTCTCTCTCACCTGTACTCCTTGGTTGTCCAACAAAGTGTGCCCTCTGCCACCAGTGTTTCCAGATGGGAATTTTTTTAATAGTTCCGCAACAAGGGCCTTCTGGTACAGCCCCATTTTTGTAGACCTGTCCGCCTCAGGAATAAGAGATATAAACTAAGCCATGCGTGCCAGGTAGTACCGTCTATAGTGCATGAAACTAGCTCCTGTCCTTCCTCCTCCTCCTCTTCCTCATTGTCACCCAATCCACGTTGGAATTAGATGAGGCTTGGCTGTGTGTAATCACCCTGTATGGTTCCTTACTCCATCTCATCGTGCTCCGCCTGCAATGCATCCTCTTTGATTGTGAGCAGAGAGCGTTTCAGAAGACAGAGAAGCGGAATGGTGACGCTAAATATGGCATCATCGCCGCTCACCATCTTGGTTGAGTCCTCAAAGTTTTGGAGGATGGTACATATGTCTGACATCCATGTCCACTCCTGAGGTCTTATGTGTGGAGTCTGAACTGAATACCGACGGCCTTGTTGATGCTGGTACTCAACAACTGCCCTCTTCTGCTCACAAATCCTTCCTAACATCTGCAGTGTAGAGTTCCAACGCGTGGGGACATCACACACAAGTCTGTGAGCCGAAAGCTGCAAACGCTGCTGAAACACTGCAAGGGCGGCGGAAGCTGTAGCTGACTTTCTAAAATGGGCACACAGGTGGCGTACTTTAACAAGCAGATCCGGCAGCTCCGGGTAGGATTTGAGAAACCGCTGAACCACGAGGTTAAGCACATGGGCCAGGCATGGTACGTGTGTGAGCTCGCCTCAGAGCCACCTCCAGGTTCCGGCCATTGTCACACACGACCATGCCTGGCTGTAGGTTCAGCGGTGTGAGTCACAGATCTGCCTGCTCTTTCAGAGCTGTCCACAACTCTTCATCATTGTGCGGTTTGTCACCTAAGCATATTAGCTTCAGCACAGCCTGTTGCCACTTGGCCAAGGCAGTGCTGCAGTGCTTCCAGCTTGTGACTGATGTGGTCATTTCGGAGATGGAGGCTGAAGAGGAGGAGGAGGCTGCTGAGGAGGATGAGGTGCAGGAGCTGTAGACCGTGGGGGCAACCCTGATTGGCCTAGGGCCCGCAATCCTTGGCGTCGGGAGGACGTGTTCCGTCCCAAGGTCCGACTGGGTCCTGGCTTCCACTATATTAACCCAGTGTGTCGTCAGCGAGATGTACCGTCCCTGTCCACGAGCACTTGTCCACGTGTCCGTGGTTAGGTGGACTTTCCCGGTAACTGCGTTGTTGAGGGCACGGCTAATGTTTTGGGACACGTGCTTGTGTAATGCGGGGACGGCACACCGGGAGAAATAGTGGCGGCTGGGGACCGAGTACCGAGGGACGGCCGCCGCCATCAGGTTGTGGAATGCTTCCCTCTCCACAAGCCTAAAAGGCAACATTTCGAGCGCAAGCAGTCGTGAAATGTGAGAGTTTAGTAGTGTGGCCTGTGGGGCGTTGGCTGCATATTTGTGCTTGCGTTCCAAGGACTGGGGTATGGACAACTGAACCCTGCGCTGGGACAAGGACATGGACGTGCTTCCTGATGCTGCTACTTGAGAGTGCGCAGCGACAGGTGCAGGGCAGGAGGCATCTTCGCATGCACCATGGACAGGGGATTGGCTTGCATGCACAACAGCGGAAGAAGCAATGGTGCCACCTGCAGACACTGTTCCTGGACCCTGGGGTTCGGCCCACAAAGTCGGGTGCTTTGCTGCCATGTGCCTAATCATGCTGGTGGTGGTCAGGCTGGTCGTTTTGCCACCCCTGCTGATGCTGGCCTGGCAGGTGGTGCAAATGGCCCTTTTGGGGTTATCGGCAGAGTCTTTAAAAAACAACCAGACTCAGGAAGACCTAACAGTTGTACTGGCAACTTCCTTCGTGTTGGTGTTTCGGGGAACGGTTGCCTGCCTTCTGTCTGCGGCCACCACACTGCTTCTTCCTGCCTGTTGGGGTGCTCTGCCTTCCTCCCCCTGTGTGCTGCTGTCCTCACTCTGCATGTCCTCCTGCCAGGTTGGGTCAGTTACTATATGATCCACCACCTCGTCTTCCACTTCCGCACCCTGGTCCTCCTCCTTACTTTCTGGCAATTGTGTCTCATCATCGTCCACCTCTTGTGACACTTTCTCACCGTCGCCTTCGTGTTACCGTGGCTGCTCAAATATTTGGGCATCGCTACAGGCGATCTCCTCTTGCCCCACTTCAAGTGGACCGGGCGAGAGGCCCGAATCTATAAATGGAAAAGTGAACAGCTCTTCAGAGTGTCCAAGTGTGGGATCAGTTGTCTCCGGGCACTCGGCATGGTGGGAGGAAGGAGGATCAGGGTGAGGAATATGCAGTCCAGACTCACGGCTACTGAGACTTGACCGTGTGGAAGACAGGGTGGTGGTGGTGGCTAAGTGACTGGAAGCATTATCCGCTATCCAACCAACAACCTTTTGACACTGCTCTGGGTTCAATAGTGGTGTGCTGCGGTCCCCTAGAAATTGGGACAGGAAGGTCAGGCGAAAAGATGTGGGTGTTTGTTGTGGCACAATTTCGGCTTGCCCACGGCCTTGTCCTCGGCCTCTGCATACACCATTACCATCACGTCCAGTTCCCCGTCCCTTGCCACGTGCCTTGCCCATTTTAAATGGAGGACAGTATCTTCCACGCTCACTACAAATGACTGAGTTTGGAGCGAACTTATATGTGATCCGTGTGACGGAGAAAACAGAGTTTTAAATACCTGGCCTGTAGGTAAGTAGTTAGAATAGCAAACTGCGGTGAATTGCTTCACTGACACACTAAAGGAAATTTTTAATGGAGGCCAGAAATGGCAGTATTTTCTGACAACGTATATGTGATCCGTTTGACGGACAAAACAAATAGCTGGATTTCTAGCGCTCTAATATGGAAAGGACCTGGCTGTATTCTGCAGTGCCAACAAGCAAATGGTGCAGAAAAACCGTGTTCTCTGGATTGCTTTTTAAGCTAATAATGAGGATTAAGATCCAAAAAAAAAATTATTCCTGGCCCCTGAGACCTGGGCCTATTTCTAGAAATATCTAACAGCAGCAGAAGGCAGAAGTGTAATGCTATATGCACTGCAGTCTGCTATATACACTGCCTGCCTGCCTATATACACTGCCTGCCTGCCTATATACACTGCCTGCCTGATATCTCTGCAGATGGATTAGTCCTCAGAAGGACTGTTTGTTAAGATGGATATGTGTAATGTACGGTTTTTCTCCCTACACTACCTAATACACAAGCAAATATCTCCCTAGCTCAGCAGCACCTCTCCCTACACTGCCTGATCCAGAGTGACTGTGATTAGCACAGCGGCGCCATGTCTGATATAGACCTGATGACGCTGTGCAGCCAGCCAATCACTGTAATGCCACAACCAACATGGCTGCGGCATTACTGTGACTGGCTGGCAATCCCTGCGTGTTCATTTGCTCTCTAAAGAGCGCAAAACATGCAGGGAGGAGACCCGAGCTCCCGCCGAGCAACCCGGAAATACTCGGCGAGCGCCGAGCATCTCGAGCAGTGAGATGCTCGGGCGAGCACCGAGCAGTAGCGAACATGCTCGCTCATCACTATTCAAGTCCTCTTTTTCTCTGCACTTTTACGTGGAGAAATGAAAATGAAAATGTCTCTACCTTCTCAATTCTGACAGTCTGTGAAAATCAGACCGCACTCGGATGTCATCACAGTGCGGTCCGATATTTTCACGGATCCATTTGCTTTGCTGGTTTTGATCCGACAACATCGGACATGTGAATGACCCCATAGACTATCACAGGTGATCTCTGTGAAAAACCTGGATAGCACTCGTACACGAAAGTCGGACATGTGAATGAAGTCAAAGTGTGAGTCTTCATGTTATTACCTTGTCACTAGTGATTGTCTTTATCCCTCAGCTCCAGTTTGGATCTGCCTGATGATATCACCTTCGCTTTTGGGATTCCCTTTCACCCAAACTACAGAAGTCGGTTTTCTATAGGCGATCAGAAGCTTTCCTTCCAGGTTATGCAATACTTGGCCAACTTTGTCAAAACGGGGTAAGTGATGTAGTGCAAAAAATGGTAATGAATCCCACAAGACAAACTAACAAAGCAACTTAATAAATTTCAAATGATGAATTGGGTCCGTAGAGAACAGATACAGAACATACACAGGACACATACGTCACACAAGAAAAACTGGACAATTGCAGTTAGACACTCTGTCTCCGTTGTCCAGATATGAATATTGTGGATTGCATCAATCCAATATTTATGGCAGATATATTTTCAGCTTCGAGGCGAAGGGACGAACAGAACCCATTCACTCACATCACCCTAAGGCCATCAGAACCCCTCCAACTTAATAATGGTCCAGTAGATGATGCTATACATGCCATATTTAATGTCTATCAAAAAGTTAAATCGTAATAAGAAACATGACGACAATATCTACCACCTGGGACCTCCAGGGGCAAAGATATCCTGTAAGTTGGGGGTCTCATAAAATTCTGAAGGCCGAGTACATCCCACAACCAGCTCCCACATGAGCTCAACAAGGGGAGGTATGTGGACGTAACCTTGATCTAATAAAAAGCAGAATTTGGGTTTGATCCTTTGTCAGTCCTGGAAGATACAGCTTGCTGTAGTTCTGTCCGTTTTCCTAAAGTGTACCTCCTTTTGCTAAGCTCTGAGCCATTTCCGTGACACAGGTTTAGTAGTTTTCTTTCGTTATTCCTTTTTATTTCATGTAATTGTATAAGTCTTCTTACTCTTTAAACCGCATCCCTGAAGCCATATGCTACCTGTAAGACTTGTCCAATTGACCTGCATAAACGATTGGTGGTGGCAGCTAGTAGTTCTTTTTCTTACTGTGGTGTTGTCAGTGACTGTATGGGGGGGGAATATACACATATTCCATGTGTTAGAATCGGAGGTGTATATACCATACACTCACTGAGTTTCCCAATAAATGGCCTAGGTGGGCTAGGGTAGAGAGTAGTTATTAGTATGGCCCCTGGAGGTCTAGTGCAGTAAGTGGTTAGTAGTTAACCCCTGGTAGGCTAAGGTAGTAAGTGGTAATTAGTAATAGTTAACCCCTGGTGGGCTAAGGTAGTAAGTGGTAATTAGTAAAGACCCTGGTGGTCTAATGCAGTGAGTGGTTAGTAGTATAGCCACTGGTGGGCTATGGTAGTGAGTGATTTGTAGTAAAACCCCTGGGGGTCTAGTGCAGGGAGTCAATATGAGTAAAGCTCCTGTTAGTATTTGCCAGTGGTTATTAGTAGAGCCTCTCATGGTTTAGACCAGTGAGTGGTTAGTAGTAAAGTTCTTGGTGTTTCTGGCAGTGAGTTGTTATTTGCAAAACCCTTGGTGATTCTGAGTCAGTGAGAGGTTATTAGTAAAGTCCCTTGTGGTCTAGGGTAGTGAGTGGTTAGTACTAATGCCCCTGGTGGTGAAGGGCAGTGAGTGGTTAGTACTAATGCCTCTGGTGGTGTAGGGCAGTGAGTGGTTAGTACTAATGCCCCTGGTGGTGTAGGGCAGTGAGTGGTTAGTACTAATGACCCTGGTGGTGTAGGGCAGTGAGTGGTTAGTACTAATGACCCTGGTGGTGTAGGGTAGTGAGTGGTTAGTAATAATGCCTCTGGTGGTGTAGGGCAGTGAGTGGTTAGTACTAATGCCCCTGGTGGTGTAGGGCAGTGAGTGGTTAGTACTAATGCCCCTTGTGGTGTAGGGCAGTGAGTGGTTAGTACTAATGCCCCTGGTGGTCTAGGGCAGTAAGTGGTTAGTACTAATGCCCACTGGTGGTGTAGGGTAGTGATTGGCTAGTACTAATGCCCCTGGTGGTGTAGGGTAGTGATTGGCTAGTACTAATGCCCCTGGTGGTGTAGGGTAGTGAGTGGTTAGTACTAATGCCCCTGGAGGTCTAGGGTAGTGAGTGGTTAGTACTAATGCCCCTGGAGGTCTAGGGTAGTGAGTGGTTAGTACTAATGCCCCTGGTGGTGTAGGGTAGTGAGTGGTTAGTACTAATGCCCCTGGTGGTCTAGGGTAGTGAGTGGTGAGTACTAATGCCCCTGGAGGTCTAGGGTAGTGAGTGGTTAGTACTAATGCCCCTGGTGGTGTAGGGTAGTGAGTGGTTAGTACTAATGCCCCTGGAGGTCTAGGGTAGTGAGTGGTTAGTAATAATGCCCCTGGAGGTCTAGGGTAATGAGTGGTTAGTACTAATGCCCCTGGAGGTCTAGGGTAGTGAGTGGTTAGTACTAATGCCCCTGGAGGTCTAGGGTAGTGAGTGGTTAGTACTAATGCCCCTGGTGGTGTAGGGTAGTGAGTGGTTAGTACTAATGCCCCTGGTGGTCTAGGGTAGTGAGTGGTTAGTACTAATGCCCCTGGAGGTCTAGGGTAGTGAGTGGTTAGTAATAATGCCCCTGGAGGTCTAGGGTAGTGAGTGGTTAGTACTAATGCCCCTGGTGGTGTAGGGTAGTGAGTGGTTAGTACTAATGCCCCTGGTGGTCTGGGGCAGTGTGTGGTTAATAATAAAGCCCCTGGCAGTATAGGACCGTGAAGTTGTTATTGATAAAACCCCTGATTACATACAGCTGTGTAGAGTTTAATGGTAAAGTGGCCCCTGGAGGTCTAGTGCAGGAAGTGGTTAGTAGTTAACCCCTGGTAGGCTAAGGTAGTAAGTGGTAATTAGTAATAGTTAACCCTTGGTGGGCTAAGGTAGTAAGTGGTAATTAGTAAAGACCCTGGTGGTCTAATGCAGTGAGTGGTTAGTAGTATAGCCACTGGTGGGCTATGGTAGTGAGTGATTTGTAGTAAAACCCCTGGGGGTCTAGGGCAGGGAGTCAATATGAGTAAAGCTCCTGTTAGTATTTGCCAGTAGTTATTAGTAGAGCCTCTCATGGTTTAGACCAGTGAGTGGTTAGTAGTAAAGTTCTTGGTGTTTATGGCAGTGAGTTGTTATTTGCAAAACCCTTGGTGATTCTGAGTCAGTGAGAGGTTATTAGTAAAGTCCCTTGTGGTGAAGGGCAGTGAGTGGTTAGTACTAATGCCCCTGGTGGTGTAGGGCAGTGAGTGGTTAGTACTAATGCCCCTGGTGGTGTAGGGTAGTGAGTGGTTAGTACTAATGCCCCTGGTGGTCTAGGGCAGTGAGTGGTTAGTACTGTTGCCCCTGGTGGTGTAGGGCAGTGAGTGGTTAGTACTAATGCCCCTGGTGGTGTAGGGTAGTGAGTGGTTAGTACTAATGCCCCTGGTGGTGTAGGGTAGTGAGTGGTTAGTACTAATGCCCCTGGTGGTGTAGGGCAGTGAGTGGTTAGTACTAATGCCCCTGGTGGTGTAGGGTAGTGAGTGGTTAGTACTAATGCCCCTGGTGGTGTAGGGTAGTGAGTGGTTAGTACTAATGCCCCTGGTGGTGTAGGGCAGTGAGTGGTTAGTACTAATGCCCCTGGTGGTGTAGGGCAGTAAGTGGTTAGTACTAATGACCCTGGTGGTGTAGGGCAGTGAGTGGTTAGTACTAATGACCCTGGTGGTGTAGGGCAGTGAGTGGTTAGTACTAGTGACCCCGGTGGTGTAGGGTAGTGAGTGGTTAGTACTAATGCCCCTTGTGGTGTAGGGTAGTGAGTGGTTAGTATTAATGCCCCCGGTGGTGTAGGGCAGTGATTCGTTAGTACTAATGCCCCTGGTGGGCTAGGGTAGTGAATGGTTATTAGTAAAACCCCTTGTGGTCTAGGGCAGTGAGTGGTTAGTACTAATGACCTTGGTGGTGTAGGGCAGTGAGTGGTTAGTACTAATGACCCTGGTGGTGTAGGGCAGTGAGTGGTTAGTACTAATGACCCTGGTGGTCTAGGGTAGTGAGTGGTTAGTACTAATGCCCCTGGAGGTGTAGGGTAGTGAGTGTTTAGTATTAATGCCCCTGGTGGTGTAGGGCAGTGAGTGGTTAGTACTAATGCCCCTGGTGGGCTAGGGTAGTGAATAGTTATTAGTATAACCCTTTGTGGTCTAGGGCAGTGAGTGGTTAGTACTAATGCACCTGGTGGTCTAGCGCAGTGAGTGGTTAGTATTAATGCCCCTGGTGGGCTAGGGCAGTGAATGGTTAGTACTAATGCCCTGGTGGTCTGGGGTAGTGAGTGGTTAGTACTAATGCCCCTGGTAGGTTAGGGTAGTGAGTGGTTAGTACTAATGCCCCTGGTGGTGTAGGGTAGTGAGTGGTTAGTAATAATGCCTCTGGTGGTGTAGGGTAGTGAGTGGTTAGTACTAATGACCCTGGTGGGCTAGGGTAGTGAATGGTTATTAGTAAAACCCCTTGTGGTCTAGGGCAGTGAGTGGTTAGTACTAATGACCCTGATGGTGTAGGGCAGTGAGTGGTTAGTATTAATGCCCCTGATGGTGTAGGGCAGTGAGTGGTTTGTACTAATGCCCCTGGTGGTGTAGGGCAGTGAGTGGTTAGGACTAATGCCCCTGGTGGTGTAGGGCAATGAGTGGTTAGTATTAATGCCCCTGGTGGTGTAGGGCAGTGAGTGGTTAGTACTAATGCCCCTGGTGGTCTAGGGCAGTAAGTGGTTAGTATTAATGACCCTGGTGGTGTAGGGCAGTGAGTGGTTTGTACTAATGCCCCTGGTGGTGTAGGGCAGTGAGTGGTTAGGACTAATGCCCCTGGTGGTGTAGGGCAGTGAGTGGTTAGTACTAATGCCCCTGGTGGTCTAGGGCAGTAAGTGGTTAGTACTAATGCCCCCTGGTGGTGTAGGGTAGTGATTGGCTAGTACTAATGCCCCTGGTGGTGTAGGGTAGTGAGTGGTTAGTACTAATGCCCCTGGAGGAGGTCTAGGGTAGTGAGTGGTTAGTACTAATGCCCCTGGAGGTCTAGGGTAGTGAGTGGTTAGTACTAATGCCCCTGGAGGTCTAGGGTAGTGAGTGGTTGTTACTAATGCCCCAGGTGGTGTAGGGTAGTGAGTGGTTAGTACTAATGCCCCTGGAGGTCTAGGGTAGTGAGTGGTTAGTACTAATGCCCCTGGAGGTCTAGGGTAGTGAGTGGTTAGTACTAATGCCCCTAGTGGTCTAGGATAGTGAGTGGTTATTACTAATGCCCCAGGTGGTGTAGGGTAGTGAGTGGTTAGTACTAATGCCCCTGGAGGTCTAGGGTAGTGAGTGGTTAGTACTAATGCCCCTGGAGGTCTAGGGTAGTGAGTGGTTAGTACTAATGCCCCTGGAGGTCTAGGGTAGTGAGTGGTTAGTACTAATGCCCCTGGAGGTCTAGGGTAGTGAGTGGTTAGTACTAATGCCCCTGGTGGTGTAGGGTAGTGAGTGGTTAGTACTAATGCCCCTGGAGGTCTAGGGTAGTGAGTGGTTAGTACTAATGCCCCAGAGGTCTAGGGTAGTGAGTGGTTATTACTAATGCCCCAGGTGGTGTAGGGTAGTGAGTGGTTAGTACTAATGCCCCTGGAGGTCTAGGGTAGTGAGTGGTTAGTACTAATGCCCCTGGAGGTCTAGGGTAGTGAGTGGTTAGTACTAATGCCCCTGGAGGTCTAGGGCAGTGAGTGGTTAGTACTAATGCCCCTGGTGGTGTAGGGTAGTGAGTGGTTAGTACTAATGCCCCTGGAGGTCTAGGGTAGTGAGTGGTTAGTACTAATGCCCCTGGAGGTCTAGGGTAGTGAGTGGTTAGTACTAATGCCCCTGGTGGTGTAGGGCAGTGAGTGGTTAGTACTAATGCCCCTGGTGGTGTAGGGCAGTGAGTGGTTAGTACTAATGACCCTGGTGGTGTAGGGCAGTGAGTGGTTAGTACTAATGACCCTGGTGGTGTAGGGCAGTGAGTGGTTAGTACTAGTGACCCCGGTGGTGTAGGGCAGTGAGAGGTTAGTACTAATGCCCCTGGTGGGCTAGGGTAGTGAGTGGTTAGTACTAATGACCCTGGTGGTGTAGGGCAGTGAGAGGTTAGTACTAATGACCCTGGTGGTGTAGGGCAGTGAGAGGTTAGTACTAATGCCCCTGGTGGGCTAGGGTAGTGAGTGGTTAGTACTAATGCCCCTGGTGGTGTAGGGCAGTGAGTGGTTAGTACTAATGCCCCTGGTGGGCTAGGGTAGTGAATAGTTATTAGTATAACCCTTTGTGGTCTAGGGCAGTGAGTGGTTAGTACTAATGCACCTGGTGGTCTAGGGCAGTGAGTGGTTAGTATTATTGCCACTGGTGGGCTAGGGCAGTGAATGGTTAGTACTAATGCCCTGGTGGTCTGGGGTAGTGAGTGGTTAGTACTAATGCCCCTGGTAGGTTAGGGTAGTGAGTGGTTAGTACTAATGCCCCTGGTGGTCTAGGGTAGTGAGTGGTTAGTACTAATGCCCCTGGTGGTGTAGGGTAGTGAGTGGTTAGTACTAATGACCCTGGTGGTGTAGGGCAGTGAGTGGTTAGTACTAATGACCCTGGTGGTGTAGGGCAGTGAGTGGTTAGTACTAGTGACCCCGGTGGTGTAGGGCAGTGAGAGGTTAGTACTAATGCCCCTGGTGGGCTAGGGTAGTGAGTGGTTAGTACTAATGCCCCTGGAGGTCTAGGGTAGTGAGTGGTTAGTACTAATGCCCCTGGAGGTCTAGGGTAGTGAGTGGTTAGTACTAATGCCCCTGGTGGTGTAGGGTAGTGAGTGGTTAGTACTAATGCCCCTGGTGGTCTAGGGCAGTGAGTGGTTAGTACTGTTGCCCCTGGTGGTGTAGGGCAGTGAATGGTTAGTACTAATGCCCTGGTGGTCTGGGG
Source organism: Phyllobates terribilis (assembly GCF_046119375.1). Lineage (NCBI taxonomy): Eukaryota > Metazoa > Chordata > Amphibia > Anura > Dendrobatidae > Phyllobates > Phyllobates terribilis. The sequence continues at coordinate 761,261,485 of NW_027362764.1, forward strand.
TAGTGAGTGGTTAGTACTAATGCCCCTGGTAGGTTAGGGTAGTGAGTGGTTAGTACTAATGCCCCTGGTGGTCTAGGGTAGTGAGTGGTTAGTACTAATGCCCCTGGTGGTGTAGGGTAGTGAGTGGTTAGTAATAATGCCTCTGGTGGTGTAGGGCAGTGAGTGGTTTGTACTAATGCCCCTGGTGGTGTAGGACAGTGAGTGGTTAGTACTAATGCCCCTGGTGGTGTAGGGCAGTCAGTGGTTAGTACTAATGCCCCTTGTGATGTAGGGCAGTGAGTGGTTCGTACTAATGCCCCTGGTGGTCTAGGGCAGTAAGTGGTTAGTACTAATGCCCCCTGGTGGTGTAGGGTAGTGATTGGCTAGTACTAATGCCCCTGGTGGTGTAGGGTAGTGAGTGGCTAGTACTAATGCCCCTGGTGGTGTAGGGCAGTGAGTGGTTATTACTAATGCCCCTGGTGGTGTAGGGTAGTGAGTGGTTAGTACTAATGCCCCTGGTGGTGTAGGGTAGTGAGTGGTTAGTACTAATGCCCCTGGAGGTCTAGGGTAGTGAGTGGTTAGTACTAATGCCCCTGGAGATCTAGGGTAGTGAGTGGTTATTACTAATGCCCCTGGAGGTCTAGGGTAGTGAGTAGTTAGTACTAATGCCCCTGGTGGTGTAGGGTAGTGAGTGGTTAGTACTAATGCCCCTGGAGGTCTAGGGTAGTGAGTGGTTAGTACTAATGCCCCTGGAGGTCTAGGGTAGTGAGTGGTTAGTACTAATGCCCCTGGAGGTCTAGGGTGGTGAGTGGTTATTACTAATGCCCCAGGTGGTGTAGGGTAGTGAGTGGTTAGTACTAATGCCCCTGGAGGTCTAGGGTAGTGAGTGGTTAGTACTAATGCCCCTGGAGGTCTAGGGTAGTGAGCGGTTAGTACTAATGCCCCTGGTGGTCTAGGGTAGTGAGTGGTTATTACTAATGCCCCTGGTGGTGTAGGGTAGTGAGTGGTTAGTACTAATGCCCCTGGAGGTCTAGGGTAGTGAGTGGTTAGTACTAATGCCCCTGGAGGTCTAGGGTAGTGAGTGGTTAGTACTAATGCCCCTGGAGGTCTAGGGTAGTGAGTGGTTAGTACTAATGCCCCTGGTGGTGTAGGGTAGTGAGTGGTTAGTACTAATGCCCCTGGAGGTCTAGGGTAGTGAGTGGTTAGTACTAATGCCCCTGGAGGTGTAGGGTAGTGAGTGGTTAGTACTAATGCCCCTGGAGGTCTAGGGTAGTGAGTGGTTAGTACTAATGCCCCTGGAGGTCTAGGGTAGTGAGTGGTTAGTACTAATGCCCCTGGAGGTCTAGGGTAGTGAGTGGTTAGTACTAATGCCCCTGGAGGTCTAGGGTAGTGAGTGGTTAGTACTAATGCCCCTGGAGGTCTAGGGTAGTGAGTGGTTAGTACTAATGCCCCAGGTGGTGTAGGGTAGTGAGTGGTTAGTACTAATGCCCCTGGAGGTCTAGGGTAGTGAGTGGTTAGTACTAATGCCCCTGGAGGTCTAGGGTAGTGAGTGGTTAGTACTAATGCCCCTGGAGGTCTAGGGTAGTGAGTGGTTAGTACTAATGCCCCTGGTGGTGTAGGGTAGTGAGTGGTTAGTACTAATGCCCCTGGAGATCTAGGGTAGTGAGTGGTTAGTACTAATGCCCCTGGAGGTCTAGGGTAGTGAGTGGTTAGTACTAATGCCCCTGGAGATCTAGGGTAGTGAGTGGTTAGTACTAATGCCCCTGGAGGTCTAGGGTAGTGAGTGGTTAGTACTAATGCCCCTGGAGGTCTAGGGTAGTGAGTGGTTAGTACTAATGCCCCTGGTGGTGTAGGGTAGTGAGTGGTTAGTACTAATGCCCCTGGAGGTCTAGGGTAGTGAGTGGTTAGTACTAATGCCCCTGGAGGTGTAGGGTAGTGAGTGGTTAGTACTAATGCCCCTGGAGGTCTAGGGTAGTGAGTGGTTAGTACTAATGCCCCTGGAGGTCTAGGGTAGTGAGTGGTTAGTACTAATGCCCCTGGAGGTCTAGGGTAGTGAGTGGTTAGTACTAATGCCCCTGGAGGTCTAGGGTAGTGAGTGGTTAGTACTAATGCCCCTGGTGGTGTAGGGTAGTGAGTGGTTAGTACTAATGCCCCTGGTGGTCTAGGGTAGTGAGTGGTTAGTACTAATGCCCCTGGTGGTGTAGGGTAGTGAGTGGTTAGTACTAATGCCCCTGGAGGTCTAGGGTAGTGAGTGGTTAGTACTAATGCCCCTGGAGATCTAGGGTAGTGAGTGGTTAGTACTAATGCCCCTGGAGGTCTAGGGTAGTGAGTGGTTAGTACTAATGCCCCTGGAGGTCTAGGGTAGTGAGTGGTTAGTACTAATGCCCCTGGTGGTGTAGGGTAGTGAGTGGTTAGTACTAATGCCCCTGGAGGTCTAGGGTAGTGAGTGGTTAGTACTAATGCCCCTGGAGGTGTAGGGTAGTGAGTGGTTAGTACTAATGCCCCTGGAGGTCTAGGGTAGTGAGTGGTTAGTACTAATGCCCCTGGAGGTCTAGGGTAGTGAGTGGTTAGTACTAATGCCCCTGGAGGTCTAGGGTAGTGAGTGGTTAGTACTAATGCCCCTGGAGGTCTAGGGTAGTGAGTGGTTAGTACTAATGCCCCTGGTGGTGTAGGGTAGTGAGTGGTTAGTACTAATGCCCCTGGTGGTCTAGGGTAGTGAGTGGTTAGTACTAATGCCCCTGGAGGTCTAGGGTAGTGAGTGGTTAGTACTAATGCCCCTGGTGGTGTAGGGCAGTGAGTGGTTATTAGTAAAGCCCCTTGTGGTGTAGGGCAGTGAGTGGTTATTAGTAAAGCCCCTGGTGGTCTGGGGCAGTGTGTGGTTAATAATAAAGCCCCTGGCAGTATAGGACCGTGAAGTTGTTATTGATAAAACCCCTGATTACATACAGCTGTGTAGAGTTTAATGGTAAAGTCCCTGATGGCCTCGGGCAGTGAAAGGTACTTTCTGGGGCAGCAGTCATTGACCACTAAGGCTATCTTTACAATGGCATGGTTTGTAACCTGTTGAAAGCAGCCTGGCATCTGCCCACCCAGCCCCCGTGCCGCGCCTGCACCACCCATCTTTTATCAGGATTGTGGGCAGGTGGTCCCCCAGGTGACTAATGCCAGACCGAGGAGTCCCCACCGGCCACCGACAGCGCTGACTACCGAACATAACCCTGAGAAGTATGAGGGATCCCGTGATGGATGTACAGTATACCAGCAGCCCTTACATGGGACTTCCTCTAAGACTCCGTTGTGTAACATTACACACAATTGTTACTTCTTCTTTCGGAATGTTTACAATAAAATGTGACTTTTATATTTGTTTATTTTTTTTCTCTTTCTTCCCAGAAACCCAAACTTTTCTTACAATTTTACAAGAAGAAGGAATGTTGCTTTACCATCATGGCCGGAGCACCGAGCGCACAGCGGTGGAGACACATATAAAGAGTTTACCGAGCTCTTACCAAATCATCAAGGGCTGAAAAAAGCCGAATGTTCATTCTGGAATCAGCTCATCCCGGCCCTGAAATCATCTGCAAGTGAGTGAGAGATCAAACGGACCCGCAGGTGTGCAGGGTAGAAGAACACGTCAGGACTGCAGGTGTAAGGGAAGTAAAAGTGGGCTACAAGGCGCAAGAAAGAGCGAGGAGGCTGCCGTAATGTGCCGCGCATAATCCCCTCCCCCGCTGTCAATTATAAGATATTACAAGACACCAGGGAGTTCAGTGACCGTCTAAAAGCAACGGGCGACATGACACAGATCACAGAGCCACAAGATATTCTCATACTTATGGTAGTGGATATATTATCCTGTACTAAAATCCCCTTAGCTGCTGCAGAACCTCTTTTGTGGAAACTGAGGTGTGTATTATGAGGTTCTACAGCAGCAGAGATTATGAGGTTCTGCAGCCGCTGAAGTGTGTGTTACAAAGATCTGCAGCAGCTGAGGTGTATTATGAGGTTCTGCAGCAGCTGAGGTGTGTACTATGAGGTTCTGCAGCAGCTGAGGTGCGTATTTTGAGGTTCTGCAGCAGCTGAGGTGTGTATTATGAGGTTTTGCAGCAGCTGAGATGTACTATGAGGTTCTGCAGCAGCTGAGATGTACTATGAGGTTCTGCAGCAGCTGAGGTGTATTATGAGGTTTTGCAGCAGCTGAGATGTGTATTAGGAGGTTCTGCAGCAGCTGAGGTGTGTATTATGAGGTTCTGCAGCAGCTGAGGTGTGTATTATGAGGTTCTGCAGCAGCTGAGGTGTATTATGAGGTTCTACAGCAGCAGAGATTATGAGGTTCTGCAGCCGCTGAAGTGTATTATGAGGTTCTGCAGCAGCTGAGGTGTATTATGAGGTTCTGCAGCAGCTGAGGTGTATTATGAGGTTCTGCAGCAGCTGAGGTGTGTATTATGAGGCTCTGCAGCAGCTGAGGTGTATTATGAGGTTCTGCAGCTGCTGAGGTGTATTATGAGGTTCTGCAGCAGCTGAGGTGTATTATGAGGTTCTGCAGCTGCTGAGGTGTATTATGAGGTTCTGCAGCAGCTGAGGTGTATTATGAGGTTCTGCAGCTGCTGTGGTGTGTATTATGAGGTTTTGCAGCAGCTGAGATGTACTATGAGGTTCTGCAGCAGCTGAGATGTACTATGAGGTTCTGCAGCAGCTGAGGTGTAGTATGAGGTTCTGCAGCAGCTGAGGTGTGTATTATGAGGTTCTGCAGCAGCTGAGGTTACGATCTTTCAGGCCTTATGGGTTTCTCTCTGTCTTACAGGTTTACAGGATGGGACCAGGAGGACGAGCACAGACATTGGATCACCATCTGCGGTGACAGCCGGCAGCCGGCAGGAAGACAAAGGCTCTTACGCCTGATGGACGACACGATCCCACATCCTATTACCTGCTAGCGTCTCAGTCCAAAAAGACAATATTTCTAAAAACCTACCAATTTCTCCCGTCCGGCCGCTCAGCGTCTTCCACCATGAAAACCTTTTTTTTCTGTCTTTTCTTAATAAAGTGATTGAGAATTAATCCTTCTCGCTGCTTCGTTATTCCGACCTTTTCTCATAAAACAAATAAAGGATTTGTCCCGTCGTGTCCTCTGTATAACGCGCACAATAACTTGGTGCTGAACTCTGCAACGTTTTTAAGGTCAATGCTTGACATCAGTGAATGGAAAAGTCCACAGGCTGCAAAACCTGTCTGCAGCCAATGACACCAACTTATAGCCTCCCTTAAAGGGGTAGTCCACTATTGAAAAAGTGTTGTATCCCCCAGCGATCTCATCTCATTGTTTGTCACATGAGTTCTACAGCCTGACAAACAAACTGCGCATAGCTCACCCATCCCTGGTCCGGCATCTGGGTCTCCACCATTTCTCCTGGTTTCTGTTAATGTTTGCAGCGGTCACACCACATCAACAGCACTGCAGCCAATCACTGAGCTCCTGTGTCGTCTAATCGGGCTGAGCTCACTGATTGGCTGCAGCGCTGCCCTTTACATCGCGGTCCAATTACGAACTGCTTTGCACAGATTTTGCAGTCCGTTATGTGCCCCTATTAATTATAGGATACAGAGGCCCTTTAGTTGCAGATTGGTTTCTGGTGATTTCCATCAGGATGGCAGAAGAAATGCTGATCAACTCAGGAGGAAGCGCCTAGACAACTTTACTCACCAGGAGGCAATGCGCTTGATGGTTACATCAGTCTCACAAGAGGCATCGGTTTGAACAGAGTCAGCAATCTTCTGGCAATCTCCATAGCGGCTTCCCCTTTACTCCGGCACTGTCTCTGAAAAACATTCAATGCAGCACAGCCCACTCTCTGCTTGTCTCGGCCCTCTCTTTTTTGGTCACCTCTTTTGGTAGCAATGTGCAGTTGTACATGTCCGACAATGTCGTTCACTCCTGCTGCCTATTCACACAGTTACCTTGTATCAGTGCCTCACACTCCGGCACCAGTCTTCTTGCCATCTCTAACATAAGAAGTCCATATGTACATAAGCATCACTTTACAGACTCTCCTCACTCATGGTGGGTAGTCAATCTTCACCTTGCTGGTAGAAATCTTCACCTTGTACGGGTGAACTGTTCTAACTCATCTGGGAAAACTGAGATATCAGCACAGCCTGCTGTTTTTTTACATGCCCCTCCTTCTCAATACCGTATACACCATATACAGCAAACACTACTCACCCTCACTTGATAGCTAACTATGACGCAGACATTGGCTGCACCTTCTGTGTGTGTCTGACCTGACCAGGAAATGGGTGCCTTTTTATGGAGTCTAATGCTGACTTTATGCTGCCCCCAGCAGCTAATTGCATTAGATGGGTTGTCTAGTGCTCGCTGTCCAAGTCAGAAGAAAGATTTTCCTAGCGCCACCTTATTGCTCAGGCAGGAAATGACCGCTTACCATCATCCATTGCCAAAAGTGGAAGAAGATTGGTGTTAGATATCAGCAGCAGTACTGAGGAACTGAGGAATGACGGGGGTCTGCTAGCTTTGTATATATATATATATACAGTACAGACCAAAAGTTTGGACACACCTTCTCATTTAAAGATTTTTCTGTATTTTCATGACTATGAAAATTGTACATTCACACTGAAGGCATCAAAACTATGAATTAACACATGTGGAATTATATACTTAACAAAAAAGTGTGAAACAACTGAAAATATGTCTTATATTCTAGGTTCTTCAAAGTAGCCACCTTTTGCTTTGATGACTACTTTGCGCACTCTTGGCATTCTCTTGATGAGCTTCAAGAGGTAGTCACCGGAAATGGTCTTCCAACAATCTTGAAGGAGTTCCCAGAGATGCTTAGCACTTGTTGGCCCTTTTTCCTTCACTCTGCGGTCCAGCTCACCCCAAACCATCTCGATTGGGTTCAGGTCTGGTGACTGTGGAGGCCAGGTCATCTGGCGTAGCACCCCATCACTCTCCTTCTTGGTCAAATAGCCCTTACACAGCCTGGAGGTGTGTTTGGGGTCATTGTCCTGTTGAAAAATAAATGATGGTCCAACTAAACGCAAACCGGATGGAATAGCATGCCGCTGCAAGATGCTGTGGTAGCCATGCTGGTTCAGTATGCCTTCAATTTTGAATAAATCCCCAACAGTGTCACCAGCAAAGCACCCCCACACCATCACACCTCCTCCTCCATGCTTCACGGTGGGAACCAGGCATGTAGAGTCCATCTGTTCACCTTTTCTGCGTCGCACAAAGACACGGTGGTTGGAACCAAAGATCTCAAATTTGGACTCATCAGACCAAAGCACAGATTTCCACTGGTCTAATGTCCATTCCTTGTGTTCTTTAGCCCAAACAAGTCTCTTCTGCTTGTTGCCTGTCCTTAGCAGTGGTTTCCTAGCAGCTATTTTACCATGAAGGCCTGCTGCACAAAGTCTCCTCTTAACAGTTGTTGTAGAGATGTGTCTGCTGCTAGAACTCTGTGTGGCATTGACCTGGTCTCTAATCTGAGCTGCTGTTAACCTGCGATTTCTGAGGCTGGTGACTCGGATAAACTTATCCTCAGAAGCAGAGGTGACTCTTGGTCTTCCTTTCCTGGGGCGGTCCTCATGTGAGCCAGTTTCTTTGTAGCGCTTGATGGTTTTTGCAACTGCACTTGGGGACACAATCAAAGTTTGCCCAATTTTTTGGACTGACTGACCCTCATTTCTTAAAGTAATGATGGCCACTCGTTTTTCTTTACTTAGCTGCTTTTTTCTTGCCATAATACAAATTCTAACAGTCTATTCAGTAGGACTATCAGCTGTGTATCCACCTGACTTCTGCACAACACAACTGATGGTCCCAACCCCATTTATAAGGCAAGAAATCCCACTTATTAAACCTGACAGGGCACACCTGTGAAGTCAAAACCATTTCCGGTGACTACCTCTTGAAGCTCATCAAGAGAATGCCAAGAGTGTGCAAAGCAGTCATCAAAGCAAAAGGTGGCTACTTTGAAGAACCTAGAATATAAGACATATGTTCAGTTGTTTCACACTTTTTTGATAAGTATATAATTCCACATGTGTTAATTCATAGTTTTGATGCCTTCAGTGTGAGTGTACAATTTTCATAGTCATGAAAATTCAGAAAAATATATATACTGCCTAGGGCCTGTTATAAGTAGAGGTCTTTAACTCTTTACGGAGTTATCTGTGTTCTCCAGCAGTATAATGAAGCTCTACTTTAGTGCCCCTCTTATAATTTTAATGATAGGGCTCTGTTCATTCTGTCCAAGTCTACACAGCTAAGCTGACAAATGAACTGCAGAAAATAGCAAAAGTCAATCTATTGTGTCTGATGTAATGCCCAGTGTAAAAAACGAAAATGTTTGAAATATATGGTTCTAGAAAAGTAAATTTGAATAATAAGTTAGTTTCTGTTGATCCCCCCTTAAATGAGAGCAGCTTCCAGCAAGTCAACCATCCCCAAGGTTCATTATACGAACCGTTTCTGCCCCTCGCACATCATGGATTCCTCATGACTCCGTCTATAGCAGCTGCGTGGCCCCTCGATATCACTTGATAATGATCAGTACACTTCCCCCTGCTATAAAAACTCGTCTTCATAAGTTCTTCACTAACCGGAACAAAGGCAGATACAATCTTGAGAATCGTGATACTGTGCAAGAAACCGGCTGAGAGTCACATCTTGGTGACCACGTTCAGCCTCACGTGTTGTTCTGTCTGGAAATCTAAGATAATATCCGGAACATGTAAATGAGATCTGTGCAATATCTACTGTAAATGGCCCCATATACAGAGGCAGCAGCTACCCTATAGCACTGGAGCCTGAGAGGGTCTAAAGTCCCCTCTGAAAAAGCATATGAATCATATATCCATCATATGGAGCTATAATGTGAGCACTGTATGGTAGTATTATATGGCCAATCTATGGTTTTAACATTCAGTAATTGTATAGTGCAATTATTTGTCCACTATATAACAGTATTATTTGGCCACTGTATGGTGCTACTCTTTGGTCACTCTATGTGTGAAGACCCGGGGTCTTCCGTGGGCGTAACACTACTCAGACAACACAGGGTGCAGGTAAAACAGTGCGGCAATACTTTATTGAACCACCAAAGCAGGCAATAAACAGAACAGTCCCAGCAAGTACCCAAGATGGTACAACATTACACAGTCTCACCCGTCCTTCTCTGCCCGCCTGGGATAGAACAGCTGCGATTTTGGGACTTCCAGGGCCAACTATCTCAACCAGTGGCCCGCCTTTTCTGGCTGGCCCCCACAGATAGAAGGTAGTCGCAAGCTTAGGAATCTAGCAGTCCATCAAGGTACAAGACCAGGAGACTCGAGGGTCCCACCCAGGCCTCTTCGATAGTTTCCATGGATTCCAGGTGACCTACGGGTCCCACCTGGCAACCCCAAACAACATATCCATGGGGTCAGGAGACTTCATCGTCCCAACCTGTTCTCCCCAAATGTATCCATGGGCTCTCTGATGGTCAATGGAGCAGATCCGTATCTTTCCAGTCAGGGCCATTTACCCTTAGGCTAGAATCATGTAGAATCCAAATCTGTGTCTCTTTGGTTTAAGCCATGCTTCCAAGCTGATGGTCTGAGAGAGTCTGATCTTTGATTCTCTCTGTAAAGTCTCTTTTCAATCTCTGTTTCCAATCTCTTTTCTACAGAAGCACATGTCCCTTAAAATAGTTACAGTTGACCTTTCAAGTACAAATTCACAGGTAAGAGGTTAGGGAGGGCATTACTCACAGGGCTCAGGTCTCATTATTTGAGTTAATCTATTTAAATAGTTGGTATAGTAGGGAGCTCTTGTAAATAGACATCTAGCTAGGTTAGTATAATATGTCATTAGAATAGTAACAAACATCATTGTTTCCAAATGAAGAGAAGTCAACATTCAGTTTTATACACATAATAGTATGACCTTCTTGACCAGCCACAGAAATACACATACATTTACAAGTCAACATGAACACAATAGTGTATTTCTCTTGGCTTAACAAATCTAATCGTCACAATATGCATGTACCATTTGTCCACAGTATGGCGCTATAACTTAGCCACTGAATGGTAGTATTACATGGCCAAAGTATGGTTTTAACATTTGTTTACGATATGGTGCCATTAACTGCACACTGTATGTCAGTATAATAAAACCAGTGTGCTTTGCTATTATTTGTGTAATGTATGGCAGTATTATTTGGCAAATATTTGGAGGTATTATATATAACACTCTGGTAGCATTGTTTGGACCTTGGTACTGTAAGGCGGTATTATTTGGTCATTATAGAGAAGTATATAATACTTTGATTTCATGGTTTGGGCATTGTTACTGTAAAGTGGTATTATTTGGTCAATATATAGAAGTATATATAACACTCTGGTAGCATTGTTTGGACATTGGTACTGTATGGCAGTATTATTTGGTCAATATATAGAAGTATATATGACACTCTGGTAGCATTGTTTGGCCATTGGTACTGTATGGTGGTATTATTTGGTCAATATATAGAAGTATATATAACACTCTGGTAGCATTGTTTGACCATTGGTACTCTATGGCGGTATTATTTGGTCAATATATAGAAGTATATATGACACTCTGGTAGCATTGTTTGGCCATTGGCACTGTATGGCGGTATTATTTGGTCAATATATAGAAGTATATATGACACTCTGGTAGCATTGTTTGGCCATTGGTACTGAATGGCGGTATTATTTGGTCAATATATAGAAGTATATATGACACTCTGGTAGCATTGTTTGGCCATTGGTACTGTATGGCGGTATTAGTTGGTCAATATATAGAAGTATATATGACACTCTGGTAACATTGTTTGACCATTGGTACTCTATGGCGGTATTAGTTGGTCAATATATAGAAGTATATATGACACTCTGGTAGCATTGTTTGGCCATTGGTACTGAATGGCGGTATTATTTGGTCAATATATAGAAGTATATATGACACTCTGGTAGCATTGTTTGGCCATTGGTACTGAATGGCGGTATTATTTGGTCAATATATAGAAGTATATATGACACTCTGGTAGCATTGTTTGCCCATTGGTACTGTATGGCGGTATTATTTGGTCAATATATAGAAGTATATATGACACTCTGGTAGCATTGTTTGGCCATTGGTACTGTATGGCGGTATTATTTGGTCAATATATAGAAGTATATATAACACTCTGGTAGCATTGTTTGGACATTGGTACTGTATGGTGGTATTATTTGGTCAATATATAGAAGTATATATAACACTCTGGTAGCATTGTTTGACCATTGGTACTGTATGGTGGTATTATTTGGTCAATATATAGAAGTATATATAACACTCTGGTAGCATTGTTTGACCATTGGTACTGTATGGTGGTATTATTTGGTCAATATTGGTACTGTATGGTGGTATTATTTGGTCAATATATAGAAGTATATATAACACTCTGGTAGCATTGTTTGACCATTGGTACTGTATGGTGGTATTATTTGGTCAATATATAGAAGTATATATAACACTCTGGTAGCATTGTTTGACCATTGGTACTGTATGGTGGTATTATTTGGTCAATATATAGAAGTATATATGACACTCTGGTAGCATTGTTTGGCCATTGGTACTGTATGGCGGTATTATTTGGTCAATATATAGAAGTATATATGACACTCTGGTAGCATTGTTTGGCCATTGGCACTGTATGGCGGTATTATTTGGTCAATATATAGAAGTATATATGACACTCTGGTAGCATTGTTTGGCCATTGGCACTGTATGGCGGTATTATTTGGTCAATATATAGAAGTATATATGACACTCTGGTAGCATTGTTTGGCCATTGGTACTGTATGGCGGTATTAGTTGGTCAATATATAGAAGTATATATGACACTCTGGTAACATTGTTTGACCATTGGTACTCTATGGCGGTATTAGTTGGTCAATATATAGAAGTATATATGACACTCTGGTAGCATTGTTTGGCCATTGGTACTGAATGGCGGTATTATTTGGTCAATATATAGAAGTATATATGACACTCTGGTAGCATTGTTTGGCCATTGGTACTGTATGGCGGTATTAGTTGGTCAATATATAGAAGTATATATGACACTCTGGTAACATTGTTTGACCATTGGTACTCTATGGCGGTATTAGTTGGTCAATATATAGAAGTATATATGACACTCTGGTAGCATTGTTTGGCCATTGGTACTGAATGGCGGTATTATTTGGTCAATATATAGAAGTATATATGACACTCTGGTAGCATTGTTTGGCCATTGGTACTGAATGGCGGTATTATTTGGTCAATATATAGAAGTATATATGACACTCTGGTAGCATTGTTTGGCCATTGGTACTGTATGGCGGTATTATTTGGTCAATATATAGAAGTATATATGACACTCTGGTAGCATTGTTTGGCCATTGGTACTGTATGGCGGTATTATTTGGTCAATATATAGAAGTATATATGACACTCTGGTAGCATTGTTTGGCCATTGGTACTGAATGGCGGTATTATTTGGTTAATATATAGAAGTATATATGACACTCTGGTAGCATTGTTTGGCCATTGGTACTGTATGGCGGTATTATTTGGTCAATATATAGAAGTATATATGACACTCTGGTAGCATTGTTTGGCCATTGGTACTGAATGGCGGTATTATTTGGTTAATATATAGAAGTATATATGACACTCTGGTAGCATTGTTTGGCCATTGGTACTGTATGGCGGTATTATTTGGTCAATATATAGAAGTATATATGACACTCTGGTAGCATTGTTTGGCCATTGGTACTGTATGGCGGTATTATTTGGTCAATATATAGAAGTATATATGACACTCTGGTAGCATTGTTTGGCCATTGGTACTGAATGGCGGTATTATTTGGTTAATATATAGAAGTATATATGACACTCTGGTAGCATTGTTTGGCCATTGGTACTGTATGGCGGTATTATTTGGTCAATATATAGAAGTATATATGACACTCTGGTAGCATTGTTTGGCCATTGGTACTGTATGGCGGTATTATTTGGTCAATATATAGAAGTATATATGACACTCTGGTAGCATTGTTTGGCCATTGGTACTGAATGGCGGTATTATTTGGTTAATATATAGAAGTATATATGACACTCTGGTAGCATTGTTTGGCCATTGGTACTGTATGGCGGTATTATTTGGTCAATATATAGAAGTATATATGACACTCTGGTAGCATTGTTTGGCCATTGGTACTGAATGGCGGTATTATTTGGTTAATATATAGAAGTATATATGACACTCTGGTAGCATTGTTTGGCCATTGGTACTGTATGGCGGTATTATTTGGTCAATATATAGAAGTATATATGACACTCTGGTAGCATTGTTTGGCCATTGGTACTGAATGGCGGTATTATTTGGTTAATATATAGAAGTATATATGACACTCTGGTAGCATTGTTTGGCCATTGGTACTGTATGGCGGTATTATTTGGACACTACATAGTACTAAGTGGTGGCATTATCTGACCACGGTACTGTTTTATTTAGACTATGCAGTCTTCTTCATCTTTCACTTGTGTCCTGATTTTCTGATCTGTTACTCTTCATCCTCGGGCAGGGGCACATGCGGCACATACACCGTGTGCTCTCGTATGCAGTGACACATAGTGTTCTGCTCTTCATTTCCAGGTCACGTATCTTCGATGCAATCTAGAAGTTGCAGAAAGCGGCTGAGCAAGTAAGGAAGTGTCTGCGCTGCACACCGCACCTGTCCTACATCATGGGACGGGACACCTGGGCAACGTTCTCTTCTTCTTACTCCTGCAGTCTGTGCCGTTCGCCGTGTATTGCAGGTAACATAAGGTCGCTCCTTCTGTACTGTCAGGAAACTATTGATGGGCGAGCTGGGTGCCCTGACGGATCACATGCACATCTGAGATGCTTTTTGGGATAATATGGCACCCAGTCATCAATGCTGAACCTAAATGCGGGCAGCACGGTGGCTCAGTGGTTAGCACTGCAGGGTGGCTCAGTGGTTAGCACTGCAGGGTGGCTCAGTGGTTAGCACTGCAGCCTTGCAGCGTTGGGGTCCTGGGTTCAAATCCCACCAAGGACAACATCTGTAAGGAGTTTGTATGTTCTCCCCGTGTTTGCGTGGGTTTCCTCCAGGTTCTGTGGTTTCCTCCCAAGAGATAATGTTAGGGAATGTAGATTGTGAGCCCCAATGGGGACAGTGCAGATAATGTATGTAAATTGTCTGAATTTTAATGCGCTGCGGAATATGTTGGCGCTATATAAATAAAAACATTATTATTACATGCTACAAGACGACAATATATACGACTCTCAACAACAACTTCTGTACGAGTGCAATATGGATAACACCTCTAGACTTAAGTCTGAGACGCCCAATTTTGCACTGGATTTGATCTTAACAGAGTTGTCCACTTGGTTTTTATAAATGGTCCATGGTGGTCATAAAATAATGGATGGACCTGTATCATGTTTCTGCACCACTGCCATTGTCTCCCACTGTTCTCCTCACTTCCTCATTTGACAGATAACATCATGTGACTGTAGCTGCAGCCAATCATCATCGACTGATTGGTAGCAGTGGTGACATTCCATCAGAGATCAAGGAGAGAGCCAGGAGACTGTTTCTGTCTGCACAGATGAAATCTCATTGCTTTAGGCAATCAATGGTCGGTAATCGACTGCAGTGGTCACACAATGTCCCCCACCGGAAAAGGAAGCAAGGAGACTAGCAAGAGACACAGTGAGCTGTGTAGAAGAACTGCAAAGATCTGATAGGTAGGTCTCTTTCTTTCAATTTAAAACCACCATGGCCCCATTTTTTTTTAATTAAAAAAAACTTTTGGACAACCCCTTTAAGATAGCCCCTAAAGAGCTTGTCCATGATTAGACAAACATAACCGTAACAGTACTACACCTGAGTTGTATCTTATGTTGCAGATCAGCCCTGTTGAAGTGAATAGGAATGAGATGCACTCACAGCTTGTAGACAGGTGTGGCGCTGTTTTAGTTAGAAAACTGCCCTGTTTTTTTTTCTAGACAACCCTTTTAAGTAGGCCAAACTTTTCACAGTTGTCAAGACCAAATTCTCCCCATTGACAGCTGTATTCTGTCCCCATGGCTGTGCTCTAAATATATGGCTCTATGTCTCTTCACCTTACTTACAATGGCGATGGTCGCAGATTGCTTCAACTCACCTGCAGGCAGGACCGGCTCCAGGTTTTTGTGAGCCCCGGGCGAAAGAGTCTCAGTGGCCCCTTTAACACACACCTCGATTCATGATGCAGAGATACTGCAGAAAAATATATATATATATATATATATATAGTACAATGCAAAGATTTCACTTCTTACACTACATGACCGATATCTATTATAAATTCTGCAACAGCTCAGAAACCGGCGAATCCTCACAGCGCACAGTGCAGACCGGACAGTATAGTCCTCCATACAGTGTTATGGCCCCACATAGTCCTCCAAACAGTATTATGGCCCCACATAGTCCTCCAAACAGTATTATAGGCCCCATATATTGCTCCATACAGAATAATGACCCCACATAGTCCTCCGTACAGTATAATGGGCCCCGCATAGTCCTCCATTCAGTATTATGGGCCCCATATATTCCTTCATACAGAATAATGACCTCACATAGTCCTCCGTACAGTATAATGGGCCCCTCATAGTCTGCCATACAGCATTATAGGCCCCATATATTGCTCCATACAGAAAAATGACCCCACATAGTCCTCCATACAGTATTATGGGCCCCATATAACGCTCCATGCAGAATACTGGTCCCCATATAACGTTCCATGCAGGATACTGGTCCCCATATAACGCTCCATGCAGAATACTGGTCCCCATATAACGTTCCATACAGGATACTGGCCCCCATATAACGCTCCATACAGGATACTGGCCCCCATATAACACTCCGTACAGGTTACTGGCTCCCATATAACGCTTCATAGAGGATACTGGCCCCCTTATAATGCTCCATACAGGATACTGGCCCCCACATAATGCCCCATGCAGGCTGTGCCCCCACATAATGCTCTAAGCAGGATGTCACTCCCCCCCCATATAATGCCCCATGCAGGATGTCACCTCTCCCCCCCACATAATGCCCCATGCAGGATGTCACCTCCCCCCCATATAATGCCCCATGTAGGATGTCACCTCCCCCTCATATATTGCCCCATGCAGGATGTCACCCCCCATATAATGCCCCATGCAGGATGTCACCTCCCCCCCATATAATGCCCCATGCAGGATGTTACCCCCCCATATAATGCCCCATGCAGGATGTCACCACCCCCCCATATAATGCCCCATGCAGGATGTCACCACCCCCCCATATAATGCCCCATGCAGGATGTCACTTCTCCCCCCATATAATGCCCCATACAGGATGTCACCTCTCCCATATAATGCCCCATGCAGGATGTCACCCACCCCATATAATGCCCCATGCAGGATGTCACCTCTCCCCCATATAATGCCCCATGCAGGATGTCACCTCTCCCAATATATAATGCCCCATGCAGGATGTCACCCCCCATATAATGCCCCATGCAGGATGTCATCCCCTCATATATTGCCCCATGCAGGATATCACCCCCCATATAATGCCCCATACAGGATGTCACCTCTCCCATATAATGCCCCACGCAGGATGTCACCCCCCCATATATTGCCCCATGCAGGATGTCACCACCCCCCAATATAATGCCCCATGCAGGATGTCACCCCCCATATAATGCCCCATGCAGGATGTCATCCCTCCCTTATAATGCTCCATGCCTCCATACATATAAAAAATAGATCAAATACTCACCTGACTTCTCACCTGCTGCCGCTGCTCAGCTCTGGACATCTCAGAGTCGCCGGCGTCTTCCCGCTCTGCGCTGTGACGGCTCAGGAGAGAGCGCAGTATAAAGACGTCACCGTGCCCTCTGACCTGAGACGTCACAGTCAGAGGACGCGGAAGACACCGGAGCTGCTGCGGAGGCTCGGGGAGAAGTAAGTATTGTACCGCCGGCTGCCGGGGCCCTGAGCAAGCGGTGGGGGGGTGGCGGCGGGCGCTGGTCCCATAACGCACCAGGGTGCCCGACGGTGAGTGGGTCCTCCACCTACTCAGGGCCCGGGTGCACCGGGTGCTGACGCCGGGCCTGGCTGCAGGCACACATGTTGTGAAGAATCCAGAAGAAGGTTTATTTTTCTTGAGAAATCTTGTGAAATGCATACAACAGCAGCAGGTAAAAAGAAACTTTTCCTCAGACAGACTGTGAAACACATGAGCTTCTGATGGTGGCAAGATGGAGAATGAGGAAAAACAGGGAAGAAGGGAGGGGTTAGCTACAACACAGTCACATGAGAGGGAGACAGGGAGAGAGAATAATAATAATAATAATTTTTATTTTTATAGCGCCAACATATTCCGCAGCACTTTACAATTTTAGGGGGGACTTATACAGACAATACAGAATAAGCATATCTCGTATCGAAAGGAGTGAGGGCCCTGCTCGCAAGCTTACAGTCTATGAGGAAGTGGGGGAGACACAAAAGGTAAAAAGTACATATATTGTATAATGCAGCCTTGATATACTAAATAGGATAAATAATAATACATGGACTGGTCGCCTGCCAGTATGCGTGCAGCCCTGACCGAGGCTATTATGTGCATGGCTGGTATGAACCTGAAATTGAAGAAGATTTTAATATGGGGGAAAACTGGGACGGACAGAGTGTGTTTAGGCGATGCGCAAGTCTAAAGAAATGGGTTTTTAGGGTCCGCTTGAAACTGTGGGTATTGGGAATTAATCGAACTGTCCTGGGTAGTGAATTCCAAAGAATTGGTGCAGCACGCGAGAAATCTTGGAGACGGGAGTGGGAAGTTCGGATTATGGAGGATTTTAGTTTTAAGTCACTGGCAGAACGGAGGGCACGTGTAGGGTGGTAGACTGAGACAAGGGAGGAGATGTAAGGGGGTACTGAAGCATGGAGCGCTTTGTGGGTAAGCGTGATAAATTTATATTGAACTCTATATTGGATGGGCAACCAATGCAATGACTGGCACAGGGAAGAGGCATCGGTGTAATGGTTGGCGAGGAATATGATCCTGGCTGCTGCGTTCAGAACGGATTGGAGAGGGGAGAGTTTAGTAAGAGGGAGACCGATTAGTAGAGAGTTGCAATAGTCGAGACAAGAATGAATAAGCGTTACAGTAAGAGTTTTTGCCGAGTCAAAAGTGAGAAAAGTCCTGATTCTTGAGATGTTTTTGAGGTGTAGATGACATGAACGAGCGAGTGATTTGATGTGAGGAGTGAAGGAAAGATCTGAGTCAAAAATGACCCCAAGACAGAGGGCTTGTTGCTGGGGAGTAATGGTTGAGCCACAAACGGAAATGGCAATATGGGGCACAGAGAAGGGACAAACATCATGGAAAGTAACCATTACTGCATAGCAACAACAGGGAATACATGGGAACTGGAAGACGTGCAATACAGTATGTAAAATGTCCAGGATAACCTATAAATTTCCCATTCATGGGACATAACAAGCAGTCCTACATAAAAGTTGCTCTGTAGTCTAAAAACTAGGAACTCGACGCAGCATGATGTACATGGAATAGACTTATATCGGAAGTGGGAATAAGCCCCAATACATTACCTGATCAGTATGGCACATCTGGGATGGTCCGAGATCGTAATGTTTACATGCGTTTTTACTGGCTTTTGGTATTCCCCACTAAAATCAAGGCAAAATACTCTAAAGTGATATGAAAAAAAGTAGCATGTTGTAAAATGTAGAATTCTAAAATCCCATTCACAACTATGCGACTGCACAAATTCTTTATCGGAACTAAACTGTTCTATTTTATATTCAGAATTCTTTTTTTTTTCTTTTAGATTTTTTCCGTACAATTATTATTTTTCTCCTAAAAGTAAGAAAGTTTAACATTCCATAGAAAAGTGAATATTACAGATGTCTGGAATGACCTCAGGGCTATTTATCATCAGATGCTGCACACTTCTAACTATTGGCAGCTGATATTTGGAGTCTGCACAGCAAGATGAGCTAGTTGGAAGTGTCTCTGCTAGCGGAGATGTGAAACTTCTCTAAATTAGGTGCAAAAAAAATTTTCTTCAAAAATGACAAAAATTGTAAGGCCAGGAATGGCCGATTCTCATTTTGGGTAAGTTAGGACATAAGACTAGTTATAGCCTTAGATTATTTTTTATTATATACAGTCGGATCATAATGTCGAACAGTAAAAACTAAAAATTAGATCTAGAAATAAAAATCCAAATTAGTTTTTATGGTTTGCAGGTAGCAAGTTCAAATGAATTAACGTATTGGTCTGATTCACAATTTTACATTGACAAATTCAGGTATACGAAAATTCTAATGTGATGCTGGCTAGTCACTTTTCATGGACAAGTCATGAGACAGGGGAGTCAAGGAGTTGGGGGTCAAATACCAGGCATGTACGTCAAAGGCAAAGGGGCAAGATAAATGAATAGTCAAATGTCAGAGTCCGAGGTCAAGCAACAAAGATCAGAGTATGTCAAAGGCAAAGAGGCAAGACAAACGAATAGTCAAATGGCAAATTCGAGGTCAGGCAACAAAGATCAGAGTATATCAAAGGCAAAGGGGCAATACAAACAAATAGTCAAAAGTCAAAGTCTGAGATCAGGGAACAAAGATCAGAAGAGCAGAATTTAGCAAGGCAGTGGGAGACAAATACTATTCTTGTGCAGGTATCCTCTGCTGATATTAGTTCTGACAACTGTGAGAGGTTGACAAAAACAAGCTTATATTAACAAAAATGTATCTACTCATCGGTGGGTCTCCAAGCATTAAGATAAGCTATGATTATCTTGTTAGAGGGGAGTTTTGTGTGGCGCTCCTGAGGGTTCAGTCACCACAGAGGTACTGCACCTCACCCGAGGTGTGGTGTCTCCCTTCTCTCAGGTAAGGAGGGAGTGCTGCACGGAACCCCAAACACCTGCATCCAACACTACACTGCTCCAGGCCAGCTGGAGGGGCAAGACGGAATGTATGTTTCTGCTGAGCCCTGAACCTGGCTGGAGTGGGGGGAACCCAAAGGTAGGGGGAACCAGTAGTGGGTGTGGGTGGAGGAAGTAGTTAGAGGGAGCACTTTAGTAGGAGTATAAATAGGGAAGCCATCTTACGGTGACAGGTCAGTTCTAGGGAGCAGTTAAGAAGAACAGCTCGGGACAGTTCAGAAGAACAGTCCAGGAGCAAAGTCTCATTAGGAGATCTGCTCCACAGTTAGGGCCAGGTCAGAAGGCCCCGGAGGGGAGCAGGGAGTAGGCTCCGTTCTACAGAAAGGATCCCAGGGGATACGGCGCGTGCAGGACGGCACCTATGCGCCCCGCATCTGTCAGAAGACAGAGGGATCGCTGTGGCATTCTAATCCCCCAGGAGGGTCAAGTAGGTCCCGGATCCGACATACAGGAAGGACTTCAGAGCACCCGAGCGGGATTGAGAGTGGGCAGCGCAGAGCAGGAGGGAGAAGAACCAGAGTAAAGACGGTCAAAATAGGAACACGAGAAAGTGGGGTTGCCAGGTATTCTCAAGTTGCCTGAGGAAAGATTGAACCTCCACCCGGTGAACGCAGTGCGACGCGGGAGGCCTTTACCTGTATAGTGCACCTGTGAAGTGTCTAAAGATCTGTGAGTAAAATCTTGGATGACTGCACTGCATTGCCTCCGTCCATTCTTCATCGGCACTATCGTTCCCCCTGCACTACAACGCCCAGCGCGACCCACTCTCCATTACATCACTGCCCTGAGGCCTGCTCCACCTGTGGGGAGCTGTCCCATCACAAGCTGCCCTAACATCTGCCTCAGAGGACTTTTGCAGCGTTGGTGATCCTCACCAGACACCACAGGTGGCGTCACGAACTTTCCCAAATCCCCATATATACATATTCCCCCCTTTTGAGTGACCGCCCTGGGCCACGGATCGGGCCAGCCACCGTGATATCCCCCCCGGCAACCAGGGGCCCGGCTGCCGAGTACCCCACGGCCCTGGGGGCGCGTCATTTGTAACTGGGTAATTCCCGTTGTAGTTCTGTTTTATTATTTTTATATCTTTTTATTTAGTTTTCTAGTATGATAATAAGGAGGTACAAGTAATTTTCCTCCTAGGTTGTGCCAAGTCCTCTTATTTCCTCAGTTCAATTAACATGTCTGCAAACTCTTGACATATTTCCTTCTGGACACATTTAATTCTAATATCAACCCATCAGAAATGCTTCTATTGTACCATGAGGTAGGTGATTTATACTGTCAGCAAGGCAACGAGCCCTAAATATTATTCTTTCACTGGAGCTTTCTGCTGGTGGCATGTCAGACAACACTTTTATGAACAGTTCACAAAATAGACTTCTATTAACCAAAAAAAAAGATTATACTCATGGGTGGGTCTTAAAGCAACAAGTCCAACCTCTGATTATCTTGTTAGACAAGAGTTTTCTAAACTGAATAATTAATGTAGTACTTTTGTTTTGCAATATTGTATATATTATTTTAGCCTGATAATTTGGAGCTATTCACATTTCTCCTCCTAGATTATGCCTAGTCCATGTTGAGCCATGAGGGAGGTGCTTAATAATTTTATCAAAGCAAGGGTCCCTAAATAATAATCTTCTGCAGGTATCCTATAGGGAGCTTTCATATTGCACTTTCCTCCACGTTCATGGGTCCCGTCAGGGCTTGCGTTCAAACCCACCCGCAAAACGGGATTTGGACGTATGCGCCAACGGGGCCATAGACTATAATGGTGCCGGTAGAGTGAATGTGCGATCTGCCGTGCATCATTTTCGGGCATATACGCCAAGTGGCAGCAGGCACCCAGACGTAGTCTATTACATCTGAGTGTCCACCTCCATTAGGTATATACGTCCAAAAATGATACATGTCAGAGCGCATATTCACTCTGCCGACAAAGTTCTTTTCTTCGTGGGGGTTCAGGCACAATCCCCTACGGGACCACCAAACATGGGAAAAAGTGAAAGCATCCTTACTGGAGTTATTTCCGAGAGCTGTGAACAGTTTACAAAAAAGACCTCTATTAGAAAAAAAAATGTAAATAAAGATGATACTTATGGCCGGATCTCTAAGCAGCAAGACCCGCCCATGATTATCTTGTGATAAATAATAAAGGAGTTTCCTAGTTGGATAATTTCTGAAGTGCTTTTGTTTTAGTTTGGTTTGTATCATTGTATATATTCTTCGAGTCTGATAATGGGGATTTCCACACATTTTTTCTCCTAAATTGGGCCAAGTCCTTGTTGTGTTCTGTTGAGCAATGAGGGAGGTGCTTATTCATTTTAGCAAGTCAAGGTGCCCTCAGTAATTTTTTTGTCCTCTGCTGGAGTTATATCAGACAACTGTGAACAGTAGACAAAAAATTACTTCTATTAACATAAAGAACAAAATTAACATACTCATGGGTGGGTCTAAAGCAGCAGTACCCATCTATGAACATACTCGGAGGTGGGTCTAGAAGAAGCTGGACCCATCTATGAACATACTCAGAGGTAGGTCTAGAAGCAGCCGGACCCATCTATGAACATACTTAGAGGTGGGTCTAGAAGCAGTAGTTATGTTCATAGATGGGTCCTGGCAGGATCCATCTATGAACATACTCAGAGGTAGGTCTAGAAGCAGCCGGACCCATCTATGAACATACTTAGAGGTGGGTCTAGAAGCAGCAGGAGTTATGTTCATAGATGGGTCCTGGCAGGACCCATCTATAAACATACTCAGAGGTAGGTCTAGAAGCAGCAGGACCCATCTATGAAAATACTCAGAGGTGGGTCTAGAAGCAATAGGACCTATCTATGAACATACTTAGAGGTGGGTCTAGAAGCAGCAGGAGTTATGTTCATAGATGGGTCCTGGCAGGACCCATCTATAAACATACTCAGAGGTAGGTCTAGAAGCAGCAGGACCCATCTATGAAAATACTCAGAGGTGGGTCTAGAAGCAATAGGACCTATCTATGAACATACTCAGAGGTGGGTCTAGAAGCAGCAGGAGTTATGTTCATAGATGGGTCCTGGCAGGACCCATCTATGAACATACTCAGAGGTAGGTCTAGAAGCAGCTGGACCCATCTATGAACATACTTAGAGGTGGGTCTAGAAGCAGGAGTTATGTTCATAGATGGGTCCTGGCAGGATCCATCTATGAACATACTCAGAGGTAGGTCTAGAAGCAGCCGGACCCATCTATGAACCTACTTAGAGGTGGGTCTAGAAGCAGCAGGAGTTATGTTCATAGATGGGTCCTGGCAGGATCCATCTATGAAAATACTCAGAGGTAGGTCTAGAAGCAGCCGGACCCATCTATGAACATACTTAGAGGTGGGTCTAGAAGCAGCAGGAGTTATGTTCATAGATGAGTCCTGGCAGGACCCATCTATAAACATACTCAGAGGTAGGTCTAGAAGCAGCAGGACCTATCTATGAACATACTCAGAGGTGGGTCTAGAAGCAGCAGGAGTTATGTTCATAGATGGGTCCTTTTTAGATTTTATACAGTATTCTGGTGTGAAAATGGGGAGCTACAAGCAAATCTTCTACTAGTTTGGGCCGAGGCGTGATGGTCCTAGAGTTCTATCAACATGTCTTCTATCTCTTGGTGGATTTCAGCCTATATTATTTTCTCAAGATCTTCAACTGTTACCTCAACAGATTGTATTTTGTTCCTCAAAGGATTTCTTTAGTGAGTTGAAGACATTAGAAAAAATATGATTCCCTGGAGCATTGCTTACTCTATGGATCAAATGTAATCCTGACCAGTTGGAGCGAAGTATCTACAGAGCTGTATTTTGTGAGGGTTGGAAAGTT
Source organism: Phyllobates terribilis (assembly GCF_046119375.1). Lineage (NCBI taxonomy): Eukaryota > Metazoa > Chordata > Amphibia > Anura > Dendrobatidae > Phyllobates > Phyllobates terribilis. Next base: position 761,285,416 of record NW_027362764.1, read on the forward strand.
TTAGGAACGTTGCCTCTTTCCATTGTTCCAGTAAACGATAGCAATAAGTGAAATGAAAAAGCAGCCAAGAAAGAACAGTTGTGTGTGTGGTTCTCATTTAGAGTTGGTTCCCTTCCAGAATATCTTTCTAAACAACTGGGAACAGGTCCACGTCGAGCAGCGTCTGGTTCTACATCACATTCTACTCCCAGTACTGAATGCTTAATTTTATAGCTTTAAGTAAAAAAACGCTTTGTGGAATTTACAGATCAAAGACCCAATGCCACAAAGATACTTGTTTTCCCGACATATCAAGACTTTACAAGCGGTATATATTTTTTTGAAGTTTGATATTTCTTTAAAACAGATCACAAAGAGGTTGTCATAAAAAAAAATCAGATTATGGACATGAAATCCTAAATGCAACACATACTACCTACCGTAAAAATGTGGCATTGACCTGATTGCGCACAAGTGTGCCTAGGATGGTAAGGTGGCAGCCGTGGTACTGTAGGTGTTGTAAACTTCTGAACTCAGTTCATAGGGCCTTTATTAAAGGGGTCTGGATGACAATTTTTCCACAAACCATATTAAGGCCAAGACTGTTTCTAGGTGAGTGAGGGGATGCCATCAACCAGGGCACAGACCCTTTAAAAGGGAGTTCAAAGAACTGTTCCCTACCTGCATTGATCTGAGAAGAAGAGAAGAACTGTAGTGTCACCTTTTTGAAGTAGCAATCCTAAATATCATTATTGACCCTTTAACGAGACTTGCCACATAGGATAAAAGACAAACCAAAAGCTCAATTTTCAGACATCTGTTTGGGGATTTTTGCCCCTCATCAGTGCAAAGCAGGAGGTTTTCTTGGCTGGGTGAGAGGCCTTTGATAGGGGATCTAAGGGACAAAGTTTCTCCCTGTGGAGAGCATCAAATTGGCGTAAGGAGACTTATAGGCCATGAATTGCTCTTGGAAATGTTAGCCTCTTCAGAGAGAAAGAGGACAGGGACTGTAGTGCCACCTATTAGAGATAGCTATGTTAAAAGTCTATATGGACCCCTCAACCTCATAAGGACCAGGCAATATTTGTGATTTTGTTTTTTTTCTCAGCGTCTTCCAACAGGCATAGCTTTTTTTTTTGCCTACATAGCAGAATGAGGGTTTGTTTTTTGCGTAACGAGTTGTAGTTTTGATTAGCACCGTTCATTTGACCATATAATCTACTGACAAATGGGAAAAAAATTCCAAGTGGGATGAAATGAAAAGTGCAATACCAAACTGGAATATACACTGCTCCAAAAAATAAAGGGAACACTCAAATACCACATCCTAGATCTGAATGAATGAAATATTCTCATTGAATACTTTGTTCTGTACAAAGGTGAATGTGCTGACAACAAAATCACACAAAAATCATCAATGGAAATCACATTTATTAACCAATGGAGGCCTGGATTTGGAGTCACCCCCAAAATTAAAGTGGAAAAACACACTACAGGCTGATCCAACTTTGATGTAATGTCCTTAAAACAAGTCAGAATGAGGCTCAGTATTGTGTGTGGCCTCCACGTGCCTGTATGACCTCCCTACAACGCCTGGGCATGCTCCTGATGAGGCTGAGTATTGTGTGTGGCCTCCACGTGCCTGTATGACCTCCCTACAACGCCTGGGCATGCTCCTGATGAGGCTGAGTATTGTGTGTGGCCTCCACGTGCCTGTATGACCTCCCTACAACGCCTGGGCATGCTCCTGATGAGGCTCAGTATTGTGTGTGGCCTCCACGTGCCTGTATGACCTCCCTACAACGCCTGGGCATGCTCCTGATGAGGTTGAGTATTGTGTGTGGCGGAGGAGCCAGAGGACCCGGACGGGTCTGAAGCAACACCGTATCACTAAGAAAAAGCAGGAGGGAGCCGTCGTTAAGGACGGGAATAGAGACTGTATATAGTTGCCCGTCGGGGCACAGTGAACCGTTGCTGCTAAAATAGTCCCCGTTGGGACCAGTGAACTGTTTACCCGTTAACCCCTTCATCCTACAGGCTGAGGACTGTGAGCAGCCATTCCCTTCCCTCTACCTGGCCGAGGACTGAGAGCGACCAACTTCCCCTGTAAATAGTTGCGCGTCCTAAAGCGCCCCTACCGGTTTTATAGGAAAACCAGTTTTTCTAAGAGACTGTCGCACTTTTCCCGGACACACGTTGCACAGTGTCCGGAGGAACCTGAAACAAGAGACGACGAGAATGTTTATATGAAAAGTTTTATATATATAATGTTTTATATGTTTTATTATGTTTATGTGAAAAATTTTTGTATGTTTTGGTGTTTTTGTCTTTACAGCCCGAGGACGTGCTGTGATTTACCAGGGGGGAATGTAGCACCCTGAGGATTCGGCTGCTACAGGGGTATTGCACCTCAACCCAGAGGTGTGATATTCCACTCCCGGGTAAGGAAGGAGTGTGGATCTGAGCTTGGTAGGCTGCATGCACTACACACATCCCATTTCCGAGGAACAGATCGACGGTACTCCCACTTAGAAATGTGCAGGTACGACCGAGTCTGTTCCTGGCTGGAGTGGGAGGGGGGTGGTACATCCCATGTAGTGTAGGGGCAGATAGGGGGAGCAGCCTGGGTAAAGATAGGAGCTCATTGGGTGCTGGTCACCTGAGCTCACACATAGAGGGTGTATATAAGGTGGGCACCAACTAGAATCAGGGTCAGACGCAGAGAGTCAGATGCAGAGAGGATCAGCTGCAGAAAACAAGTTAGGAGAGGAGAGAAGAAAGACCAAGACCCAGAGTGAGAGAGGAGAAAAGAGAAAGACCCAGAGCACAGAAGAGAAGGGACCCAAGAACCCAAATCAGAGCACCGGGTGAGGAGTCAGCATCAGGGTACCGGAACCCAAGCTGGTGGGGGTAAAAACAATCCCCAGCCAGAGACCGGAGACCGTGGGCAGTGTCTGTCACGGTCACCCACCACATTCACCCCGAAGGCACACCACATGAAGGGTCAGGGAACCCAGGGCCAAGGGTGTCCCAATAGAAGGCCCGAGGGAGCTGGACCTAGGTGGATCACTGGTGGGGACGGCTGAAGAAAGGACAGAGGGAGAGCTCAGGGCCACGCTCCGGACTTGTTTGGGGGTTGGCTGGATCCAGGACCTGGTGGACGCAGCACGGCTCGGGTGGTCACTAGCAGCTGGAGTGACCAGTACAACATCTGCAGTAAGTAAACACCCTTAACTGCACAACCCGACTCTGTCTTCACTGCCGTCTGCACTACACCACCACAACCCCCATCCTCTGCGCCTGTCCCCTCTGAGGCTATACCCCTCCCGTTGGGGGTTATCTCACCAAGCTGCGCACCCACCATCAGCCTCAGCGGACCCTGCTGCAGCGGCGGCCACAGTGACCGCATCACAACGGGTGGCGTAGTCGACACAAAAGAACTTTAGTAACATCTGTAGAACTGCCACATCACACTGAGCTTGACGCCCTGGGCACGGGACCGGGTCACAGCCGCTCGGAGACTACAACCCCCCATCTGATCCGGTGCCGGGTATTCCCCTCAAAAAGGAATATGTCCCAGGGGGCGCGTCATATGGCCTCCACGTGCCTGTATGACCTCCCTACAACGCCTGGGCATGCTCCTGATGAGGCTCAGTATTGTGAGTGGCCTCCACGTGCCTGTATGACCTCCCTACAACGCCTGGGCATGCTCCTGATGATGCTGAGTATTGTGTGTGGCCTCCACGTGCCTGTATGACCTCCCTACAATGCCTGGGCATGCTCCTGATGAGGCTCAGTATTGTGTGTGGCCTCCACGTGCCTGTATGACCTCCCTACAACGCCTGGGCATGCTCCTGATGAGGCTCAGTATAGTGTGTGGCCTCCACGTGCCTGTATGACCTCCCTACAACGCCTGGGCATGCTCCTGATGAGGCTGAGTATTGTGTGTGGCCTCCACGTGCCTGTATGACCTCCCTACAACGCCTGGGCATGCTCCTGATGAGGCTGAGTATTGTGTATGGCCCCCACGTGCCTGTATGACCTCCCTACAACACCTGGGTATGCTCCTGATGAGGCTCAGTATTGTGTGTGGCCTCCACGTGCCTGTATGACCTCCCTACAACGCCTGGGCATGCTCCTAATGACGCTGAGAATTGTGTATGGCCTCCAGGTGCCAGTATGGCCTCCCTACAACGCCTGGGCATGCTCCTGATGAGGCTTAGTATTGTGTGTGGCCTCCACGTGCCTGTATGACCTCCCTACAACGCCCGGGCATGCTCCTGATGAGGCTCAGTATTGTGTGTGGCCTCCACGTGCCTGTATGACCTCCCTACAACACCTGGGCATGCTCCTGATGAGGCTCAGTATTGTGTGTGGCCTCCATGTGCCTGTATGACCTCCCTACAACGCCTGGGCATGCTCCTGATGAGGCTGAGTATTGTGTGTGGCCTCCACGTACCTGTATGACCTCCCTACAACGCCTGGGCATGCTCCTGATGAGGCTCAGTATTGCGTGTGGCCTCCACATGCCTGTATGACCTCCCTACAACGCCTGGGCATGCTCCTGATGAGGCTGAGTATTGTGTGCGGCCTCCACGTGCCTGTATGACCTCCCTACAACGCCTGGGCATGCTCCTGATGAGGCTGAGTATTGTGTATGGCCTCCACGTGCCTGTATGACCTCCCTACAACGCCTGAGCGTGCTCCTGATGAGGCTCAGTATTGTGTATGGCCTCCACGTGCCTGTATGACCTCCCTACAACGCCTGGGCATGCTCCTGATGAGGCTCAGTATTGTGAGTGGCCTCCACGTGCCTGTATGACCTCCCTACAACGCCTGGGCATGCTCCTGATGAGGCTGAGTATTGTGTGTGGCCTCCACGTGCCTGTATGACCTCCCTACAACGCCTGGGCATGCTCCTGATGAGGTTGAGTATTGTGTGTGGCCTCCACGTGCCTGTATGACCTCCCTACAACGCCTGGGCATGCTCCTGATGAGGCTGAGTATTGTGTGTGGCCTCCACGTGCCTGTATGACCTCCCTACAATGCCTGGGCATGCTCCTGATGAGGCTCAGTATTGTGTGTGGCCTCCACGTGCCTGTATGACCTCCCTACAACGCCTGGGCATGCTCCTGATGAGGTTGAGTATTGTGTGTGGCCTCCACGTGCCTGTATGACCTCCCTACAACGCCTGGGCATGCTCCTGATGAGGCTCAGTATTGTGTATGGCCTCCACGTGCCTGTATGACCTCCCTACAACGCCTGGGCATGCTCCTGATGATGCTGAGTATTGTGTGTGGCCTCCACGTGCCTGTATGACCTCCCTACAATGCCTGGGCATGCTCCTGATGAGGCTCAGTATTGTGTGTGGCCTCCACGTGCCTGTATGACCTCCCTACAACGCCTGGGCATGCTCCTGATGAGGCTCAGTATAGTGTGTGGCCTCCACGTGCCTGTATGACCTCCCTACAACGCCTGGGCATGCTCCTGATGAGGCTGAGTATTGTGTGTGGCCTCCACGTGCCTGTATGACCTCCCTACAACGCCTGGGCATGCTCCTGATGAGGCTGAGTATTGTGTATGGCCCCCACGTGCCTGTATGACCTCCCTACAACACCTGGGTATGCTCCTGATGAGGCTCAGTATTGTGTGTGGCCTCCACGTGCCTGTATGACCTCCCTACAATGCCTGGGCATGCTCCTAATGACGCTGAGAATTGTGTATGGCCTCCAGGTGCCAGTATGGCCTCCCTACAACGCCTGGGCATGCTCCTGATGAGGCTTAGTATTGTGTGTGGCCTCCACGTGCCTGTATGACCTCCCTACAACGCCCGGGCATGCTCCTGATGAGGCTCAGTATTGTGTGTGGCCTCCACGTGCCTGTATGACCTCCCTACAACACCTGGGCATGCTCCTGATGAGGCTCAGTATTGTGTGTGGCCTCCATGTGCCTGTATGACCTCCCTACAACGCCTGGGCATGCTCCTGATGAGGCTGAGTATTGTGTGTGGCCTCCACGTACCTGTATGACCTCCCTACAACCCCCGGGCATGCTCCTGATGAGGCTCAGTATTGCGTGTGGCCTCCACATGCCTGTATGACCTCCCTACAACGCCTGGGCATGCTCCTGATGAGGCTGAGTATTGTGTGCGGCCTCCACGTGCCTGTATGACCTCCCTACAACGCCTGGGCATGCTCCTGATGAGGCTGAGTATTGTGTGTGGCCTCCACGTGCCTGTATGACCTCCCTACAACGCCTGGGCATGCTCCTGATGAGGTTGAGTATTGTGTGTGGCCTCCACGTGCCTGTATGACCTCCCTACAACGCCTGGGCATGCTCCTGATGAGGCTGAGTATTGTGTGTGGCCTCCACGTGCCTGTATGACCTCCCTACAATGCCTGGGCATGCTCCTGATGAGGCTCAGTATTGTGTGTGGCCTCCACGTGCCTGTATGACCTCCCTACAACGCCTGGGCATGCTCCTGATGAGGTTGAGTATTGTGTGTGGCCTCCACGTGCCTGTATGACCTCCCTACAACGCCTGGGCATGCTCCTGATGAGGCTCAGTATTGTGTATGGCCTCCACGTGCCTGTATGACCTCCCTACAACGCCTGGGCATGCTCCTGATGAGGCTCAGTATTGTGAGTGGCCTCCACGTGCCTGTATGACCTCCCTACAACGCCTGGGCATGCTCCTGATGATGCTGAGTATTGTGTGTGGCCTCCACGTGCCTGTATGACCTCCCTACAATGCCTGGGCATGCTCCTGATGAGGCTCAGTATTGTGTGTGGCCTCCACGTGCCTGTATGACCTCCCTACAACGCCTGGGCATGCTCCTGATGAGGCTCAGTATAGTGTGTGGCCTCCACGTGCCTGTATGACCTCCCTACAACGCCTGGGCATGCTCCTGATGAGGCTGAGTATTGTGTGTGGCCTCCACGTGCCTGTATGACCTCCCTACAACGCCTGGGCATGCTCCTGATGAGGCTGAGTATTGTGTATGGCCCCCACGTGCCTGTATGACCTCCCTACAACACCTGGGTATGCTCCTGATGAGGCTCAGTATTGTGTGTGGCCTCCACGTGCCTGTATGACCTCCCTACAACGCCTGGGCATGCTCCTAATGACGCTGAGAATTGTGTATGGCCTCCAGGTGCCAGTATGGCCTCCCTACAACGCCTGGGCATGCTCCTGATGAGGCTTAGTATTGTGTGTGGCCTCCACGTGCCTGTATGACCTCCCTACAACGCCCGGGCATGCTCCTGATGAGGCTCAGTATTGTGTGTGGCCTCCACGTGCCTGTATGACCTCCCTACAACACCTGGGCATGCTCCTGATGAGGCTCAGTATTGTGTGTGGCCTCCATGTGCCTGTATGACCTCCCTACAACGCCTGGGCATGCTCCTGATGAGGCTGAGTATTGTGTGTGGCCTCCACGTACCTGTATGACCTCCCTACAACCCCCGGGCATGCTCCTGATGAGGCTCAGTATTGCGTGTGGCCTCCACATGCCTGTATGACCTCCCTACAACGCCTGGGCATGCTCCTGATGAGGCTGAGTATTGTGTGCGGCCTCCACGTGCCTGTATGACCTCCCTACAACGCCTGGGCATGCTCCTGATGAGGCTGAGTATTGTGTATGGCCTCCACGTGCCTGTATGACCTCCCTACAACGCCTGAGCGTGCTCCTGATGAGGCTCAGTATTGTGTATGGCCTCCACGTGCCTGTATGACCTCCCTACAACGCCTGGGCATGCTCCTGATGAGGCTCAGTATTGTGAGTGGCCTCCACGTGCCTGTATGACCTCCCTACAACGCCTGGGCATGCTCCTGATGAGGCTGAGTATTGTGTGTGGCCTCCACGTGCCTGTATGACCTCCCTACAACGCCTGGGCATGCTCCTGATGAGGTTGAGTATTGTGTGTGGCCTCCACGTGCCTGTATGACCTCCCTACAACGCCTGGGCATGCTCCTGATGAGGCTGAGTATTGTGTGTGGCCTCCACGTGCCTGTATGACCTCCCTACAATGCCTGGGCATGCTCCTGATGAGGCTCAGTATTGTGTGTGGCCTCCACGTGCCTGTATGACCTCCCTACAACGCCTGGGCATGCTCCTGATGAGGTTGAGTATTGTGTGTGGCCTCCACGTGCCTGTATGACCTCCCTACAACGCCTGGGCATGCTCCTGATGAGGCTCAGTATTGTGTATGGCCTCCACGTGCCTGTATGACCTCCCTACAACGCCTGGGCATGCTCCTGATGAGGCTGAGTATTGTGTGTGGCCACCACGTGCCTGTATGACCTCCCTACAATGCCTGGGCATGCTCCTGATGAGGCTGAGTATTGTGTGTGGCCTCCACGTGCCTGTATGACGTCCCTACAACGCCTGGGCATGCTCCTGATGAGGCTCAGTATTGTGTGTGGCCTTCACGTGCCTGTATGACCTCCCTACAACGCCTGGGCATGCTCCTGATGAGGCTGAGTATTGTGTGTGGCCTCCACGTGCCTGTATGACCTCCCTGCAACGTCTGGGCATGCTCCTGATGAGGCTCAGTATTGTGTGTGGCCTCCACGTGCCTGTATGACCTCCCTACAACGCCTGGGCATGCTCCTGATGAGGCTGAGTATTGTGTCTGGCCTCCACGTGCCTGTATGACCTCCCTACAACGCCTGGGCATGCTCCTGATGAGGCTCAGTATTGTGTGTGGCCTCCAGGTGCCTGTATGACCTCCCTACAACGCCTGGGCATGCTCCTGATGAGGCTGAGTATTGTGTGTGGCCTCCACGTGCCTGTATGACCTCCCTACAATGCCTGGGCATGCTCCTGATGAGGCTGAGTATTGTGTGTGGCCTCCACGTGCCTGTATGACCTCCCTACAACGCCTGGGCATGCTCCTGATGAGGCTCAGTATTGTGTGTGGCCTCCACGTGCCTGTATGACCTCCCTACAACGCCTGGGCATGCTCCTGATGAGGCTGAGTATTGTGTGTGGCCTCCACGTGCCTGTATGACCTCCCTACAACGCCTGGGCATGCTCCTGATGAGGCTGAGTATTGTGTGTGGCCACCACGTGCCTGTATGACCTCCCTACAATGCCTGGGCATGCTCCTGATGAGGCTCAGTATTGTGTATGGCCTCCACGTGCCTGTATGACCTCCCTACAACGCCTGGGCATGCTCCTGATGAGGCTGAGTATTGTGTGTGGCCACCACGTGCCTGTATGACCTCCCTACAATGCCTGGGCATGCTCCTGATGAGGCTGAGTATTGTGTGTGGCCTCCACGTGCCTGTATGACCTCCCTACAACGCCTGGGCATGCTCCTGATGAGGCTTAGTATTGTGTGTGGCCTTCACGTGCCTGTGTGACCTCCCTACAACGCCTGGGCATGCTCCTGATGAGGCTCAGTATTGTGTGTGGCCTCCAGGTGCCTGCATGACCTCCCTACAATGCCTGGGCATGCTCCTGATGAGGCTGAGTATTGTGTGTGGCCTCCATGTGCCTGTATGACCTCCCTGCAACGTCTGGGCATGCTCCTGATGAGGCTGAGTATTGTGTGTGGCCTCCACGTGCCTGTATGACCTCCCTACAATGCCTGGGCATGCTCCTGATGAGGCTGAGTATTGTGTGTGGCCTCCATGTGCCTGTATGACCTCCCTGCAACGTCTGGGCATGCTCCTGATGAGGCTGAGTATTGTGTGTGGCCTCCATGTGACACCCCAGGGGTCTGGTTGCCACAGTGATAGAGATATTACATCTGTGAGCAGGTGGGAGGTCTCCTGGTCAGGAATCCTATGCATGCCACACCTCCTGCCCAGTCCTGGGAGGGGAAGAACTTCCCCTATATAAAACTGGGGCTGAGGCAGGGTTAGGGAGAAAGAGTAGAGTTAAGAAGAGGAGAAGCAGCTATAGGAAATAGAGATCAGGAGCTCTGGGGAAGTCGTGCTAAAAGGAATCAGGGGCTGGCAGCTGAAGAGCTCGCCCTGATTGAAGAGTTACCACCGGACCCGGAGTCCGAGGCTGTGGGGACTAATCCTTACCCAGCAGCAGAAACCGACCGGCAGGGAATTTCAGGTCCTCTGGCCAAGAAACCCGAAGGCACGGTCACACGCGTGGGACCAGCACCGCCGTCGTGGAGCGGAAGCCACTAGAAGGCCCCGAGTCACCGGCCATACGGGTGAGCACCACACGGTACACTCAGGGACGTGGGCTACTTTTACCCGCCTCTAGCAAGGTAGCCAGAAGAGTACAATTAGTTGGGGAGGCCTACAACTCCGCCTGGCCAGGGGAAATCCCATCTGCTCAAAGACTGACCAGGCCCCGATCGCTAGCCAGTACTCCGGGAGGGTCTATCTTTATCACCAGTAAAGACCCTGAACTACACCGCATCGTCTCTGAGTGGTTCCTGCTACCCCCATCATTCACATCTGCTGCCCTGAGGCCATACCCCTCCCGTTGGGGGTTCTACCAGCTACGCTGCACAACCTTACCACCGGCCTCAGCGGTCTGCCCTGCAGCGGCGGCTTCATAGCCGCATTCAACGGGTGGCGTAGTCGAACATTCTAACATCTACTGCTAAAGACTGCCGCTCAGTTTGACTCCCTGGGCACGGACCGGGTCACCGCCACGAGACTACTACCCCCATCTGATCCGGGTAAGCTTCCCCATGCCGCGCGACGCAGCAGGCCCAGGGGCGCGTCAACTTTTGGCGTAGTCGGCAGGATTTCGTGCCCGCAACCACCGGGTACTGCGTGCCTGAAAAAGACTGTTCAAACTTACCAGTGGTGAAGATTCCCGCCATCCGTGGAGGTTTCCCGCCATCCGGCGCCATCTTCTACCTTCTTCCCGCCATCCGCAAAGTTTTCCCGCCATCCGGCGCCATCTTCTGCCTTCTTCCCGCCATCCGTGGAGTTTTCCCGCCGTTGGACGCCATCTTGAAGACGCCGCGCGGGAAGAAGAGGGGCGTGGACTCCGAAAGCGCGCGAGAACTAAAGCCCCGCCTCACGTCAGGACGTTGCGTAAGGTCCTGGAAGGAGCCCAGCAGACGCCGACGTCACAGGAGCGCGACGGAAGGTCCTCAACCCTGACGATCCACTGCGGAGCCGCGGCCTACGGAAGAGGATCATCGCAAGGTAGGCCACGGTCCACTAGGGGGGCAGAAAGATGTCGGATACGGAGGAGAGCTTCACTGCCTCAACCCCCGCCAGCACCACCGCTGCTGCAGTCATGCCTTTCACCATGCCCTATATCCCGGGAACAGCCTGGCTACCCCAGTACTCAGGGGAGTCACATACCCTGAATGACTTTAAAGAAAAGCTGGATAGCCTCTTCCAGGTGTACCCCCTCACAGAAGAGCAAAAAGTGAGCATCCTGGTGGCCCAACTAACCGGGGCAGCCCAAAGGGAGGTAAAGTCCTGGCCACTTGGGAGGAGGACTGTCGCAGGGATACTAACCCGGCTGAGGGACACCTTTGATACCCGCACCTCAGCCGAGATTAAGCTTAGATTCTATGGGTGCAAGCAGCGAGCACATGAGAGTATAAGGGACTATGCACTAAACCTACAAGAGGCCCTGAGAGCCATTAAGCAGACCGACCCTGACAGCGTGGGAAACGAGGACAGGCTGTTGACCGAGCAATTTATAGAGGGACTATATTGCAATGTCCACCGAACCCAGTTGCGGGCCATAGCCTTACAGGATCCTCATCTGGACTTTGCACAGTTCAAGGACAGAGCCATCCGGGTGCTCCGAGAGCCGGCACCGGGTGGCGTTGTGACCCACAGGCGCCCAGCTATCACTTACCACCAGGAGGCGGCACCCTTGTCGGCAGGGCCTGTGGGGGCTGATGCGCAGGCTTTGAACAATGACCCGGCTCCGGACCTGCACCATCAGGTCCAAGAGCTAGCTAAAAGCGTTGCTGCGCTAACCCGAACTGTGCAGTCTTTACAGGTTTCCACTCCAGGGAAGATCCAGCTGGCATCCGGACCGGAGGACATCCCGTGGCGTCGACCAAGGAGGACCCCACCGGCCAGAGGAAGACCCAGCGACCGGTACAACGAGGACGGACAACCCATCTGCCGCCCCTGCAATCAACCCGGACATATGGCAAGGTACTGTCCTTTAAACTGGCACAACCTGGGGTAGAGGGCCAACCCCCAGGAAAAAGATCACCAAGCCCTTCGAACTGGCGCGACAAATACGTAGGAGGACGTCCAGTCTTGCCTGTGGTATTGGATGGCATCCCTATGAGTGCCCTACTGGACACCGGGTCACAGGTCACCACCATCCCGTACGTGCTCTTCAAGCAGTACTGGAATGATTCGGATATAACCCGCTATCCAGACGACGACTTGAGTATCATCGCCAGTAATGGTCAGCCCGTGCCACAGATCGGATTTAAAGAAATGACCATTAAAATCGGTAGAGTCGAACTGGCAGCACAGGGATTGATCATTGTAGACATTGACAAGCGCGAGAGTCACCCAAAGATAACTCTAGGAACTAATGTGATTGAAAATTGTCTTGCAGAGGTGATTTTCATTTTACAGCAGGTTGCCAAGAACGCCAGCTCCGGCCAGCAGCGAGTGCTCCAGAAAGAGATCCGGGCACTGATGCGACGGCAACAGGTGGAACTCTCCGGTGGTGAGATTGGTAGCGTAAGAATGTGTGACCCTTTCCCTATTGCCATGCCCCCGAAAAGTGAAATGATGATTTGGTGCCAGGCAGCTATTGGTCTGAGAGGTAGAGATTACCAGGCCATGGTAGAACCAGTCTACTCAGACAGTAGGCCCACCATTTTGACAGCACGGGGGGTAGTTGATGTACGCCATGGGAGGGTGCCCGTTCGTATAATAAATATCGGGAAAAGGGAAGTATACCTGCCCCGGTATGCTACGCTAGCCAAATTATATACTATCAACCAAAATTCTATACAGTCTGTGGAACCCTTGCCTCCATCTCACCCGGAGGAAGGTAACGGCTCTACGAAAATAATGGAGGATTGGTGTCAGCAACTACATTTGGGTACTGACTCCACTCCCTCCCACCAGAAACAGGGAGTCTACCGGGTGGTTCGAGAGTACGAGAGAGTGTTTAGTAAACACCCGTTAGACTTCGGGCGAGTCAAGGGGGTAGAACACCACATCCCCACGGGAGACCATCCTCCCATAAAAGAGAGGTATCGACCCGTACCCCCTGCACACTACCAACACGCCAAGGGGATGCTTAGAGACATGAAGGAGGCTGGGGTAATCAGGGATAGCTGTAGCCCCTGGGCAGCTCCACTAGTCTTGGTCAAAAAGAAAGACAACACCATGAGAATGTGTGTAGATTACCGGAAAATTAACCGTATCACACACAAAGATGCGTACCCCTTACCAAGAATAGAGGAGTCTTTGGCTGCTTTAAAATCTGCTAACTTCTTCTCCACCTTGGATCTCACTAGCGGGTACTGGCAGGTTCCTGTAGCAGAGGCGGACCGGGAGAAGACCGCATTCACCACCCCGATGGGACTTAGCGAGTTTACCTGCGTGCCGTTCGGACTCTGCAACGCACCAGGAACCTTCCAGCGATTGATGGAATGCTGTCTGGGACACCGAAACTTTGAGACGGTCCTGTTATACCTGGACGATGTCATCGTCTATTCCAAGACCTACGAGGACCACCTGAAACACCTGGCGGAAGTGTTCGAAGCTCTGGCAAGTTACGGCCTAAAGGTGAAACCCTCCAAGTGTCACCTCCTGAAGCCAAAGGTGCAGTACCTGGGACACGTGGTGAGTGCTGACGGAGTGGCTCCCGACCCTGATAAGATCACCGCAATTAAGGAATGGCCAAGCCCCTCCAGCGTAAAGGAAGTGAGGCAGTTCCTCGGGTTGGTAGGCTACTACCGAAGGTTCATTCCCGGTTTCACCAAAAAGGCAGCTCCTATGCAGGACCTCCTGATAGGCCAGTCCAGGAAGGCCAAGAACCAGAAGCCACCCTTCAGATGGGAGAAGCTGGAAGAAGAGTCCTTCCGCCAGCTGAAGATGGCCCTCACGGGGGATGAAATCCTGGCGTACTCTGATTATAGCCAGCCCTTTATCCTCTACACTGACGCCAGTAACATCGGGCTAGGAGCCGTACTGTCCCAGATCCAGCAGGGGAAGGAACGGGTAATTGCTTACGCCAGCCGAAAACTGCGACCCACCGAAAGAAACCCTGAGAATTACAGCTCATTTAAGCTAGAGTTCCTGGCAGTGGTGTGGGCAGTCACCGAACGCTTTAAGCACTACCTCGCTGCTTCCCGGTTCACCGTGTACACGGATAACAACCCGTTGACACACCTGGACACTGCAAGACTCGGTGCCCTAGAGCAGAGATGGATGGCCCACTTGTCCAACTATGAGTTTACAATCAAATACCGGGCAGGACGCTCCAATACCAACGCGGACGCCCTGTCCAGGATGCCGAACCTACCGGACGTAAGGGAAGATTCAGAGGAACTGGAAGAAGTTGAACTCCCCGCGTTCCACCGTCATGGGACTATCCAGTATTCCCACCGTGTAAGGAGTAAGCAATCCGCTACGTTCAACCCATTACCTCATTACAACTGGGCGGAGACGCAAGACAGTGACCCTGCCGTCCGACTGGTAAAGGAGATGCTGACTCGGCCAGATGCACGCCTTGACCCAGACGCTCCGGAGGAAGCCAAGCAACTGTGGGCTGAGAAGAGTCGACTGTTCCTTTATAAGGGGAAGTTGTGCCGCAGAATGGTTAACTCCCGGACGCATGAACTAATCTGGCAAGTAGTGGTGCCAAGAAGAGACGCAGCTATGGTGATGGAGGCATACCACGACGGAGCTGGGCAGTTCGGATGGAAGAAGCTGGAGTTCCTGCTGCGCGGGCGGTTCCATTGGGTAGGCATGAGAGGAACCATCGAGAGGTGGTGCAGAGACTATGGCCCATGCAACCTAAGAAGGAGGGACCGTGCCAGCCAGAAGACTCCCCTGCAGTCCATCATCACCAGACAGCCGTTGGAACTGGTAGCCTTGGATCATGTAAAACTGACCCCAAGCAGAAGTGGCTACGTCTACGCGTTAACCATCGTGGATCACTACTCCCGGTTCTTGGTTGTCGTCCCCGTCAAGGACTTAACGGCTCAAACAGCAGCTAGAGCCTTCCAGCCTTCCAGCTCCGGATACCCGGAGCAGGTGCTGACAGACCAGGGGCCTGCCTTTGAAGCGGAAGTCTTCCAGGAGTTCTGCACCCTGTATGGCTGCCGGAAGATTAGAACAACATCCTATTACCCGCAAACTAATGGACTTTGTGAGAAAATGAACCAGGTGGTGATAGATCTTCTGAAAACATTGCCCCTGGAAGAACGTATTCTGTGGCCTGAAAAGCTGCCCGACCTGGTGGACCTATACAACCACATCCCTGTAGGTTCCACCAACTGTACCCCGGCTTACCTAATGAGGGCAAGACCTGGTAAGCTTCCTGTTGATCTGGAGATGGGAGTCCTGACACCCGAGGACACTTCACCAGAAGCAGACTGGGACACAGAGAGGCAGCAGCAGTACCGGAAAGTACAGGAGAGCGTGGAGCGAAGTCTCTGTCAAGCTAGGGAAAGACAAGAGAAAACTTACAACCAGTATGCTCCCGCTGTTCCCCTGGTGCCCGGAGAGCAGGTCTTGAAGAGGAAAAGACGGCTCCACAAGTTGGACGACCAGTGGGAGAAGGACCCGTACACCGTACTGCCCTCAAGCCACGACAACCCAAAGATCTGTACCATCAGTAAAGACGGAGGGGAAACCACAGCCATTGTATCCCGGGATCACCTGAAGAAGTGTCCCGAACAGCTACGGAACCCTGAAGAGGAACAAGAAGACCCTCGACCCGTAGAGGAAAGGGAAGATATGATTAGTACTGTGCTCGGAGACTTCCCTCGGTCTTGGACTCAAGTCAATGGTGCTGTTGTGGTACCCGTCCTCACGTTCCTCCAACCAGCATCCCAAGTGCCTACGGAGACACAGGTAGTGCTGGAAGAACAGCCGGTCCAGGAGGCAGAAGACCCCACACAAGCAGACCCGGAGAATCAACCCTCTGCTTATAGTGAGCCTGCCATACCCCTAGTGAGCCAAAGAGTCCGTAGACGGCTGCCCAGTTTACCCTTGACAGCTCCTATACCCTGTAGCTCAGGACCAATCAGCCAGCTCCGTAGGTCCACTAGGGTCACTAGAGGCCAGTTGCCCATACGGTGGAGGATCTAAATGTTCAAGCTATTTTATTAATGTTTACCTGTTTGTTGTTGCTTGTATATAATTATGTGTTTCTAGTTATTTCATAGGAGTCTTTGGTGGATTTACCGGGAATCCTTTGTGCACATAGTTGGAGCGTAACCCAGGACGGACTAAAAGACTAATAAGGACTCGGGGCAGGACAGGCCCCTACCTGGTTACGTCTCCCTGTTTTTGGTGAAATGGACACCCTTGTTTTCTTGAAAAACTGCCCCCGGTTGCGGACACGCCGTGACCATCCTAATGTTTTTTTTATTGCGTTGTTTCTGTTTGTAATTTGTTATGTTACAAAAATATGTTTAGTCCCGGAGTACTAAATTTCACTAGGGGGGAATGTGACACCCCAGGGGTCTGGTTGCCACAGTGATAGAGATATTACGTCTGAGAGCAGGTGGGAGGTCTCCTGGTCAGGAATCCTATGCATGCCACACCTCCTGCCCAGTCCTGGGAGGGGAAGAACTTCCCCTATATAAAACTGGGGCTGAGGCAGGGTTAGGGAGAAAGAGTAGAGTTAAGAAGAGGAGAAGCAGCTATAGGAAAGAGAGATCAGGAGCTCTGGGGAAGTCGTGCTAAAAGGAATCAGGGGCTGGCAGCTGAAGAGCTCGCCCTGATTGAAGAGTTACCACCGGACCCGGAGTCCGAGGCTGTGGGGACTAATCCTTACCCAGCAGCAGAAACCGACCGGCAGGGGATTTCAGGTCCTCTGGCCAAGAAACCCGAAGGCACGGTCACACGCGTGGGACCAGCACCGCCGTCGTGGAGCGGAAGCCACTAGAAGGCCCCGAGTCAC
The DNA here is from genome assembly GCF_046119375.1 of Phyllobates terribilis. NCBI lineage: Eukaryota > Metazoa > Chordata > Amphibia > Anura > Dendrobatidae > Phyllobates > Phyllobates terribilis. The sequence continues at coordinate 761,302,457 of NW_027362764.1, forward strand.
CGGCCATACGGGTGAGCACCACACGGTACACTCAGGGACGTGGGCTACTTTTACCCGCCTCTAGCAAGGTAGCCAGAAGAGTACAATTAGTTGGGGAGGCCTACAACTCCGCCAGGCCAGGGGAAATCCCATCTGCTCAAAGACTGACCAGGCCCCGATCGCTAGCCAGTACTCCGGGAGGGTCTATCTTTATCACCAGTAAAGACCCTGAACTACACCGCATCGTCTCTGAGTGGTTCCTGCTACCCCCATCATTCACATCTGCTGCCCTGAGGCCATACCCCTCCCGTTGGGGGTTCTACCAGCTACGCTGCACAACCTTACCACGGGCCTCAGCGGTCTGCCCTGCAGCGGCGGCTTCATAGCCGCATTCAACGGGTGGCGTAGTCGAACATTCTAACATCTACTGCTAAAGACTGCCGCTCAGTTTGACTCCCTGGGCACGGACCAGGTCACCGCCACGAGACTACTACCCCCATCTGATCCGGATCCGGGTAAGCTCCCCCGTGCGCGCGATGCCGCGCGACGCAGCAGGCCCAGGGGCGCGTCATCCACGTGCCTGTATGACCTCCCTACAACGCCTGGGCAGGCTCCTGATGAGGCTCAGTATTGTGTGTGGCCTCCACATGCCTGTATGACCTCCCTGCAACGCCTGGGCATGCTCCTGATGAGGCTGAGTATTGTGTGTGGCCTCCACGTGCCTGTATGACCTCCCTACAACGCCTGGGCATGCTCCTGATGAGGCTGAGTATTGTGTGTGGCCTCCACGTGCCTGTATGAACTCCCTACAACGCCTGGGCATGCTCCTGATGAGGCTGAGTATTGTGTGTGGCCTCCACGTGCCTGTATGACCTCCCTACAACGCCTGGGCATGCTCCTGATGAGGCTCAGTATTGTGTGTGGCCTCCACGTGCCTGTATGACCTCCCTACAACGCCTGGGCATGCTCCTGATGAGGCTCAGTATTGTGTGTGGCCTCCACGTGCCTGTATGACCTCCCTACAACGCCTGGGCATGCTCCTGATGAGGTTGTGGATGGTATCACCTTCACCTATACTTTTGGTATTTTTTTTCTATATTTTTGGTATTTTTTTGTCTGTTTTTCATTTACGTCCTATTCTTCTATTCAATTACTCTTTTTTTAAGTCTATTTTATATGTGTTTATTTGGGGTTTTATTGTCTGTTTTTCATTTACGCCCTATTCTTTTAATTTTTTTTTTTTAAGTCTATTTTATATGTGTTCACTGAAAACATATACAATAGACTTAAAAAAATAATTTAAAAGAAGAATAGGGCGTAAATGAAAAACAGACAAAAAAATAACAAAAATCTAGACAAAAAATACCAAAAACACAGGTGAATACACATAAAATAGACTTAAAAGAAAAGAGTAATGTAAAAGAAAAATAGGGCGTAACTGAAAAACAGACAAAAAAAATACCAAAAAAAACAGACACAAAAGGGTACAAATAATGAATAGGACCCAAAGAGAATTTTTAATTATGTGTAAAATTTATTAACAGAGTGCGCCATTTTGAAGAATTTGGCATAAAAAAGCACAACGCAAGAAAAGGAAGGTGACTTAAACTACAAATCATGTATCAGACACATAGCCTTCTATTCACATACAAAATCATACTCATGGGCGTGTATCCAAGCCGGAAGTCCCACCCACGATTATCTTGTTAGAGGGGAGTTCTCTAACTTTTATAGTTGCTATAGAACTTTTTAATATATTATTTAACCTGCTTGGCTTTGATACTGGAAAGATGAAATCGGATGGCCATTCTCATTATTGAAGCATGCTACTAGCAAGGGGTACAGCTTTTATTCTTAAAGGGACAGGATCATTTTTGTTACAATGAATTGCTGGACTAAATTCTGCAATTATAAATAATCTGGGAAAATAATAGCTTGTAAGAAAAGTTTACCAAAACTGAAATGAGTCTTTTAGGGAGAAATTTTCCTTTAACTGTTCGACTCCTCCAATGTCATCCAACCTATTGGATAAACTGCGGCTTCCTATTTCAGCCTGTGACTCAACGTTTAGTTACCGTACTTCCCCCCTTTTCTGTTTTACTGGAAAGGAAAACTCTAAAATTATTATAAAATTCTTATGTTTTTACTCATTTAACAAAGTTTTTTTTTTTAACTAGTTCACGATTGGAGTTTCTATTGCTGTTGCCGCAGTATGGACGCTGTCAGTCATAGAGACTCCTTTCCTTCAATTTCCGTACTTAAGAAAGTCCGTAAATCAGCATGAAAATTGCAATTTTTTTTACAAATTTTCAGCACAAGCCTTTTCTTTTTTTTAACTTGTCAGTGGCACAGTATGCATGAAAGTGTCCTAAATCATAGGAATCAAGAAAGAAAGAATTGTGCGGTGTTAGGGAAGCGCTAGAACAACTAGGCAGGGGATTAAGGTTGTAACACACAAACCTTTTATTGTTTAGTACGCTCTCTAACGCCACGACGCGTTTCGATAGCAGAAGCGATCTTCCTCAGGTAGATTAGAGAGCAAATGAAAAAGCAACCATTATATAGGGTAGGTGCACCAATCAAAGGACACTAACAATTATGACAACACAGGAAATACAAAACAGGAAGTAAATATAAAAAAGGAAATGAATATTGTAGAAATATGAATATAAAAACTACATTAGATCAAAAGATTAAAAAAGAGGATAAAAGATGCCACAATGTACCCAAATAGTGTCATGATGCATGGGCGTACCCACAGTGGGGCAGGCACGCAAGCCGCACACCAGGGCTGGCGTCAGCTCCCGGCGCACCCGGGCAAATGCTGGGGCCCTGAGCAGGCGGGGGGGGCCCCTTACCGTCAGCGCCCGCTCTCCCCCCGCTTGCTCAGGGCCCCGGCACAATAATTACCCCTCCACGTGCCTCCGCAGCAGCTCCTGCATCCTCCGCGGCTGCTGCACTGTGACGTCTCAGGTCAGAGGGCGCGGTGACGTCTTTACACCGCGCCCTCTCCTGAGCAGTCACAGCGCAGAGGGGGAAGACGCCGGCGATGCTGGAGTCCGGACCTGAGCAGCGGCAGCAGGTGAGATGTGAGGTGAGTATTTGATTTTTTTTTTTTATTACATGGAGGCCTGTGACAATATAAGGGAGGGGGGTGAGGTGGGGGTGTGTGACATCCTGCATGAGACATTATTAGGGGGGTGTGTGAAATCCTGCATGGGGAATTATAAGGGGGGGTTGTGACATCCTGCATGGAGCATTATAAGGGAGGGGGGATGTGTGACATCCTGCATGGGGCATTATAAGGGGGGGGGTGACATCCTGCATGGGGCATTATAAGGTGGGGTGACATCCTACATGGGGCATTATATGGGGGGGAACAGCCTGCATGGGGAATTATGTGGGGGAACAGCCTGCGTGGGACATTATGTGGGGGGGAACAGCCTGCATGAGGCATTATGTGTGGGGAACAGCCTGCATGGAGCGTTATATGGGGGCCAGTATTCTGTATGGAGCGTTATATGGGGGCCAGTATTATGTATGGAGCGTTATATGGGGGCCAGTATTCTGTATGGAGCATTATATGGGGGCCAGTATCCTTCATGGAGCGTTATATGGGGGCCAGTATCCTGCATGGAGCGTTATATGGGGGCCAGTATCCTGCATGGAGCGTTATATGGGGGCCAGTATCCTGCATGGAGCGTTATATGGGGGCCAGTATCCTGTATGGAGTGTTATATGGGGGCCAGTATTCCGTATGGAGCGTTATATGGGGGCCAGTATCCTGTATGAAGTGTTATATGGCGGCCAGTATTCCGTATGGAGCGTTATATGGGGACCAGTATTCTGTATGGAGCATTTTATGGGGGCCAGTATTCTGTATGGAGCATTATATGGGGGCCAGTATCCTGTATAGAGCATTATGTGGGGGCCAGTATTCTATATGGAGCGTTATATGGGGGCCAGTATTCTGTATGGAGCGTTATATGGGGGCCAGTATCCTGTATGGAGCGTTATATGGGAGCCAGTATTCTGTATGGAGCGTTATATGGGGGCCAGTATTCTGTATGGAGCGTTATATGGGGGCCAGTATTCTGTATGGAGCGTTATATGGGGGCCAGTATCCTGCATGGAGCATTATATGGGGGCCAATATCCTGCCTGGAGCGTTATGTGGGGGCCAGTATTCTATATGGAGCGTTATATGGGGGCCAGTATTCTATATGGAGCGTTATATGGGGGCCATTATCCTGCCTGGAGCGTTATATGGGGGCCAGTATTCTGTATGGAGCGTTATATGGGGGCCAGTATCCTGTATGGAGCGTTATATGGGGACTAGTATTCCGTATGGAGCCTTATATGGGGGCCAGTATTCTGTATGGAGCATTATATGGGGGCCAGTATCCTGTATAGAGCGTTATGTAAGGGGGCCAGTATTCTATATGGAGCGTTATATGGGGGCCAGTATTCTGTATGGAGCGTTATATGGGGGCCAGTATCCTGTATGGAGCGTTATATGGGAGCCAGTATTCTGTATGGAGCGTTATATGGGGGCCAGTATTCTGCATGGAGCGTTATATGGGGGCCAGTATTCTGTATAGAGTGTTATATGGGGGCCAGTATCCTGCATGGAGCGTTATATGGGGGCCAATATCCTGCCTGGAGCGTTATGTGGGGGCCAGTATTCTATATGGAGCGTTATATGGGGGCCAGTATTCTATATGGAGCGTTATATGGGGGCCATTATCCTGCCTGGAGCGTTATATGGGGGCCAGTATAATTTTAAGCCTTAAGTCAGTAGGATCCTACTAATTTAAGGCTTAAAATTATGGCTCAAAGAGCCTCTTGCGCGGTACCACCAGCAAAACACCGTCGCACCACACACACACACCGTATACGCCGTACGCACCACACACACACACACACCGTATACGCCGTACGCACCACACACACACACACCGTATACGCCGTACGCACCACACACACACACACACACCGTATACGCCGTACGCACCACACACACACACACCGTATACACCGTACGCACCACACACACACACACACACCGTATACGCCGTACGCACCACACACACACACACACACCGTATACGCCGTACGCACCACACACACACACACACACCGTATACGCCGTACGCACCACACACACACACACACCGTATACGCCGTACGCACCACACACACACACACACACCGTATACGCCGTACGCACCACACACACACACACCGTATACGCCGTACGCACCACACACACACACACACACCGTATACGCCGTACGCACCACACACACACACACACACACACACCGTATACGCCGTACGCACCACACACACACACACCGTATACGCCGTACGCACCACACACACACACACACACACACCGTATACGCCGTACGCACCACACACACACACACCGTATACGCCGTACGCACCACACACACACACACACACACCGTATACGCCGTACGCACCACACACACACACACACACCATATACGCCGTACGCACCACACACACACACACCGTATACGCCGTACGCACCACACACACACACACACACCGTATACGCCGTACGCACCACACACACACACACACCGTATACGCCGTACGCACCACACACACACACACACCGTATACGCCGTACGCACCACACACACACCGTATACGCCGTACGCACCACACACACACACCGTATAGGCCGTACGCACCACACACACACACACACCGTATACGCCGTACGCACCACACACACACACACACACCGTATACGCCGTACGCACCACACACACACACACACACCGTATACGCCGTACGCACCACACACACACACACACACCGTATACGCCGTACGCACCACACACACACACACACACCATATACGCCGTACGCACCACACACACACACACCGTATACGCCGTACGCACCACACACACACACACACACCGTATACACCGTACGCACCACACACACACACACACCGTATACGCCGTACGCACCACACACACACACACACACACACACCGTATACGCCGTACGCACCACACACACACACACACACCGTATACGCCGTACGCACCACACACACACACACACACACCGTATACGCCGTACGCACCACACACACACACACCGTATACGCCGTACGCACCACACACACACACACACACCGTATACGCCGTACGCACCACACACACACACACACACACCGTATACGCCGTACGCACCACACACACACACACACACCGTATACGCCGTACGCACCACACACACACACACACACCGTATACGCCGTACGCACCACACACACACACACACCGTATACGCCGTACGCACCACACACACACACCGTATACGCCGTACGCACCACACACACACACACCGTATACGCCGTACGCACCACACACACACACACACACCGTATACGCCGTACGCACCACACACACACACACACACACACACCGTATACGCCGTACGCACCACACACACACACACCGTATACGCCGTACGCACCACACACACACACACACACCGTATACGCCGTACGCACCACACACACACACACCGTATACGCCGTACGCACCACACACACACACACACACCATATACGCCGTACGCACCACACACACACACACCGTATACGCCGTACGCACCACACACACACACACCGTATACGCCGTACGCACCACACACACACACACACCGTATACGCCGTACGCACCACACACACACACACACCGTATACGCCGTACGCACCACACACACACTGTATACGCCGTACGCACCACACACACACACACACACCGTATACGCCGTACGCACCACACACACACACACACCGTATACGCCGTACGCACCACACACACACACACACACCGTATACGCCGTACGCACCACACACACACACACACACCGTATACGCCGTACGCACCACACACACACACACCGTATACGCCGTACGCACCACACACACACACACACACCGTATACGCCGTACGCACCACACACACACACACACACACACACCGTATACGCCGTACGCACCACACACACACACACCGTATACGCCGTACGCACCACACACACACACACACACCGTATACGCCGTACGCACCACACACACACACCGTATACGCCGTACGCACCACACACACACACACACACCATATACGCCGTACGCACCACACACACACACACCGTATACGCCGTACGCACCACACACACACACACACACCGTATACGCCGTACGCACCACACACACACACACACCGTATACGCCGTACGCACCACACACACACACACACCGTATACGCCGTACGCACCACACACACACACACACCGTATACGCCGTACGCACCACACACACACACACACCGTATACGCCGTACGCACCACACACACACACACACCGTATACGCCGTACGCACCACACACACACACACACCGTATACGCCGTACGCACCACACACACACACACACACACCGTATACGCCGTACGCACCACACACACACACACACACCGTATACGCCGTACGCACCACACACACACACACACACCGTATACGCCGTACGCACCACACACACACACACACACCGTATACGCCGTACGCACCACACACACACACACACACCGTATACGCCGTACGCACCACACACACACACACACACACCGTATACGCCGTACGCACCACACACACACACACACACCGTATACGCCGTACGCACCACACACACACACACACACCGTATACGCCGTACGCACCACACACACACACACACACCATATACGCCGTACGCACCACACACACACACACCGTATACGCCGTACGCACCACACACACACCGTATACGCCGTACGCACCACACACACACACACACACACACCGTATACGCCGTACGCACCACACACACACACACACACACACACACACACACCGTATACGCCGTACGCACCACACACACACACACACACCGTATACGCCGTACGCACCACACACACACACACCGTATACGCCGTACGCACCACACACACACACACACACACCGTATACGCCGTACGCACCACACACACACACACACCGTATACGCCGTACGCACCACACACACACACACACACCGTATACGCCGTACGCACCACACACACACACACACACCGTATACGCCGTACGCACCACACACACACACACACACACACACCGTATACGCCGTACGCACCACACACACACACACCGTATACGCCGTACGCACCACACACACACACACCGTATACGCCGTACGCACCACACACACACACACACACCGTATACGCCGTACGCACCACACACACACACACACACCATATACGCCGTACGCACCACACACACACACACCGTATACGCCGTACGCACCACACACACACACACACACCGTATACGCCGTACGCACCACACACACACACACACCGTATACGCCGTACGCACCACACACACACACAGACCGTATACGCCGTACGCACCACACACACACCGTATACGCCGTACGCACCACACACACACACACACACCGTATACGCCGTACGCACCACACACACACACACACCGTATACGCCGTACGCACCACACACACACACACACACCGTATACGCCGTACGCACCACACACACACACACACACCGTATACGCCGTACGCACCACACACACACACACACACCGTATACGCCGTACGCACCACACACACACACACACACCATATACGCCGTACGCACCACACACACACACACCGTATACGCCGTACGCACCACACACACACACACACACCGTATACGCCGTACGCACCACACACACACACACACACCGTATACGCCGTACGCACCACACACACACACACACACCATATACGCCGTACGCACCACACACACACACACCGTATACACCGTACGCACCACACACACACCGTATACGCCGTACGCACCACACACACACACACACACACACCGTATACGCCGTACGCACCACACACACACACACACACACACACACACCGTATACGCCGTACGCACCACACACACACACACCGTATACGCCGTACGCACCACACACACACACACACACCGTATACGCCGTACGCACCACACACACACACACACACCGTATACGCCGTACGCACCACACACACACACCATATACGCCGTACGCACCACACACACACACACCGTATACGCCGTACGCACCACACACACACACACACACCGTACGCACCACACACACACCGTATACGCCGTACGCACCACACACACACACACACCGTATACGCCGTACGCACCACACACACACACCGTATACGCCGTACGCACCACACACACACACACACCGTATACGCCGTACGCACCACACACACACACACACCGTATACGCCGTACGCACCACACACACACACACACACCGTATACGCCGTACGCACCACACACACACACACCGTATACGCCGTACGCACCACACACACACACACACACCGTATACGCCGTACGCACCACACACACACACACATCGTATACGCCGTACGCACCACACACACTGTATACGCCGTACGCACCACACACACACACACACCGTATACGCCGTACGCACCACACACACTGTATACGCCGTACGCACCACACACACACACACACCGTATACGCCGTACGCACCACACACACACACACACACCGTATACGCCGTACGCACCACACACACACACACACCGTATACGCCGTACGCACCACACACACACACACACACACACCGTATACGCCGTACGCACCACACACACTGTATACGCCGTACGCACCACACACACACACACTGTATACGCCGTACGCACCACACACACACTGTATACGCCGTACACACCACACGCACACTGTATACGCCGTACACACCACACACACACTGTATACGCCGTACGCACCACACACACACTGTATACACCGTACGCACCACACACACTTGTATACGCCGTACACACCACACACATTGTATACGCCGTACGCACCACACACACACTGTATACACCGTACACACCACACACACACTGTATACGCCGTACACACCACACGCACACTGTATACGCCGTACACACCACACACACACTGTATACGCCGTACGGACCACACACACACTGTATACACCGTACGCACCACACACACTTGTATACGCCGTACACACCACACACATTGTATACGCCGTACACACCACACACACTGTATACGCCGTACGCACCACACACACACTGTATATGCCGTACGCATCACACATACTCTGTATACGCCGTACGCACCACACCCACACTGTATATGCTGTACGCACCACACACACACTGTATACGCCGTACGCACCACACCCACACTGTATATGCTGTACGCACCACACACACACTGTATACGCCGTAAGCACCACCATACACTGTATATGCCGTACGGACCACACACACACTGTATACACCGTACGCACCACACACACTTGTATACGCCGTACACACCACACACATTGTATACGCCGTACGCACCACACACACTGTAAACGCCATACGCACCACACACACACACACTGTATACGCCGTACGCACCACACACACACTGTATACACCATACGCACCACACACACACTTTATACGCCGTACGGACCACACGCACACTGTATACGCCGTACGGAGCACACACACACTGTATACACCGTACGCACCACACACACTTGTATACGCCGTACACACCACACACATTGTATACGCCGTACGCACCACACACACACTGTATACACCGTACGCACCACACGCACACTGTATACGCCGTACGGACCACACACACACTGTATACACCGTACGCACCACACACACTTGTATACGCCGTACACACCACACACATTGTATACGCCGTACACACCACACACACTGTATACGCCGTACGCACCACACACACACTGTATATGCCGTACGCACCACACATACTCTGTATATGCCGTACGCACCACACACACACTGTATACACCGTACGCACCACACCCACACTGTATATGCCGTACGCACCACACACACACTGTATACGCCGTAAGCTCCACCATACACTGTATATGCCGTACGGACCACACACACACTGTATACACCATACGCACCACACACACTTGTATACGCCGTACACACCACACACACTTGTATACGCCGTACACACCACACACATTGTATACACCGTACGCACCACACACACTGTAAACGCCGTACGCACCACACACACACACACTGTATACACCGTACGCACCACACACACACTGTATACACCATACGCACCACACACACTTGTATACGCCGTACACACCACACACACTTGTATACGCCGTACACACCACACACATTGTATACACCGTACGCACCACACACACTGTAAACGCCGTACGCACCACACACACACACACTGTTTACACCGTACGCACCACACACACACTGTATACACCGTACGCACCACACACACACTTTATACGCCGTACGGACCACACACACACACTGTATACACCGTACGCACCACACACACTCTGTATACGCCGTACGCACCACACACATAGTATACGCCGTACGCACCAAACACACTGTAAATGCCGTACGCACCAAACACACTGTAAATGCCGTACGCACCACACACTCACACTGTATACGCCGTATGCACCACACACACTGTATACGCCGTATGCACCACACACACTGTATACGCCGTACGCACCACCACACACACACTCAGTATACGCCGTACACACCACCACACACACACTGTATATGCCGTACGCACCACACACAACACGCACACACTTTATACGCCGTACGGACCACACACACACTGTATACACCGTACGCACCACACACACTTGTATACGCCGTACGCACCACACACACTGTATACGCCGTATGCACCACACACACACTGTATACACCGTACGCACCACACACACTTTATACGCTGTACGGACCACACACACACTGTATACACCGTACGCACCACGCACACTCTGTATACGCCGTACGCACCACACACATTGTATACGCCGTACGCACCAAACACACTGTAAATGCCGTACGCACCACACACACACACACTCTGTATCTGCTGTACGCACCACATACACACACACTGTATAAGCCATACGCACCACACACACACTGTACGCACCACCACACACACACTGTATACGCTGTATGCACCATGCACCACACACATGTAGCGCCCCGAGGGTTCGGCCGCTACAGGGGTATTGCACCTCAACCAGAGGTGTGGTATTCCACTCCCGGGTAAGGATGGAGTGTGGACCAGGGCTCGTTTAGCTGCATGCATCACACACACCCCATTTCCGGGGGACAGCTCAACGATGCTCCCATTAGACAGTAATGCAGGCACGACAGAACATGTCCCTGGCTGGAGTGGGGAGGGGGGAGGAAAACCCAGTGATGTAGAAGCAGGAGGGGACGGTCTCTGGGCATAGGCAAGAGCCCATTGGTTGCAAGTCACCTGGGCTCATACACTAGAGGGAGGTATATAAGGTGGGCACCATCTTAGTTCTGGGTCAGTTGAGTGGAGGAAGTGAGTTCAGACAGTGAGGAGGAGGAGAGAAGGAGTTCAGCCAGGAGGGCTGACAGGTAGCTGTGGCTCAGTCTGGGCCCAGCTCCACGAGGCAGGCCTAGGAGTAAGGCCAGAGCCAGAAGAAAGGAACAGAAACAGAAAGGAACAGAACATCAAGAGAGGCCCAGAGACACGAAGGCAGAAGGAACCCTAAGGACCCAGGAGATTGCGGGTGACGGGTTGGCAGAACAGGGTACCGGATCCCAAGTTGGTGGAGGCGACTAATCCTCAGCCAAGGACCGGCGGTCGTGATCATATCTTGGTGCGACCCCTCGCTACACCTACTAGAAAGGCACACCACATAGGGTCAGGGAGGTGAGCACGAAGCCCTCCCAAGAGAAGGCCCGCGGGAGCTGGACAGACGTAGTGTCACTGGTGGGGCACGGCCAGAGAAAGGAATAGAAGGGAGTCCTGTGACACACTCTGGAGTTTCCTGGGGGTTGACCGAGCCCCGCACCTGGTGGACGCAGCACGGCTCGGGCAGTCATTGTCGGCGGAGTGACTTGGAATATAAAGAACTGTAAGTAAAGAACTTGAACTGCAACCCCAAGTCTCTGTGCCTCATCGCCGCACCAGCACTACTAGTGCTGGGACGCCCGTGCACCATCACTCCCATCTTCCATTCTTACTGCCCTGGGGCTGCACTCTTCCTGTGGGGCGTCACTACCTCAGCTGCATACACCATCAGCCCCAGCGGTCTACCTTGCAGCGGCGGTCCACACTGACCGCAATCCACGGGTAGCCTAGTTGGACAATTAACCTAAAACCTATAAATAGACTGCCATTGGTTTGACCACCCTGAGCCACGGGACCGGGTCGCCGCCACGCAGAGACTACAACCCCCTGTATCCCACAAAAGGGCCCTGTTCCGGGTTCCCCACGCGGCCCAGGGGGCGAGTCACACACACACACTGTATTCACCATACGCACCACACACACACTGTATACGCCGTACGCACCACACACATTGTATACGCCGTACGCACCACCACACACACTCTGTATACGTCGCAGGCACCATACACACACTGTATACGCCGTATGCACCACCACACACACTGAATATGCCATAAGCACCACACACACACATACTGTATACGCCGTACGCACCACGCACACACACTATGTACGCACCACACGCACACTGTATACGCCGTGTGCACCACACACACGCTGTATACGCTGTACACACCACATACACACTGTATACACCATACGCACCACACACACACACACACACACTATACGCTCTATGCACCACACACACACACACACTATACGCTCTATGCACCACACACACACACACACTATACGCTCTATGCACCACACACACACTGTATATGCCGTATGCACCACACACACATTGTATGTGCCGTATGCACCACCATACACACACACATTCTGTATATGCCGTACGCACCACACACACACTGTATACGCCGTACACACCACATACACACTGTATACACCATACGCACCACACACACACACTGTATATGCCGTATGCTCCACACACACATTGTATATGCCATATGCACCACCATACACACACACATTCTGTATACGCCGTACGCACCACACACACACTGTATACGCTGTACGCACCACACGCACATTGTATACGCCGTGTGCACCACACACACACTGTATACGCTGTACGCACCACACACACACTGTATACGCTGTACGCACCACACACACATTCTGTATACGCCGTACGCACCACACACACACTGTATACGCTGTACGCACCACACACACACTGTATACGCTGTACGCACCACACACACATTCTGTATACGCCGTACGCACCACACACACACTGTATACGCTGTACGCATCACACACATACTGTATACGCCGTAAGCACTACACCCTTACACTGTATACGCCGTACGCACCACACGCACACTGTATATGCCGTATACACACGCACCACATACACACTGTATACACCATACGCACCACACACACACACACACACTATACGCTCTATGCACCACACACACACACTGTATATGCCGTATGCTCCACACACACATTGTATATGCCATATGCACCACCATACACACACACATTCTGTATACGCCGTACGCACCACACACACACTGTATACGCCGTACGCAGCCTCTTGCGCAGTACCACCAGCGGAACACCGTCATTAACACGCCATACATGCCGCACACGCTGCCGGGATCAGCCGAATGATTCACTGACCGCTGCCATCTTTGTACAGGAGGAGCGCATGCGCAGTTTTAATGTGACCGCCGCTATCAGCCTGCACAAAGATGGCGGCGGTCTGATTTAGTGCGCGGGGAGACAGCTCAAACGAGAGAGCGCATGAGGGAAGAAGACAGCACAGGGGTGGAGAGAGAGATCAGACAAGGGGGAGAGCACATGGGGTACACAGGTCAAAGAGGAGATCACATGAGAGGAGAAGACAGCACAGGGGGGAGAGAGACAGCACAGGGGGGAGAGAGACAGCACAGGGGGGAGACAGCTCAAACGGGACAGCACATGAGGGGAGAACACAGCACAGGAAGGAGAGAGCAGACAAGAGGGATAGCACATGGGGTAGACAGGGGAAAGAGAGAGTGGATAAGTGGGTGAGCACAGCCTGCCCCCATCGTGACATTACCGCCCTCCCGCTGCGATGGCATCGGGCATCCATCTAGTCCCATATAAAAGTATTGAAGAACTTGGCACTTGTAGAAAGTTGCAAATTATTGTGTTACATTTACATGTGCAATCCCCAGCTTAATGTGTAAGGTACGCAGGGCGGTTGTCATGGGTGAGGGGCTGCTGTGTTTGGCTTGAAGCCTTCGCTGACTCCTCAATTCCAGATCCAGAAACAGCTGCACATTGAACAGGAGACACTTGATCCTTTTTAAACAAATAAACTTTACTGAACAGTCCAATTTTCATCTTTGTCACAGCACAGTACAATGTTACATTTACTTCTTTTTCAGCCTGAGTTATTCCTTTCTGGTCTGGCACCCCTGGAATATTCTATCTGGCTCCGCAGCTTTCATAGGTTACAACCCGCCTTTCTGATATGTTTCTCCTTTTGGCTTTCCCTTCTGGGTAGAGTGTAAGTCAGGCTCCTCCATGCCTACTTTGGGCCGTAGGCCCCGGACGTTTCTGGAAAGTCCACTAAAGTTAGTGGCACCCATCCACATGCTGCCCCAAAAGATTGTACATTCTTATGCTTCTCAGCCCTCTGGCCTTGAACTTCACTAATCACTCTTTCTATCTAATCTTCTCATCTCTGTTTCTATCTGATCAAAACCAGGAAGTCTTCCTCTTTTAACTACCCCTGACCCTCCCATACTGGGGCTGTTCCTGAATACTTTAACTGTTCCTATGCTATACTTATCTATTTCCTGATTCTTTTGTGCCCTCCACTGCACTTTCCAATCCTATCTATATCTACTGCTTCATCGTATTCCTATGTCCTAATTTCCTATCCTTATACTTTCCCTACATGTAATACTTTAACACATTACATCTTTATCAAAGTACATTTGAGTCATCCACAACAGTAGTATTTAAAACATTCTATTAAATTATTCATATTACAACATTCACATTAGTGCCCGTGATACTCTATGCACATGAAATACATTTGCAATACACGAGAGTGCACTCATTTTATTAGAGAGGAGAAAGAGCATGTTTGTTCCTGACACACTCTTACAAATGCAAAATGTTTCGGTCAGATCCCTGGCCTTCATCAGAAGCACGGATTGCTTTTAGACAGCTCCATTTCTCCAGCGGTGACACACTATTCTCTGAGCACATGGTTTACATTCTCTTCAACCTTGTCTAAATTCAGTCTGTGCATCTGATGAAGGTCAGGGATCTGACCGAAACGTTATGCATTAAACTGTGGATTGCACATGTAAATAAAACACAATCATTTGCAACTTTATACGTGTGCCAAGTTCTTCAATGCTCTGCTGCAAATTCAGCACAGATTTCACCGTGTGAATTGCAAAGGCTGAAATTATCGGTGAAAATCAACATAAATTGACATGCTGCAAAAAAACTTTTTTTTTTTTTTACAAAGAGTGTTTATTATTATTACATACAGTGAAGGAAATAAGTATTTGATCCCTTGCTGTTTTTGTAAGTTTGCCCACTGACAAAGACATGAACAGTCTATCATTTTAAGGGTAGGTTCATTTTAACATTGAGAGACAGAATATCCCAAAAAAATCAAGAAAATCACATTGTATAAATTAGATAAATTTTTTTGCATTTTGCAGTGAGAAACAGCAAGGGATCAAATAATTATTTCCTTCACTGTATGTATACTGTGGTAGATTGGCTTGCTCTGCTGCACTCGGGGGTAGACACGGAACACTGTCTCTTTAAATTCCTTGATGGTTTATTTAAAACAGCATAAACCACGGCAAAGTTTATAACATAAACACGGCCCTTCTGACATAGCAGTAAAGAAATAGGTACAAACAGTCCTTATGTTGGCCGGGCTCCGGCCACTCAAGGTTAACAATAACACAGGGTCCAGGTTAGTACAAAAACACAAGCTCCTCTCTCTCAGGAGCTAGCCTCTCCATACACTGACTGAACAACTCCTGAGTCAAAAGGCTGGCTATTTATAGCCCAGACCACACCTTGGGGTGGAGATATGGTGAATGACCTCCCACCCGCACTATGGCCATTCACAAAAAAATAGGCTGTTTTAAAATGGAGGTTTAACCCCCCAACACATAACATGCTGGCGAAAACTTCATGGTTTCAATTCACTAACGCTAATAGCCGCAGTAAAACATATCTTCCCTCCAGTACTTTACCAGTGACTCTGTCACAATACATAATGTGGGAATGTACCACTAAGGTTTCCATATAGCTGTAACATACTCACCTGGTCTCACTTTAGTGCTGTCTACCTCCGTTCTCAAGTGCCACCGCATTGACAGCTCCCTGTTTGTAGTGGAAGTGGGTTTAACATGCCCTTGACTACTTATTTTCTTACCCCTGTAAGTTTGATATCCACACACATATGCACCTGTCCTGACTCCTGAGTCTTACGCACATCTTTATTCCCCAGCCACTGGCTCTTTCTGCTCTAGTTTGTGTCAGATTACAATGAAAACCCATCGCGCATCTCTAATGCCACTTTCCTAGGGTTTTTAAGGCTGCACACTCAGCTCTCCTATATCAAGTTGCCTCTCTGCCCATCCAGCACTGCTGTTCCGGGTGCTATGTGCACCCTCGGCTATGGTGCCCATCTGCCATTCCAGCTATGCAGTTAGAAGGTGCTATCCGTACACTCAGTTCTACTACATCAAAGCGCCTGTTTGCCAATCCAGCTCTGCTGTACCAATAATAAATAATTGTTATTTCTATAGCACTAATATCTTCCGCAGCACTTTATAATTCAGAGACTTGGACAGATAATATTAGACATTATACAGTAACATATAATTCAACAAATACAAAGAGGAATGAATGCCCTGCTCGTAAGCTTACAATCTATGAACGAAAGTCATGTCCACATATTTTGTACCTGTCTGAATAACCAGCTCTAATGTTCTTCACTGTCCCACAGTCCACCATATCCGATTCTGCTGTTCCCAGCGCCATCCGGCATATCCAGCTTTATTGTTCATTGCTGTTCCATATACTGTCCTGCCTATCTGACTCCGCCGTATCAACTCCTTTGGCCCATGTTGCTCACCCAGATCTAGGGCATCGAGCGTCTATCCCAACAGTTGAGCCATAACAAACACATTTTGTTCACCATCCCATTGTCTCACTTCACCGGCCACAAGCTTCTCTGAGGACATCACCTGGGGACTTGGGGAGCGCTAGATTAGACTCTTGTATAGAAGGTAAAGCGTGGAAAACAGAGCGTTCCCCGCTAAGTGAAATGTCTTCCAAGTTTGGTCATGGATATGTTATGATTTGACAGATACCCTTTAGTAACAAATGGGTGTTTCTGACGTCCCCATAATGGATGTAGGTGACTGTGATGCGGCTCCTTTCGCTGGCTTTGACTTTGTTAGCATATTTTTTCATCACACGTACAAATCTTTCCGCTTAGTCAATTACAATAACATAGCTCCCGATTCCACGTTGTGTCCTGGCAGGAGCTTCTGGATTGTCTCCATTCCTGGATCATATCTCACATCATCTTTCCAAATAATAGAAGAATATTGAAAAAATTTGAAAAAAAAAAGTTTAAAATTTATGTAACCAATAATAAAAATATTTGTACTTTTTTATAGTTACAAGTAAGAAATAGATACTGGTAATATGAATTTTATCATCCAGGGGTCTTGGTAAATCAATTGGGGCCCACTCGCCGTCAGGGACACCGACACGCTATGGGGCCCGTGAGTCAGGAAAGCCCGGTGCCAGTGCCTGCGAGTGGGCCCCCCTGCTTGCTTAGAGCCCCAGATCTTGCAACACTTGCCTCTCTCTGTTCCACCGCAGCTCTGGCTTCTTCCGCATCTTCTGACTCTGTGACGTCTCAGGGCAGAGGATGCGATGATGTCATTACAGCACGCTCTCTGTGCTGAGCAGTCACAGAGCAGATAGCCGGAGCAGATCAGCGTGGAGAGGTGAGTATTTGATTTTTTTTAATGTATGTAGCATTATATGGGGCCCATTCTTTATGGAGGAATATATGGGGTCCATTATTCCGTATCGAGGAATATATGGGGCCATTATTCTGTATGGAGGAATATATGGGGTCCATTATTCTGTATGGAGCATTATATGGGGTCCATTATTCTGTATGGAGCATTATCTGGGGACTGTACTGTATGGATCATTATATGGGGTCCATTATTCTGTATGGAGCATTATCTGGGGACTGTACTGTATGGAGCATTATATGGGGTCCATACTGTATGTAGCATTATATGGGGTCCATTATTCTGTATGGAGCATTATATGGGGTCCATTATTCTGTATGGAGCATTATATGGGGTCCATACTGTATGTAGCATTATATGGGGTCCATTATTCTGTATGGAGCATTATATGGGGTCCATACTGTATGTAGCATTATATTAGGTCCATTATTCTGTATGGAGCATTATATGGGGTCCATACTGTATGTAGCATTATATGGGGTCCATTATTCTGTATGGAGCATTATATGGGGTCCATACTGTATGTAGCATTATATGGGATCCATTATTCTGTATGGAGCATTATATGGGGTCCATACTGTATGTAGAATTATATTAGGTCCATTATTCTGTATGGAGCATTATATGTGGTCCATACTGTATGTAGCATTATATGGGGTCCATTATTCTGTATGGAGCATTATATGGGGTCCATTATTCTGTATGGAGCATTATATGGGGTCCATTATTCTGTATGGAGCATTATATGGGGTCCATACTGTATGTAGCATTGTATGGGGTCCATTATTCTGTATGGAGCATTATATGGGGTCCATTATTCTGTATGGAGCATTATATGGGGTCCATTATTCTGTATGGAGCATTATATGGAGTCCATACTGTATGTAGCATTATATGGGATCCATTATTCTGTATGTAGCATTATATGGGGTCCATTATTCTGTATGGAGCATTATATGGGGTCCATACTGTATGTAACATTATATGGGGTCCATTATTCTGTATGGATCAATATATGGGGTCCATTATTCTATATGGAGCATTGTATGGGGCCCATTATACTGTATGGAGCAATAGATGGGGTCCAGTATTCTGTACGAAGCATTATATGGGGCCCATAATAGTGTATGGAGAACTATGTAGTGCCCCTAATACTGTATGGAGGACTATGTGGTGCCCATAATACTGTATGTATATTTCTCTGCCGTATCTGTGCATCATGAATCGTGGTATGTGTTAAAGGGGTCCACTGAGACTTTTTCGCCCAGGGCCCACAAAAACCCGGAGCCGGCCTTGTGTATGGACATACAATAGAGCTCCCGTAGCCGGTTCTGGGCGACCCCCTGTGCTACTGTGTGTCTCGATATTTCCTAAGATGTGGTGTATTTGCAAGACTCGGATTTGGATATAACAGCAAAATGTGAAACTTTTACAACCAGATTTTAATTTCAAAATTTGCTGCAGAAGAGTAAAATCTGCACCAAATCGATGCCAGTCACAATTCTACATGTACAGTAGTGGCAATGCTCGGCATTGCTCCCCTGCTAGTTTTCAATTCAAGGTTGTAAAAAGAAAAAATCGACATCACCATGACTCAGGGGCTCAGACACTTCTGTACAGTCTCTATAAAAAAAATTACAAAAGCATTTTATTCCATTGAGTTTAAAGACCTTTAAGCAACTGCAAGTAAAAACCATAAAATGGCTAATGATGAACAATTTTGCCAGTTAATTTTACATGTAGAACACGTGAGAAGCAGCAAGACAAGAAGTGGCTATAGCCTCAAGAACACAAACTAACCGCATAAATAAAATAATAAAAAAATGTTCATTCTGCCCAAACTTTCCCTACTAAGTCCTCATTTCATGTTTGTGGTGAACCTCATGATGCAGCTCTGGAAATCACCCCTGGCCCTAACACTTCTGTACACATGCATGTGTATGGGAAATACGTCTACAAGGGAACTGATACCAGACACGGATCAGGAGCCGGAGGCAGCAGTGGTACGTACACATGAGGGAACTCCGATTCCCAGCAGGAAGCTTCATCTACTGGGGTCAAAATGTGGAGCGTCCATGTCTGAAGCTGCCATCACATAGCAATAACATATTTCTAATTTATCAGTATATGGCACAACATGAACGTGCCATGAGGGGGCTCGTATTAGTTTTTTCCTGTCTGAACCAGTTGACTGGTCTCCAATTTTTGGCGATAAGTGAATTTTTTAAAATTTGAATTCACCACATTTATCAAATTTTCAGAGGAAAATTGATTTGCAGCACATTGAAAGAACTTCAAAGCCTATAATTGCCCTGAAAGACGTGTACCATGCTATTATCTTGTCCTCACACGCTAATCTTCTTCATACCTGTGCTGTCACGCACACTATCTGTACAGTTTCTTCAGTATTTTCTGGCTTTCTTTCCAGTGGCGTAACTTGAAGCTCCTGGGTCCCAATACAAAGGCTAAAAGACGGCCTCTGAATATCGCAATTTTTAATAGCGTTGGTCTTTTAATATGGGCCAAAGGGACCTTTGGGGCCCCTTAGGCTCCCACGCCTGGGTGCAACTGCAACACCTGCATCTATTGTGGTGACGCCCCTGTTTCTCTCCCTATCTCTATTGCTCACCTGGGAACTGTGATGTAGTCTCACTATGCAGATTCACCCAAAAAATGGCTGCTGCATTCCCTGCCTCAGCTTTTATGCAGGCTATTATTGTCCCTCCTGATTGGCTGTGCTTGACCATGTGATATTATAACTGCAAGGCATTATGGGGAGATTTTCTGGCTGACTCATTCTTCTGCAATATGTATATTTTTAGGCAGTTTAGGCACTAGGAGCAAATTGCAAATTGTTCAAATTTGCCAGGTCCAACAAATTCCTAAAAATTCAACATGAATTCAATTTCCATCAAATCGATTTTGCTTGTCTCTCTGGTTTTACGACTGCAATTTTTATCTTTGTAGTATTATTGCAGTAAACTGTGTGGTGCTTTCCTCTTGTTCATAGGCTGTACGGTGGTCCTCTAGTGGACGGGTGACATGGTGTCTGGTAAAATCAGCCGTGTCACCTTGTTGTTGGAGGCTCTGGTCACTGGGAGAGGCCTAAGTGACTGACGTAGATTCGCGTAGTTCGGTGTCACCGAATGGGCATGTAGATGTGTTCATAAGTGATATATGGTATGTTGGGAGTAGGGTGTATGCCTTTAATTTAGAAATGTATCTGCTGTGACTGATCTAAAGAGTCGACTGGCAGGACATTATGCTGACAGTGTCATGGGTTAAAAGGGATACCAGAGGATGAGCATCAGAGTAACTGGTGGCACAAGGAGTAAGCAAGGACTGTCTCAGAGGCTGTCATTTCTTATATATTTGTCATATGCATGAAACTTTATTTAGTGTTTGAAAAGATTTAACATGGTGGCATACCCAAAAAAAGAGATTTACAACTAAAAAAACATTAAAGAGGACCTTTCACTGATTGTTTTAATTCAAACTCAGCACCTCCACCAATTGGCGCTGTTCTACTGATTCTGGAACAGTTTTTCTTTTTCTTCTGTGTCCCTCCGTTCCAAAGTTATGCCCCCTTGGAAATAAAGATTCACATTTGCCCTTCAAGCAGCTGGGCGTGTACCACAGAACTTATTTGAGGCGTGGCCATATTTTGATTGGCCATCACCAGACAAGAGAAAAAGCAAACGCCCGCAAGTTCTGTGGAATACGCTCAATCAGTTGATTGAAAAATTTGCATTTTTATTTCCGGGGGGGCATAACTTTGGAATAGAGACGCGCAGAAGAAAAAGAAAACCTGTTCCAGAATCAGAGGAACAATGGCAATTGTAGGAGTCACTCAGTTTAAATTAAAAAAATATGGTGACAGACCCCTTTAAATTAAAATTGTAAATCTATAGACGTTTAATTTCCTCAGTGCACAGATGATTTGGACAAGTTGTTAGAGGATAATTATTGTTTTATTCCTTTCTCTTTTCTGCTTTCCAGATACGTTGAGGTTTTTTACATTACTCAGCTTAATTTAAAAAATCCAATGAAAGGTCCCCTTTAAAGAACTTGGGTCTTATTTAATTCATCATTGCTTTTCATTCGTTCTCTTTTATGGAATAAAAGTGGTTGTAACTGTGACTTTTATCTTTGCACATTATTGTTGTTTATTCTTTATTACATTTGTGCTTTTTTCACATTAACTTTGCTTCGTTTTGTCTGTTGTTTTTGTTTGACAATGTGGGGTGGATTTACTTTTTCATCATTTGTGACTTTTCGTAATATTGCTAAATTATTCTCTAAAAAAGTGCAATACAGTTAAAAGAGAAAAAAAAGACATTTTTAAGAATTTGGCAGAAAAAAATGGCAGCGAGTACCAGAAGACAAAAAAACGAAAAGTTACATGAAAAAAAATGCAAAAAGATGAACATAGAGTTAATAGGATCCTAGACGTATAACTCAGCCCGGTGTAATGTGGGTTTACGGTGAATGCCTCGGAGATGACATATTAGCAAGATGTTCCGTTCCATTGTTAAGAAGTATGAGTTCTGAGCTCGTTCTTATTTCATGTCTAAACTGTGGTTATTTCTGGCAGAGACTCTGTTCAGAGTAATGTGATAAAAATCTAATGGTTTTCGTGATGTCATCCCAAACTTCAAGATTCTGGTGAGTCAGCAAAGACTATTTCTATGTGATTCAATGCCTGAGACTCAAGATCTTCATTAGTAACTGATTGTATTGTCTCTATATTAAAAAGACTGAAATATGGCCAATGAACCCTCACGAAAAGGTTAACACTTCTTATCACTTTTCAGCTTGTGCTGTGTACACGAGGGGCAGGATCGGCAATTCCCATCACTTCTATAAAAAATCTAGAGGCAGATAACATAGGACCCATCATTGACACTCAAGAACGTTCTACTCCTTCCTCCCTCCTACAGCAGTGATCTCTGTACATGGCACTGAGCATGCTCACTAGATCATACACAGGATAGATGATAACTTGGTGATCACTGGGGATCCCACAACTCGGACTGTGACCAATCCCAAGAACAGGGCTCCAAAGTACTTTTCATTGTCTATTGGACTACCAGCGTTAGTGGAATGATCATGCACTACCATCTCTGTATTATAACAAGATACTTCTAACTTCTGTATTTTAGATCTGTGGAGGTCCCTATGGTGGGATACCCAATGAAAAATTGAAGCTTCTTACCCAATGTAAAATCTAACAGGAACTCCCCTTCACCTACCATGTGCCAAATATAATAATGATGATGTCTTATGTGGTACAAGGACCCAGGTTCAATGACTACCTCCTCCTCCTCTACAGACATGCTACGGGACACAATGGCTCACAAAGTAGAAAGGTTAATTTTTCTTTCATCTATAGTGGTTACTTATAAATTAGGAGGATCCTAATCTATAGACCAACTGTATTTAATTGTCATGGACTCCATGATCTATTGTATGGTCTTCATGGACTCCCGTCCCGACCCATCATATAATCTTCATGGGCTCCATGATCCATCGTATGGTCTTCATATGCTCTATGATCCATCACATGGTTTTCATGGGCTCTATTATTCATTGTATGGTCTTCATGGACTCTATGATTCTATGAACCATTGTATGTTTTCATATGCTCAATGATCCATCTTGATGTCTTCATGGACTTTATGATCCATCTTGTGGTCTTCATGGGCTCTGTAATTCATTGTATAGTCTCTATGGACTTTATGATTCATTGGATGGTATAAATGGGCTCTATGATCCATTGTATGGTCCTCATGGGCTCTATGATCCATTGTATGGTCTTCATGGGCTCTAAGATCCATTGTCTGGTCTTCATGGGCTCTATGATCAAGTGCATGGTCTTTATGTGTTCTATGGTCCATTGCATGATCTTCATTGGCTTTATGATCCATTATATAGTCTTCATGGGCTCTATGATCCATTGTATGTGACTCGCCCCCTGGGCTGTGGGGCACTCGGGACCGGGCTTCAGGGCAATGCTGGGAGTAGTAATGGCGACCCGGTCCCGTGGCTCAGGGTGGTCAGACCAGTGGCAGCCTTTTATATGTTTTAGGTAATGTCCGACTACGCCACCCGTGGATTGCGGTCAGGGAGGACCGCCGCTGCAAGGCAGACCGCTGAGGCTGATGTTGGGGATGCTGCAGGGAATAGTACAACTCCCCACGGGAGGAGTGTTGCCTCAGGGCAGTGTAATAGGATGCTGGGGGTGATGGTGCAGGCGCAGCAATAACCACACAGAGTCCAATAATGCAGTCCAGGGTCTTTTACTGCAGATCTTATCACAGACCCACCAGGAGTACAGGGTAGGAATGGACCTGGGTGTCTGAGGGCATTCGGGCGAGCTCCGCTGGTCAGGGTGAGTGGGTAGGCCTACCGTTCTCTCTCTGCTCTTGCTGACTATCTCCACCTTTAGTGGTATGATAGCCCACGTCCCTGAGCTTGCCGTGTACTACGCCTGTATGGCTTGCGACTCGGGCCTTAGGTACCTGTAGCTTCTCCGTGCTGTACCGGTCCCTCTGTGTGGCGGAGCCTCCAGGCTTCTTGGCCAAGGGACCTGAAATCCCTTGCGGGTTGGTTATCTGCTGCAGGGCTTGCAACCCTGACAGCCTCGGACCCCAGTGTCCGGTTGTGTAGTCTCTCTCTGCCAGGACCGGCTCTCGTCGCCTATGTCCCTGGCTTTCTGTTCCTCCTTTGCCTCCTGGACTCCTCAGCTGCGGCTGACCTGTCCCTCTCTTCTGGGAACCCTTCTGGATGCTTCAGAAGTGGGTCCTGGTCTCCCTAACCCTGCCCTCAGTACCAGTTTTTATAGGGGCAGCCTGCTCCCCCTACTGGCCTGGGACAGGAGGTGCTGCATGCAAATGGTCCATGACCAGAGAACCTCCCTCCTGCTCTCAGACACAGCCTTACAAGTTTGTGGCATCCAGGCCTGGGGTGACACATTCCCCCCTAGGAAAGCTTAGTACTCCGGGACTAAACAAGAAACACGATACAGGGTATAAATTATAACATAAACATAACAGAGAAGAAAACAACAAACAACACCACATATTGAGTTCTTTAGGTGACAGGGTGTCCATTTCACCCAATAAGGCGAAGTCTCAACCGGTGCGGGGACCTGTCCAAAGCAAACCCCAAATGTTGGCCATGGGCGTGGCTGCAAGGCGAAGCAAACTACTTTGGACCACTCGGGACCACGCCAGACAGGTTTTTCTTCCGTGGCCGTCTTCGCAAGAGGCACCAAGTGCAACTATTTACAAGGTAGTTCCGGTTATCCAAAGTTCATAACCTGTCAGTCCATATATCTAGACAAACTGGAGAAAACACTATTAGTTACAGGTAACAAACATATTAAATATATACATGGTACATTTAGATCTTGTACCTATATCCTCCAGCGAGCTGGTGTTTGACCCCTAGTGCTCCTGGTTGACCTCCTTATCCCACTGTCTGGTGGTGGACCAACCTGGCTTTCCCCACTATCATTGAGGGTACAGCTACTAGCTGGGTATACAGGCAGGGCAGGCTGCTGTCTGCGGGTCCTTTGGCTCACAGCAGGCATGGCAGGCTCACTGTCAGCATAGGGTTGACTCTCCTGGGCTGCTGGCGTGGGTTCTTCCGCCTCTGGGGCTGCTTGCTCTTCTTGTTCTTCCTGTCCTCCTGTAGGCTCCTGCTGGGTAGGCTGAAGGAAGTGTAGGACGGGTACCACTATTGCGCCATTTATCTGAGTCCAGGTCCGGGGGAGCTCTCCAAGAACTGTGCTGATCATCTCTTCCTTGTCCTCTGCGGGTTCAAGGTCATCTTGATCTTCATTTGGACTCTGTAGTTGCTCGGGGCACCGTTTTAGGTGGTCTCTGGAGACAGTGCTAGTGGTTTCTCCTCCATCCTTGGTAATCACACATACCTTCGGGTTGTCGTGGTCGGACTGCAGTACTGTGTATGGGTCTCTCTCCCACTGGTCATCCAGCTTGTGTAACCTTCTCTTCCACTTCAGGACCTGCTCACCAGGTTCCAGGGGACCAGCAGGGGCGTGTTGGTTGAAGAGCCTCTCTTGCTTTTCTCTCGCTTGAGCCAGACTCCTCTTCACACTCTCTTGTACCTTCTTGTACTGTAGCCGCCGTTCCGTATCCCAGTCCGCGTCTGGGGAGGTGTCCTCAGGTGTCAGGACTCCCATTTCCAGGTCGATCGGCAGCTTACCTGGTCTTGCTCGCATCAGGTAAGCCAGGGTGCAATTTGTAGCATTCACCGGGATATGGTTATACTAGTCAATCAGGTCTGGCAGCTTCTCCAGCCACAGGCTGCGTTCTTCCAGGGGCAACGTCTTGAGGAGATTAATGACGATATTGTTCATCTACTCACACAGCCCGTTGGTTTGCGGGTGGTAAGGCGTTGTCCGAATCTTCCTACAGCCGTAGAGGTTGCAGAACTCCTGGAATACTTCAGCCTCAAACGCTGGACCTTGATCTGTCAAGACCTGTTCCGGATACCCATGTGGACGGCAGAAGTGTTGCTGGAAGGCTCTGGCCGCTGTTTGGGCTGTCAGGTCTTTAACAGGAACCACTACCAGGAACCGGGAGTAATGGTCCACAATTGTCAGGGCATAGACGTAGCCCGACCAGCTTGGAGCCAATTTCACATGGTCCAGAGCTACAGTACCAGCTCAAGAGGCTGCCTGGTGACGATGGGCCTCAAGGGTGTCTGCTGGCTGGTGCGGTCCTTCCTTCTGAGGTGACATGGGCCGTAGACCCTGCTCCACTTCTCGATGGCCCTTCTCATGCCGACCCAGTAGAACCGCTCTCTCAGTAGGAACTCCAGTTTCTTCCACCCGAAGTGTCCCTGCTCTGTCATGGTAGGCCTCCAGGACCATTGTTGCATCTCGCCTTGGGACCACTATCTGCCAGGTCAGCTCGTGCGTCCGGTGGTTGACAAGCCTTCTGCACAGCTTACCCTCATAGAGGAATAGCCTGCTTTTCTCCTTCCATATCTGCTTGGCTTCCTCTGGAGCGTCCGGACCAGGGCTAGCGTCTTCCTGGGTTAACATGTCTTTCACCAGGCGTATTTCAGGGTCGCTATCTTGTCTCTTACCCGGTGAGAATGCTGAGTGGCCCCATACCGGTGGAACGCAGGGAGCTCTATTTCCTCCAGCTCTTCCGATTCGTCTTCTCCTTCAGGTAGATGGGGTATTCTTGATAGGGCGTCTGTGTTGGCGTTGGTTCTGCCCGCCCGGTATCTGATTGTGAAGTCATAATTGGATAGACGGGCCATCCACCGCTGTTTTAGGGCACCTAGTCTTGCATTGTCCAGATGTGTCAATGGGTTGTTGTCCGTGTACACGGTGAACTTTGCGGAGGCCAGGTAATGCTTAAACCGTTCTGTGACGGCCCATACCACTGCCAAGAATTCTAGCTTGAAGGAGCTGTAGTTCTCCGGGTTTCTTTCAGTGGGCCTCAGCTTCCGGCTGGCATACGCGATCACCATTTCTCTGCCCTGTTGGTTCTGTGACAATACGGCTCCCAGCCCTACATTACTGGCATCTGTGTGGAGGATAAAAGGCTGGCCATAATAGGGGTAGGCCAGGATCTCATCCCCCATGAGGGCCATCTTCAACTGGCGGAAGGACTCCTCTTCCGGCTTGTCCCACTTGAAGGGTGGCTTGTGACTTCTGGATTTAGATTGCCCTATCAGGAGGTTCTGCATAGGGGCTGCCATCTTAGTGAACCCGGGGAAGAACCTTCGGTAGTAGCCTACCAACCCGAGGAATTGCCTCACTTCCTTGATGTTAGAGGGGCTTGGCCAGCTCTTGATGGCTGTAACTTTGTCGAGGTCGGGGGCTACTCCCTCTGCACTCACCACGTGTCCTAGGTATTGGACCTTCGGTTTTAACAGGTGGCACTTTGAAGGCTTCACTTTCAGGCCGTAGCCTGCCAGGGCTTCGACACCTCGGCCAGGTGCTTTAGATGGTCCTCGTAAGTCTTCGAATAGACGATCACGTCGTCCAGGTAAAGGAGGACCGTCTCGAAGTTTCAGTGCCCTAGACAGCATTCCATCAGCCTCTGGAAGGTCCCTGGTGTGTTGCAGAGCCCGAAGGGCATACAGTTGAACTCGCTCAGTCCCATCAGGGTGGTGAAGGCGGTCTTCTCCTTGTCAGCCTCTGCCATAGGAACCTGCCAGTACCCGCTAGTAAGGTCCAAAGTAGAGAAGAAATTAGCTGATTTTAGAGCTGCTAAAGACTCCTTTATCCTAGGTAACGGGTACGCATCTTTATGGGTGATACGACTGATTTGTCTATAGTCCACGCACATTCTCATGGTACCGTCTTTCTTTTTTACCAAAACTAAGGGAGCTGCCCAGGGGCTACAGCTATCTCTAATGACCCCAGCTTCTTTCATTTCTTTCAGCATACCCTTGGCGTTCTGATAATGTGCAGGGGGTACAGGCCTGTGTCTCTCTTTTATTGGTGGGTGGCTCCCCGTGGGGATATGGTGTTCTATCCCTTTTACTCTGCCGAACTCTAGTGGGTGCTTACTAAAAATTCTCTCGTACTCTTGAACCACCGGGTGGACTCCTTGTTTTTGGTGCAGGGGAGTGGAGTCAGCACCCACATGGAGTTTCTGGCACCAGTCCTCCTTTTGTTTCTGAGAGCCATTACCCTCCGCCTGAGGAGATGGAGGCAACGGTTCCACGGCCCTGATAGCTTTGTGCTCAACAGCAAACAGTTTGGCAAGTGTAGCGTACCTGGGTAGGTGTACCTCCCTCTCCCCAATGTTGAGAATGCGAACGGGCACCCTCCCATGACGGACATCAACCATCCCCCGGGCTGTCAAAATGGTGGGCCTGCTGTCTGAGTACACGGGTTTTACCATGGCTTGGTAGTCTCTGCCTCTCAACCTGATTGCAGTCCGACACCAGATCATCATTTCACTTTTGGGAGGCATGGAATGGGGAATGGGTCACTCATTCTTACCCTACTGATCTCACCACCAGACCGTTTTACCTGCTGCCGTCTCATCAGGGCTCTTATCTCTTTCTGGAGGACCCTCTGTTGGCTGGAGCTCGCATTCATCGCCACCTGCTGTAAAATCACAATTACTTCTGAAAGACAGTTTTCAATTACATTAGTACCCACAGTTATTTTAGGGTGACTTTCACGACGGTCAATGTCCACAATGATCACTCCCTGTGCCGGCAGTTCCACCTTACCAATCTTGATGGTCATCTCTCTGAACCCCACCTGCGGCACGGGTTGGCCATTGCTGGCAATGATGCTTAAGTCATCGTCTGGGTAGCGGGTTATGTCAGCGTCACTCCAGTACCGCTTGAAAACTACGTAGGGGATGGTAGTCACTTGAGACCCGGTGTCCAGCAGTGCACTCATGGGGATACCGTCCAGCACTACGGGTAAGACCGGGCGTCCCCCCACGTACTTATCACGCCAATTAGACGGGCCTGATGACCTTATGCCTGGGGGTTGGCCCTCTGCCCCAGGTCGGACCCATTTAAAGTAGAGTACCTTGCTATGTGTCCTGGCTGACTGCAACGGCGGCAAATCGGCTGTCCATCCTCAGTGTAGCGGTCGGCGGGCCTCCCTCTGAACGGCGGGATCCTCCTCTGTCGACGCCACGGGACATGCTCCGGACTGGAAGCCAGTTCGATTGGTCTTGACGGTTCCACCTGCAACGACTGTACGGTCCTGGTTAATGCGGCCACACTCTTTGTTAGCTCCTGGACCTGATGGTGAAGGTCTGCAGGCTGGGATGGATTTAGGGCCTGTGCATCAGCCCCCACAAGGTCTGCGAGGTAGGGCGCTGCCCCCTGGTGGTAAGTGATGGCAGGGGTCCAGGAAGCTACAGCGCCACCTGCTGCGGGTTCTCTGAGCTCCCGGATGGCCCGATCCTTGAACTGTGCAAAAGTCAAATCGGGGTTCTGTAGGGCCATGAGGCGCAGCTGGGTTCTGTGGGCGCTGGACAGCAGACCTTCTATGAACTGGTCAGTCAACAGTTTATCAGAGTCCTGCACGCTACCAGGGTCAGCTTGTTTGATAGCTCTCAGGGCTTCTTGCAGGTTCAAGGCATAGTCTCTGATACTATCCTGGGCTCGCTGCTTACAGCCATAGAACCGCATTTTGATTTCTGCTGAGGTACGGGTATCAAAGGTACTCCGCAGCTGGGTCAGAATGTCCTTTACTGTCCTTTTCTCCTCATCTGACCATGATTTCACTTCCCGCTGGGCTGCACCGGTGAGCTGCCCCATTAGAATGCTCACTTTCTGTTCTTCTGTCAGGGGATTAAACTTTGAAAAAACTGTGCAGTCTTTCCTTAAAGTCAGTTAAGGTATGGGGGTCCCCTGAGTATTGGGGTAGCCAGGCTGCTCCGGGGATGTAGGGCATAGAGAACGGCATCACCGCTGCTGCAGCCCCGCTGGTTGTAGAAGGCCCCTCCGTGTCTGTCATTTTCCTCCCCCGTAGTTAAGCGTGGCCTACCTTCCGACGATCCTCTTCGGTAGGCCGCGGCTCCGCTGGTGCTGCTCCGTGTGAGGACCTTGCGTCGCGTCCTGGTGACGTCAGCGTCGCTCTCTCTCTCCCTTCCAGGACCTTGCGCAGCGTCGGTGCGTAGGGCGGGGCTTCAGGTCTCGCGCGCTTTGGACGTCCACGCCCCTCTTCTTCCCGCGCGGCGTCCTGAAGATGGCGTCCGATGGCGGGAAAACAGCTGAAGATGCCGGGAAAACTGCTGAAGATGGCGGGAGACGGCTGAAAACGGCGGGAAACGGCTCCGGATGGCGGGAAACTTCTTTTTAAGGTACGTGTACAGTCTTTTTCAGGCACGCAATACCCGTTTGTGGCGGGTTGGTCACAATCCTGGCGACTACGCCAAAGCTGTCTCGCCCCCTGGGCCGTGGGGCACTCGGGACCGGGCTTCATGGCAATGCTGGGAGTAGTAGTGGCGACCCGGTCCCGTGGCTCAGGGTGGTCAGACCAGTGGCAGCCTTTTATATGTTTTAGGTAATGTCCGACTACGCCAGGGAGGACCGCCGCTGCAAGGCAGACCGCTGAGGCTGATGTTGGGGATGCAGCAGGGAATAGTACAACTCCCCACGGGAGGAGTGTTGCATCAGGGCAGTGTAATAGGATGCTGGGGGTGATGGTGCAGGCGCAGCAGTAACCACACAGAGTCCAATAATGCAGTCCAGGGTCTTTTACTACAGATCTTATCACAGACCCACCAGGAGTACAGGGTAGGAATGGACCTGGGTGTCTGAGGGCATTCGGGCGAGCTCCACTAGTCAGGGTGAGTGGGTAGGTCTACCGTTCTCTCTCTGCCCTTGCTGACTATCTCCCCCTTTAGTGGCATGATAGCCCACGTCCCTGAGCTTGCCGTGTACTACGCCTGTATGGCTTGCGACTCGGGCCTTGTGTACATGTAGCTTCTCCGTGCTGTACCGGTCCCTCTGTGTGGCGGATCCTCCAGGCTTCTTGGCCAAGGGACCTGAAATCCCTTGCGGGTTGGTTTTCTGCTGCAGGGCTTGCAACCCTAACAGCCTCGGACCCCAGTGTCCGGTTGTGTAGTCTCTCTCTGCCAGGACCGGCTCTCATCGCCTATGTCCCTGGCTTTCTGTTCCTCCTTTGCCTCCTGGACTCCTCAGCTGCGACTGACCTGTCCCTCTCTTCTGGGAACCCTTCTGGATGCTCCAGAAGTGGGTCCTGGTCTCCCCAACCCAGCCCTCAGTACCAGTTTTTATAGGGGCAGCCTGCTCCCCCTACTGGCCTGGGACAGGAGGTGCTGCATGCAAATGGTCCATGACCAGAGAACTTCCTTCCCGCTCTCAGACACAGCCTTACAAGTTTGTGGCATCCAGGCCTGGGGTGACACATATGGTCTTCATGGGCTCTATAATCCATTGTATGGTCTTCATGGGCTCTATGATCCATTATATAGCCTTCATGGGCTCTATGAACCATCATTTGGTGCTCTTGTTCCATTCTCAAGGAAGTTAATGTGCTATCTCATAGTTTCCAGCCAAGATATTTTACAAGTGCCATGTAATCCTCTCTGCTTCTCTTCAGACATAAGTGTTAACAACTTAACAAACTAAATCAGAACAGGCAATAAATGGTAACAGCTGGAGGCCTGGAAAGGTCAGTGAGAAGAATGAATCAGAAATATAAATATGGGAAAAGAGCTGTGAAATCTCAGGAAAGCATTTTCAACAATTCTCTTGATAAAACTCAGATGACGCTTCAATTTTCAGGATAAAGCCACGTGGACAATTTCTAACCGAAAAAACACTATTAAAACCTGGGACGGTCAGTCTAGAGGTAAAAACTTCAAGGAATTCTACAAGATATGAAAATTTGGCCTGTAACAGAGAGGTGAAGATATAGCTTACGCGGCTGCACGGGGAACTAGAGAGTCATGAACAAGAATTGTCTGGATGACGGTTGCAGGCTTACACTGTTCGCACTTATTAGCTATAACTGCCACACTGTCTACCCTTCTGATCTATAACTTCCAGACTATCCCCCATTTTTAATTATAACTATCACACTGTCCACCCTAATTAGCTACAACTGCTACACTATCCATCATTATTAGCTATAACCGCCCCCCAGTCCGCCCTTATTAGCTATAACCGCCACACTGTCCGCTCTTATTAGCTATAACCGCCACACTGTCCGCTCTTATTAGCTATAACCGCCCCCCTGTCCGCCCTTATTAGCTATAACCGCCACACTGTCCGCCCTTATTAGCTATAACCGCCACACTGTCCGCCCTTATTAGCTATAACCGCCACACTGTCCGCCCTTATTAGCTATAACCGCCACACTGTCCACCCTTATTAGCTATAACCGCCACACTGTCCGCTCTTATTAGCTATAACCACCACACTGTCTCTATCTTCAGCATCTGCGCACACTGCCGTCTTTCCATACCAAGACTAAGCCCTCTCTTCACACTGTTCCCTCACTCTGTGTCCTCCTTATACTGTCCAGTCTCTATACTATGCAGCTTCCTCACGCTCCCCCTTCTGCATACTTTCCCACATACTATGCTCCCACACTGTCGCGCCACAGTGCCCCTTTCCATACTGAGCCCCCTATTCGCACTGTCCCCCTCACACTGTATCCCCCCATACTGCCCATACTCTATATCAATGTCCTCAACCTTTTTTACCTTGACAGTCACATTCAGCTCTGAAAGAGGGCCGCGAGACACATCCAGAGAATCCCCTGCTCCCACAGTAGTGACACCCAGAGCCCACATTATCTGTATAATGGCAGCCAAAACTTCCCCATAGAAATCCTACCATGCTTACATCCAGGGATTCCCACCTAATCCTCATTCGATATTCTTACATCAAGCACTCCCGCCACATCCAGATTCAAGCACCCCCTTTATCTGGCAGTATCATCCTATGTCCAGTTTAGACTTAATGTATCTCTCCAACTGCAAGACCAATATATGCACACCCAGCTCTGCTCTTCTGTGTGACGCTATCCATAAAAGACACCATCTGAAGACCTGCCCTTCCTAGCTGTTTTCTAGATTGGGTGCTAATGCACTAAGCTGGTAGACAGCGGCGAACCACACATAATGGTCCAGCGAACCACAAGTAGCTTCCGAGCTACAAGTTGGGGATCTCCGCTCTGTATCATGCCCCCTTCTCCCCCTCTCTTCACACCTTTCTTCCTTCTGCATACTTTCCCACATACTGTTCCTCACACTGTCCCCCAAATTGCCTCCTCTCTATACTGTCCCTTCACAATGTGCACAATGTGCACCCCCCACACTGCCCAAACTCTATAATGTGCCCCCTCATCACATTTTTCCCCTCCATACTGTTCCCTCACACCACTTAGCCTCAACAATAAAAGTCCATTGTTTCTTGAAAGACTCCATTTCCCACCATCTTCGCCTCCTCTTTGGCGCTGTAGTGACATCAGCAGTGTGATCAGATGATCTCATCATGCCGCTGTACATTGTTTCTGAAGTTCAGAACTTCATTTGTACTTGCATCTGAAAGACGTAAATACAATTGACATCAGGTGACTGGGATTCTTCTGGTTCTCCGAACTGACTGTCAGTTTAACAATTGGTTTGGAGAACAGTCGAATCACACTACTAGGGGGCGGCAAAATGCTGCCAACTGGAAGACACTTCAGTCTGCTGCGAAAGTAAGATCAGACCTCATGGCAGAAACGGTCCCCTGCTGCTTACTGTGTCCAGGGCAAATGCCCTAGCCTGCTCCTCCCTAGTTACGTTGCTGCCTAGACCATCAGTGATGCTACAATAAACCCTTCTAGACCACCTGGGATGTTATCAAGACTGCCGGTGATGCCACCAAACATTTTAGGGAACTTATCTTTCTTCAACTTTTTTTCTGCAGGAATAATGCCACCGGTGCCATTTGAGCAATGATGGTGCTGGAAACCCCAGGGCTCTTATGACATTGTTATGCCACATGAGCAATGTAGCCAATCAGTGGTCACTAATGTGCTGCAGTTCTCACACTTCCTTTTGGACGTCTGAAGTTCATCCAAAGGAAGTGAGAGCGTAGGAGCTCATTAGTAGCTGCAAGGCTTACGTGGCATAACAGTGTCCCTCGTGCCCTGGGAGACCAGGCGCCAACATAGCTGGAATGGTTCCGGTGCGGAAGGTGAGTATCTGTTATTTTCATTTTACACTTGGGAATATAGTGTTTAAGAAGGGGTTGTCCGAATACTAGACAACCCCTTTAAAGAGAAAGAATTAGAGCTTCTAGGTTCCTATACAACAATGTGGCTAAGGCCCCACATTTTTGGGTTATTTGTTTATGAGGTTGAATAAAAATTCTTCAGTATAAGTCCTGGTGGGCTAGAGTTACCCTGGTCCTATACTAACTGCCTGTAGAAAGAGGTTGTCTAGGATTAGAGAAAGAGTCTATATTTTGTCC
Source organism: Phyllobates terribilis (assembly GCF_046119375.1). Taxonomy (NCBI): domain Eukaryota; kingdom Metazoa; phylum Chordata; class Amphibia; order Anura; family Dendrobatidae; genus Phyllobates; species Phyllobates terribilis. Next base: position 761,338,651 of record NW_027362764.1, read on the forward strand.
AGAAACACCCTTGTCCAGGGCTGGGCTTGGCATTACATCTCATCCTACTGACTTGAAGGCTTTTCCGTTTCCTCTGATTTTTAATCATGATCTGTAAATCTCGTCAGAAAATTAGGAGGAGTCAGAAGAAAAACTGGGGAAAAAAAGTCCGGTGATCTAATGCATTTTCGCCAACTTTTGAAAGTTAGCAGCCAGAAGTGGATGAGTCTTCGTGGTGCCCTGGCCACGCCTCTCATTATAGATTGAACCCCTTTTTAAAGACCCTCATGGACGTTTTGGTAGATGTGGCAGGTATGACCTCAGGACCTTGAGTAGCTTATAGGGGTGCTGCCAAATAAAAGACATCACAGGGGCGACCGTTTCTCCAGACCCGGGATGGAATCCAGGAATTCTTTATAGAGATTTATTATATTGATATACAGAATATCCCATGTAGAAAAGTGAGTGTTGTGCAGACGGTGTGTCCTGGGTGAATCCTGCACATCTGGATAAAGATTTATCTCATCCAACCATGAAAGCAATGGGTGTTCTTGAAACTATCAATATGCAGAATATCATAGAGTGTGAAATCTAACAGAGCGATCATCATAACTCATGTATCAAAACTACTGCAAAGAGAAAAGTGAAGCCGTTTGTAGCAATGGAGCAGAGGGTGCTTTGGGCCGTTCATTCACACAGATGTTCCCCACCCTCATCCACCGGTGGCGGAAAAAAAAAAAGATGGATTTCCACAGAATTTCAATTTATGATACAGAGTTCACCTTCCGGGTAACACACAGAATAAGTTTATGGCATTTATACCAAATTGTGAGCACGATAAAAACAAAACCCCAAAGACAATGGTGGAATTTCCGTTTTTTCTTACACTAACCAAAAAGTTTATAAAAGCCATACAATAACTTTTACGTATCTAAAAATTGTACTATTAAAAAAATTGCAATCTAAATTTTTTTTTGCAATTTGCTTAGGGAAAATCCAGCAAAATAGCAGATGACTATCAACTTTTTTTTTAGGGGAGAAAGCCAGGAATTTTTTTTTTTAATTATGCCCTAATCTGTCCAGTCCCGTAGCCCACTTTCTTTCAGTCCAATCTTCAGAGGCATCTTTGGCTGTTATGCAGTTCAGCATCTCCCGTTTCTCCAGCTTTGAGTATAATGCCCGTGACACCATGACAAAGCTGTCCGATTCAGATCGTGCTGAATGAGGCTTGGTGACTGGTCCTCACGTGACGTCATGATGGGTGACCTCATGACGTTGTGGGGCCTTGTTAGCGCCAGAAGAACTGAAGATGCCAAGTGCTGAAGGTTTCACAAAAGACCAAAATGGACAACTTGAATGTAGTGGGCTGCGCAGAAGGACAGGAGTAGGTTGAGTATAAATTTCCTTTTTTTAATAATGTTTACTATACTTTGGGGTCTGGAAAGACCTCAGAATTTAATAATGCACATTTTGATAAATTCATTTCAAATCAAATTTTCTACTCTAGTTCAAGTGAACTGCAGAATTTCACCAAATGTTCTCATCAAGATACCATAAAACAGCTGTCTGCGGATGGGAGTCTGGCTTGGCTATTATCCCTAGTCCTACTGAAAAACTCTTCGAAGGGTTGGACATTGACTTGTGGCACTACCAATTCTCTTTATTTTAGAGAAGAGAGCTTATTTGCATACTTTTTTCCTAGCGAGCATTATTATTATTTACTATTATAGCGCCATTTATTCCATGCGGCTTTACATTTGAAAAAGGGGTATACATAGCAGAAACACAATAACCTTGAACAAAACAAGTCAACGACTGGTACAGGAGGAGAGAGGACACTGCCCGCGAGGGTTCACAATCTACAAGGGATGCGTGAAGAGAAGCTTCTTGACAGGTCTGTGGAGTCGGTAAGCCAAAACTTCAACTCCAACTCCAACTCCTCAATTTCCATGACATCGACTCCAACTCCGACTCCACGACTCCAACTCCCTTGTACATGGCTCATGTTTAAGTGATAAAATTACGGTAGGGCACATTTTTCTCAGATAAAAGTCTAGACCCTTAGATCAGGAATAGGAAAGACATTTATAGGACATTTCATAACTTCCCAAATTCTTATGAAAAAATATTCCCCACAAACTGCATTGAACTACTGTACCCAATTTATTATATATTTTAAGAGTCGGTCCATTTTATACCGACTCCAACTCCGACTCCGACTCCACAGCCCTGCTCTTGAGAAAGCTTTGGGTTCTCCCAGTGAAACGCGCGTCGAGGCATTTCTAAGCCACCATTTCTATCTGTGGCACCCCACAGCGACTCTGACCTGAATTGGATAAGCCTTTTATGGTGACACGCTGTGCTTATATGAATATAGTATATTATACCTTTAGCATGCATTTTTTGTGTTCATGACTCACCTTGTCTTGCTACCTAATCAGGCACCTTCTAGGTCAACTTGCTCTGTGGTGCTGCATGTCAAGGCACATTGCACCTCTGTCTCATTTATAAAGATATTGTCATGAATAGATATGTCCTATATGAATTTTTCTACTTAATAAAATTTGTCCTTTTTATGCCGTTTATACTCTTGTCCTCTTCTCTTTACAATTCCTCTTGAGTAGGCATGTAATGCTAGTTCTAGCATATTTCTTTGGCCAGATATCTAGCATCTTTTTGGTACTATGTACAGGGCCGCTGTTTGCATAAGAGATGGGCGAGGATACAGTAGGTAGGGGTAGAACTAGTCGTGCAGCGGTATGGTGGAGCGATGGTTACTGCAGGTCGTAGGATTGTCGGAAGAGGTGGGTCTTCAGGTTCCTTTTGAAGGTTTCCGTGGTAGGCGAGAGTCTGATATGTTGGGGTAGAGAGTTCCAGAGTAGGGGGGATGCACGGAGCATTGCGAATATTACTGCACACTCAGCTTGTTTCCTCAATGAGAACCAAAGATCCCTCAAAGGCATATCAGCGAGCTCTTATTTGTCATCTCGTCATTATTTGTTGGGTGAAAATTACGTGTCTTTCTTGAATTTCAGTCATTTGTCAACACAAGTTGTGGATCTTTGAGGAACTGTCATCTCAAGGCTGAGGTGTAGGCTGAAGATCTCCCGGCTCTGCACACAGAGATTTATACTGTACTGTGCTTGTTCTTATTGGTGAATCGCTATGAAGATGAGTGACTGCACTTCATCTGGAAAAAACAGATGTTTCTAGAGGTTAAAGAGTAAGGACTCCATCACTAACACTAATAGACTTGTAGCTGGTGCTGGGGGGGGCAGCTCTGTACATATACCTGACTGTATAGTTCTTCTACAGAGGATAGGGCTCCCTGGGACCCTTGGCCAAATTGCCCCCATTATAATATTGAGCACAGTGAACGATCGCTTCCTGCAGCTCCGCTGCCTGCAGTATCTTGATATCAGTGGTGCTGCATGAAGCCATCCTTTGCTCCCTGCCCGGTGCCTTCTTTATGGCACAGGCGGAGTAATAATGTCATTGTGCCACCTGTGACACTGAGCAGGACCCCGGCCAGAAGAGGACAATGCTGTTCTTAGAATTGGCACCACGTGACTTTGTCCTTAGGTGACTTACTTTATTTATTTTTTTGCAGATGCATACAATGGGATATGGAGTATAGTGGTGAAATAGACAGTGGGAAATGAATTATGTAGAGGCAGAAAAGGACAGTAGGTAATGAATTATGGAGAGGGAGAAAAGGAGAGTAGGTAATGAATTGTGGAGGGGGGAGAATAGGACAATGGGTAATTAATTGTGGAGAGGGAAAAAAAACAGTGGGTTATGAATTGTCGGGGGGGGGGGACAGTGGGTAATGAACTGTGGAGGGGGGAAGGACAGTGGGTAATGAACTGTGGAGGGGGGAAGGACAGTGGGTAATGAACTGTGGAGGGGGGAAGGACAGTGGGTAATGAACTGTGGAGGGGGGAAGGACAGTGGGTAATGAACTGTGGAGGGGGGAAGGACAGTGGGCAATGAACTGTGGAGGGGGGGAAGGACAGTGGGTAATGAACTGTGGAGGGGGGAAGGACAGTGGGTAATGAACTGTGGAGGGGGGGGACAGTGGGTAATGAACTGTGGTGGTAGAGAAAAGAACAGTAGGTAATGAATTGTGGAAATTGGAGAAAAGGAGAGTTGGAAATTGCGGAGGGGGAGAAAAGGACAGTTCATAAATTGTAGAGAGGGAGAAAAACACAATTGGAAATTAATTATGGAGGGAGAGTAAAGGACAGTGGTAATAACTTGTGGAAGAGGGAGAAAAGGACAGTGGTAATAAATTATGGAGAGGGAGAGAAAAACAGTTGGAAATGAATTGTGGAGGGAGAGAAAAGGACAGTAGGTAATGATTTGTGGAGTGGGGATAAAAGGACAGTGGGTAATGAATTGTGGAGAGGGAGAAAAGGAGAGTTGGAAATGAATTGAGGAGGGGGAGAAAAGGATGTGGCGCCCCTGCGGGTTGAGTCGCCACGGAGGTACTGCATCTCACCCAGAGGTGTGGTACCCCATTCTCAGGTAAGGATGGAGTACTGCCCGGGACCCAAACACCAACATCCAACACTACACTACTCCAGACCAGCAGGAGGGGCAAGATGCACTGCTGCGCTGCTGAGCCCTGCCCCTGGCTGGAGTGGGGAGAACCAAGAGAGGGGGAACCATGTAAGTGGGTGTGGGTGGAGGAAGCAGCTCAGGGGAGCACTTGAGAAGGAGGATATAAATAGGGAAGCCATCTTGGGAGTTGAGGCAGTTCAGTGAGTTCCAGTCAGAGTGGACAGTGAGTGGGAGTAGGAGCTCTGCAGGTGCTCTGCTCAGGCAGAGCGGGCCTAGTTGAGAGGCCCAGGAGGTGAGACTGACTGAGGAGAGGAGAGGAACAGAAAGGAAGGCTCCAGGAGTGAAAAAGGGATCCCAGGGGTACGGGCAGTGCTGGAGGCCACCCGTACGCCCGAATCTACCAGGCTGTGGAGGGATTGAGCCGCAGAGGGGACCGGCCCCTAAATAGTGAGAATTACAAAGTTCAACTAGAAACCGGAGGCAGGGTTTCAGGGTGCAGTTGCCACATCCGCCCTGAAGTTGCCAAAAAGGTAACCACATAGGATCCAGGGAACTCCAGGTTGCCCAGAAAGATCCGAGGATACCGGCTTGGGACCCTGTTTGCGAGGTGCAGGGCAAGAAGGGTGAGGGCCAGCGCAGGAAGATGGCTGAGAAGGGCATAAGGAACGGGGTCCTGTCAGGCACTCTTGAAATACCTGAGGGATTGCTGAACCCCTGCCCGGTGAACGCAACGCGACATGGGAAGTTATGATCTGCAGTTATAACCAGGAGCAAAGTGAGAACTGTGAGTAAATCCGGAAGACTGCACCCCACTGTCTCTGTGAATTATTACTGCTGCTCCATCACCCCCTGCACTACACTGCACCACAACCGCTACCTCAACATCTACAACATCTACACTGCCCTGGAGCTCAGCTCTACCTGTGGAGAGCTAAACCAACTCTGCTGCATTAACAACAGCTCCAGAGGATCTGCACCGCAGCGGCGGCTCCCTTTAGCCGCATACCACAGGTGGCGTCACGAACATTAAAAGAATTTTAAATCCCCTTTATTAAATCATTCCCCTTTTCAATGACAGCCCTGGGTCACGGAGCGGGTCACTGCCACTGTGATATCCCCAGCCCCAACGACCGGCCCGGCTACCGAGTACCCCACGGCCCAGGGGGTGAGTCAAGGACAGTGGGTAATGAATTGCAGAGGGGGAGGAAAGGACAGTGGTAATGAATTATGGACGGGAGAAAAGGACAGTGGGTAACAAATTGTGGAGGGGAGAAAAGGACAGTGGTAAGGAATTGTGGAGGGGGAGAATAGAACAGTCGTGATGAATTGTGGAGGGAGAGAAAAGGACAGTGGGTAATGAGTAGTGGAATGGGGAGAAAAGGACAGTGGGTAATGATTTGTGGAGTGGGGACTGGGGAGAAAAGGACAGTGGGTAATGAATCACGGATGGGATAAATGGACAGTGAGTAATGAATTGTGGAGGAGAAAAGGACAGTGGGTAATAAATTGTGGAGAGGGAGAAGAGAGTTGGAAATGAATTGAGGAGGGGGAGAAAAGGACAGTGGGTAACGAATTGCGGAGGGAGAGAAAAGGACAGTGGGTAATGAATTATGGAGGGAGAGAAAAGGACAGTGGGTAATGAATTATGGACGGGAGAAAAGGACAGTGTTTAACGAATTGTGTAGGGGGAGAATAGAACAGTCGTGATGAATTGTGGAGGGAGAGAAAAGGACAGTGGGTAATGAATTGTTGAGGATAGAAAAAGGACAGTGGGTAACGAATTGCGGAGGGAGAGAAAAGGACAGTGAGTAATGAATTGTGGAGGGGGAGGAAAGGACAATGGGTAATGAATTATGGACGGGAGAAAAGGACAGTGTTTAACGAATTGTGTAGGCGGAGAATAGAACGGTCGTGATGAATTGTGGAGGGAGAGAAAAGGACAGTGGGTAATGAATTGTTGAGGATAGAAAAAGGACAGTGGGTAATGAATTGTGGAGGGAGAGAAAAGGACAGTGAGTAATGAATTGTGGAGGGTGGAAGGATGAAAGCAGGTAATGAATTTAGGAAGGTAAGATAGGACAATGTATAATGAATTGGGAGTGGAGAAGAGGCAAAGTGGTTAATAAATTGGGGGAGGGTAAGTTGGGTATAGATTGGGGGACGAGCACAGTGGATAATGAATTGAAGGGCAGGGGGTAATGGATATATTTAAACTATTCTAAATATATACTGTAGTATAAGTATATAGTCGAGCGAGTCTGGATCATGAAAAAGTTTAAATCTTCTTGTATTCATATGTGCATCAATTATAGAATCAATAAAATCGGCAACCACTTGCGCTCCCAGAACAGGCAACGCGTTTTGAACAAACAGTTCTGTGTCAAACCTACTGCACCGGAATCCAGTCAAACATTACCGTTAGTAACACCCTAAGCCATCATGGATTAACATCCTGCAGGGCAAGCAAGGTCCCCCTGCTCCCACCAGCACATGTCCAGTCCCAATTGAAGTTCACCAATGACCATCTGGATGATCCAGAAGAGGCATTGGAGAAGGTCAAATGGTCAGACTCCACTCGCTGTGTTTGGAGGAAGAAGAAGGATGAGTACAACCCCAAGAACACTGTCCCAACTGTGAAGCATGGTGGCGGAAATATCATACTTTGGAATTGCTTTTCTGCAAGGGGGACAGGATGACTGCACCGTATTGAAGGGAGGATGGATGAGGTCATGTATTGCAAAATTTTGGCCAGGAACCTCCTTTCCTCAGTAAGAGCATTGAATATGGGTCATGGCTGGGTCTTTCAGCATGACAATGACCCGAAACACATAGCCAGGGCAACTAAGGACTGGCTCCATAAGAAGCATTTCAAGATCCTGGAGTGGCCTAGCCAGTCTCCAGACCTGAACCCAGTAGAAAATCCTTGGAGGGAGCTGAAACTCAATGTTGCTCAGCGACAGCTCCAAGACCTGAAAGATCTGTTTGGAGGAGTGGGCCAAAATTCCTACTGCAGTGTGCGCAAACCTGGTCAAGAACTACAGGAAACGTCTGACCTCTGTAATTGTAAACAAAGGTTTGTGTACCAAATATTAAGTTCTGTTTTTCGATTGTATCAAATACTTATGGGAGTTGACTACTCCCATGGGTTGTAGTGAATATTCATGGTCTTTAATAGCGGGCACACGTGACCGCCGGCTGAAGCAGGAGCCGCGCAGCGGGTACAGTGTGCACACTATTAAGGAGAGTGAATGGTCACTGCTCCCCACACCCATAGTCCCGGCGTGCGGAGCAGTAACTATTCTGGCAGAGCATCCCACAGTGTGAGGGCGCATGGCAGTTCTGTCGGCAGCAGAGCAGGACGCAGCGGTGGTGCAGAGAGAGGTGAGTATAAGGGTATGTGCACACGATCCTTTCTGGCAGCGCTTTGAACGCAGCATACTCTATGATGCCTCCAAAGCGCTGCACGCAGGTGAATCCACGTGTTTATTGAACACATGCGGATTCACTGAATCCTATACATTGCACTGATAGAATTTCTCTTTTGGAGACTAGCGTCTACCCAAGAGAAATTTACATGCTGCGGTCTGTGAAGACGCGCTGCATGTCTGTCTTCGCGGGTGAGCTGCAGGAGCATGGAGACACATAGTGGGCATGGAATTTCTTGAAATCCCATCCACTATGATCTGGCAGCTGTGGATTGCACACAGCGCAAGTGTGCTGCATTCAATCCACAGCCATTCTTGACAGTGTGCACATACCCTAATTGTTTATTTTTTTGTGCGCAGTGTGATGGGGATCATGGGGTGACAAACATACCAGGATGGAGTGGTGCCAAGCATACTAGGAAGAGGGATGAGGGGGGCAATATACATACCAGGATGAGGGATGAAGGGTGCCATACATACCAGGAAGAGGGATGAGGGGGGCCATACATACCATGATGAAGCGTGCCATACATACCAGGATGAGGGATGAAGGGTGCCATACATACCAGGATGAGGGGTACCAGACATACCAGGAAGAGAGATGAGGGGTGCCATACATACCAGGATGAAGGATGAGGGGGGCCATACATACCAGGAAGAGGGGGGCCATACATACCAGGATGAAGGGTGCAATACATACCAGGAAGAGAGATGAGGGGTGCTATACATACCAGGAAGAGGGAGGAGGGGGGCCATACATACTAAGATGAGGGATGAAGGGGGCCATACATACCAGGAAGAGGGATGATGAAGGGGGCCATACATACCAGGATGAGGGATGAAGGGGGCCATACATACCAGGATGAAGGGTGCAATACATACCAGGAAGAGGAATGAGGGGAGCCATGCATACCAGGATGGGGATGAGGGGTGCCATGCATATCAGGATGGGGATGAGGGCCACGCATAACAGGAAGGAGGGGCCATACATACTAAGATGAGGGATGAAGGGAGCCATACATACCAGGAAGAGGGATGAGGGGGGCCATACATACCAGGATGAGGGATGAAGGGGGCCATACATACAAGGAGGGGGCCATATATACAAGGATGGGGGATATTAACAGAATTGAGGGATATTACCCCTATAACAGTGTCAGCAGCAGACTCCCTCTCCCATAACAGGGCATTATGACCACATTTTTTGCTTATTTTTTTTTCCATTTTCCTCCTCTAAAATATGGTCCGGTGCGTCTCATAGTCCGAAAAATATGGTATTTCATGCAATAAAATGCAAATGAATTATGTAAAAACCATACAATGTGATTTTCTGATTTTCTTTTAGATCCTGTCTCTCACAGTGGAAGTGTACTGTGACATGCAGAAGTAGTGCTGTTGCTTTAAAAGCATTCAGCAACTATTAGAAGTAACACAAGCACAGGAGACAGGAAGTGTTGTGCTCCAGAAGCATCCAGCAACTAGAGGGGTTAACACAGTAACAGGAGAAGGGGAGTGCTTTAGCAGAGCCCCAGGGGGATTGTGGGGAAGTTGTTTACTGTCTGGCAGTAGCCAAAGAGAAAGGTGGCTTATTATCTGTATTTCACAGAAGGCAAGGGAACAGAATTCAGGTCAGGAGGGAAGCTAAACAAAGGTCAGTTAGACTCCCTGAGCTAACAGTGTGGAGTATTATCGGCCAGGAAGATAAGGACTGGAAGGAAGCCTGTCATAGAGATCATCTCCCTCATCACACCCTTCCCCCTTCCATCTCTATGCAGGATAAAGAATGCTGTGTACTATTGAGTCGCTGTGAAGGAAAAACCTGTGGTTGTGTATGCATTAAAATTGTGCTACCAGATAATAGACTGTGTACTGCTGTGCTGCAAAGGAGACTGTACTGTTATTACTCAAGCCTGTTGCTCAAAGAGACATTTGCATTGCACGGGTCATGCCTCATTAAATGTTACTGTTCTACCGTTTATGAAGACTCTTGTCAGATGTGTCTGGTCAGCAACTGAAAATATCGTGTGTCAGAGAGAAGATGCAGCCTATGGTCTCACAGAGTAACGGTTCCCCCAGGATTCCAACGAATTCATGAGACCTGTCTCGCCCCTATCTAAGCTTAGGCAATGTGCGCGTAACAGTACCTACGATAAAAATTACAGACCTCTCCATTCTTTGTAGGTTGGAAAACTTGCAAAATCAGAAATACTTATTTTCCCCACTCTACATGTTTCTATTATGCGTTCTGTATATGGCAGTATTATCTTGGCACTATATGGCAAACTACAATATTATTTGGGTTTAAATTACAACGCAAGACAAGAAAAATTATACATAAGAAACGGGGACTCTAGTTTGTTTCTTGTTCATGTTCTCACTTTCTATTAATCCGTCCTCACACTCCCTAGGGAAGTAGAGAAAGGCAGATAAAATGACGTAATGTTCCATGAGAAGTGATGAAATACAAATATGAACATGGCTGAGCTAACAGGTGCCTGGCACGTGTGTTATTTAATGCCCTAAATCATTTCCTTTTCATTTTTAAATATTAGATATTAAAGCATCGACCGGCACCTGGAAAAATGTTCTTCAAACTACTAAGCATCAGATGTTCAGCAATATATTTATGGAGAGCGCTATGACAATTTGATATTGCAATATTTTACTACTTATATTCTTGTACATAGGGGCAGTATTATAGTAGTTATATTCTTGTACATAGGGGCAGTATTATAGTAGTTATAGTCTTGTACATAGGGGGCAGTATTATAGTAGTTATATTCTTGTACATAGGGGGCAGTATTATAGTAGTTATATTCTTGTACATAGGGGGCAGTATTATAGTAGTTATATTCTTGTACATAGGAGGAGTACTATAGTAGTTATATTCTTGTACATAGGGGCAGTATTATAGTAGTTATAGTCTTGTACATAGTGGGCAGTATTATAGTAGTTATATTCTTGTACATAGGGGCAGTATTATAGTAGTTATAGTCTTGTACATAGGGGGCAGTATTATAGTAGTTATATTCTTGTACATAGGGGGCAGTATTATAGTAGTTATATTCTTGTACATAGGGGGCAGTATTATAGTAGTTATATTCTTGTACATAGGAGGAGTACTATAGTAGTTATATTCTTGTACATAGGGGCAGTATTATAGTAGTTATAGTCTTGTACATAGTGGGCAGTATTATAGTAGTTATATTCTTGTATATAGGGGCAGTATTATAGTAGTTATATTCTTGTACATTGGGGGCAGTATTATAGTAGTTATATTCTTGTACATAGGAGGAGTACTATAGTAGTTATATTCTTGTATATAGGAGCAGTATTATAGTAATTATATTCTTGTACATAGGGGGCAGTATTATAGTAGTTATATTCTTGTACATAGGAGGAGTACTATAGTAGTTATATTCTTGTATATAGGAGCAGTAATATAGTAGTTATATTCTTGTACATTGGGGGCAGTATTATAGTAGTTATATTCTTGTACATAGGGGCAGTATTATAGTAGTTATATTCTTGTACATTGGGGGCAGTATTATAGTAGTTATATTCTTGTACATAGGAGCAGTATTATAGTAGTTATATTCTTGTACATAGGGGCAATATTATAGTAGTTATATTCTTGTACATAGGGAGCAGTATTATAGTAGTTATATTCTTGTACATAGGGGCAGTATTATAGTAGTTATATTCTTGTACATAGGGAGCAATATTATAGTAGTTATATTCTTGTACATAGGGAGCAATATTATAGTAGTTATATTCTTGTACATAGGAGCAGTATTATAGTAGTTATATTCTTGTACATAGGGGCAGTATTATAGTAGCTATATTCTTGTACATAGGAGCAGTATTATAGTAGTTATATTCTTGTACATAGGGGCAGTATTATAGTAGTTATATTCTTGTACATAGGGAGCAGTATTATAGTAGTTATATTCCTGTACACAGGAGCAGTATTATAGTAGTTATATTCTTGTACATAGGGGCAGTATTATAGTAGTTATATTCTTGTACTTAGGAGCAGTATTATAGTAGCTATATTCTTGTACATAGGGGCAGTATTATAGTAGTTATATTCTTGTACATAGGAAAAGTATTATAGTAGTTATATTCTTACACATAGGGGGCAGTATTATAGTAGTTATATTCTTTTACTTAGGAGCAGTATTATAGTAGTTATATTCTTGTACATAGGGGCAGTATTATTGTAGTTATATTCTTGTACATAGGGGGCAGTATTATAGTAGTTATATTTTTGGTTCATATGCATCAGTATTATAGTAGTTCTATTCTTGTACATCTGAATCAGTATTATAGTAGTTATATTCTTGTACATGGGGCAGTATTATAGTAGTTATATTCTTATACATAGGGGGCAGTATTATAGTAATTATATGCTTGTATTTAGGAGCAATATTATAGCAGTTATATTCTTGTACATAGGATCAGTATTATAGTAGTTATATTCTTGTACATAGGAGCAGTATTATAGTAGTTATATTCTTGTACATAGGGGCAGTATTATAGTAGTTATATTTTTGGTTCATACGAGTCAGTATTATAGTAGTTATATTCTTGTACATAGGGGGCAGTATTATAGTAATTATATGCTTGTACTTAGGAACAGTATTATAGTAGTTAAAGTCTTGTACATAGGGGGAAGTATTATAGTAGTTATATTCTTGTACATATGGGCAGTATTATTGTAGTTATATTCTTGTACATAGGGGCAGTATTATAGTAGTTATATTCTTATACATAGGGGCAGTATTATAGTAGTTATATTCTTGTACATAGGAGCAGAATTATAGTAGTTATATTCTTGTACATTGGAGCAGTATTATAGTAGTTATAGTCTTGTACATAGGGACAGTGTTATAGTAGTTATATTCTTGCACATAGGGGGAAGTATTATAGTAGTTATATTCTTGTACATAGGGGCAGTATTATTATAGTTATATTCTTGTTCATAGGGTCAGTATTATAGTAGTTATATTCTTGCACATAGGGGCAGTATTATAGTTGTTATATTCTTGTACATAAGGTGCAGTATTATAGTAGTTATATTCTTGTATATCGGGGCATTATTATAGTAGTTATATTCTTTTATATTCTTGTACATAGGAGGCAGTATTATAGTAGTTATATTCTTGCACATAGGGGCAGTATTATAGTTGTTATATTCTTGTACATAAGGTGCAGTATTATAGTAGTTATATTCTTGTATATCGGGGCATTATTATAGTAGTTGTATTCTTTTATATTCTTGTACATAGGGGGCAGTATTATAGTAGTTATATTCTTGTACATAGGGGGCAGTATTATAGTAGTTATATTCTTGTACATAAGGGGCAGTATTATAGTAGTTATATTCTTTTACATTCTTGTACATAAGGGGCAGTATTATAGTAGTTATATTATTGTACATAGGAGCACTATTATTGTAGTTATATTCTTGTACATAGGGGCAGGATTATAGTAGTTATATTCTTGTACATAGAGCCAGTATTATAGTAGTTATATTCTTGTACATAGGGGGAAGTATTATAGTAGTTATATTCTTGTACATACGAGCAGTATTATAGTAGATATATTCTTATACATAGGAGCAGTATAATGGTAGTTATATTCTTGTACATAAGGGGCAGTTTTATAGTAGTTATATTCTTTTAATTAGGGGGAGTATTATAGCAGTTATATTCTTGTACGTAAGGGCAGTATTATAGTAGATATATTCTTGTACATAAGAGTAGAATTAAAATAGTTATATTCTTGTACATAGGGGGCAGTATTGTGGTAGTTACGCTACCATTCAAAAGTTTGGGGTCATTTAGAAATTTCATTATTTTTGAAAGAAAAGCATTTTTTTTTCAATGAAGATAACATTAAATGAATCAGAAATACATTCTATACATTGTTAATGTGGTAAATGACTATTCTAGCTGCAAATGTCTTGTTTTTATTGCAATATCTACATAGTTGTATAGAGGTCCATGTCCAACAACCACCACTCCAGTGTTTTAATGGTATATTGTGTTTGCTAACTGTGTAAGAAGGCTAATGGATGTTTAGAAAACCCTAGAAAACCCTTGCACAAGTATGTTAGCCCAGCGGAAAACGGTTTGGCTGATTTGAGAAGCTATAAAATTGACCTTCCTTTGAGCTAGTTGAGAATCTGGAGCATTACTTTTGTTTGTTCTATGAAACTCTCAAAATGGCAAGAAAAAGAGAACTTTCATGTGAAACTTGACAGTCTATTCTTCTTCTTAGAAATGAAGGCTATTCCATGCGAGAAATTGCCAAGAAACTGAAGATTTCCTAAGACGGTGTGTACTACTCCCTTCAGAGGAGAGCACAAACAGGCTCTAACCAGAGTAGAAAGAGAAGTGGAAGGCCCCGCTGCACAACTGAGCAACAAGACAAGGACATTAGAGTCTCTAGTTTGTGAAATCGACGCCTCACAGCTCCTCAACTGGCAGCTTCATTAAATAGTACACGCAAAACGCCAGTGTCAACGTCTACAGTGAAGAGGCGACTCCGGGATGCTGGCCTTCAGGGCAAAGTGGCAAAGAAAAAGCCATATCTGAGACTGGCTAATAAAAGGAAAAGATTAATATGGGCAAAAGAACACAGACATTGGACAGAGGAAGATTGGAAAAAAGTTTTATGGACAGACGAATCAAAGTTTGAGGTGTTTGGATCACACAGAAGAACATTTGTGAGATGCAGAACAACTGAAAAGATGCTGGAAGAGTGCCTGACGCCATCTTTCAAGCATGGTGGAGGTAATGTGAGGGTCTGGGGTTGCTTTGGTGCTGGTAAAGTGGGAGACTTGTACAAGGTAAATGGGATTTTGAATAAGGAAGGCTATCACTCCATTTTGCAACGCCATGCCATACCCTGTGGACCGTTTGATTGAAGCCAATTTCATCCTACAACAGGACAATGACCCAAAGCACACCTCCAAATTATGCATGAACTATTTAGGGAAGAAGCAGGCAGCTGGTATTCTATCTGTAATGGAGTGGCCAGCGCAGTCACCTGATCTCAACCCCATTGAGCTGTTGTGGGAGCAGCTTGACCGTATGGTACGCAAAAAGTGCCCATCAAGCCAATCCAACTTGTGGGAGGGGCTTCAGGAAGCATGGGGGGAAATTTCTCAAGATGATCTCAGCAAATTATCAGCTAGAATGCCAAAGGTCTGCAATGCTGTAATTGCTGCAAAGGAGCATTCTTTGACTAAATCAAAGTTTGAAGGAGAAAATTATTCTTTCAAATAAAAATCATTATTTCTAACCCTGTCAATGTCTGGACTATATTTTCTATTCATTTTGCAACTCATCTGATAAATAAAAGTATGAGTTTTCATGGAAAACACAAAATTTACCTACTGGGAAGGACCGCCTAACAACAAACACGTGGACAGGTGAATGTGGCCAGGGACGGTACGGAGCCAGTCCACAGTTTTTTTTGGTGAGTTGTATTTAGCTCGGTGAAAGGACTGGCATAGAGAGAAACCGTGTCTACTTTGGGTGTAATTTCTCCCAGGATGGACAGACCCACCAGAAAACTGGCGACTGCTCCGGCGGGCACTGGCTTCTCCTTCACGAGAGTTCATAGTGCCGAAGTAAGGCCATGATGATGATAGAGGCCACCATCTGCTTAGTTTTCTGTTACTTGGAATGCAAGTGCAAGTATGCAGTCAGCCACCCACCAACTCACAGGCCGCAACACTAAACTGCCAGATTTCTGGGCAGCTCTTTACACTTGAAATGTGGCCTTTTAGGCTCGTGGAGGCGGAAGATTTTCACAACCTCATGCCGGCGGCGGCCGGGTGTCCATACTCGCCGCCACTATATTTTCCGGTATCACCTCCGCCTTCCACAAGCACGGGTCCCACAACATTACCCGTGCCCTCCCCAGTGCACTTACTGGGAAGGACCACATAACCACAAACACGTGGACAGGTGAATGTGGCCAGGGACGGTTCAGAGCCAGTCCACAGCTTTTTTGTTGAGTTGTATTTAGCTCGGTGAAAGGACTGGCATAGAGGGAAACCGTGTCTACTCTGGGTGTAATTTCTCCCAGGAAGTCCTCTAACGCAGCTTGTTGCAGAAGCATGTCCAACATCAACTCGCACTTGTCGGTGGTTCTTTGACACACACACATCTTCTTTGTGCATTTAATTTCATGACTACAGAGTTGGGCAATGGCCTGATCTGCAATGCGGTTTGAGAAATAACATGCATAAGCACGTCTGATCCACATTAAAAAAGCAGCCATAGAGTGTCCGGGAACCTTCCCCCACACTTTTCTTAGCCAGGGCTGCTTCTTGGCAGGGATGGACAGACCCACCAGAAAACCGGAGACTCCTCCAGTGGGCCCTGGCATCTCCTTCAGGAGAGTTCATAGTGCCGAGGTGAGGCCATGATGATGATAGAAACCACCATCTGCTTAGTTTTCTGTTACTTGGAATGCAAGCGCAAGTATGCAGCCAGCCACCCACTCGACCACTCAGAGGCCGCAATACTAAACTGCCAGATTTCTGGGCAGCTCTTTGCACTTGAAATATGGCCTTTTAAGCTCGTGGAGGCGGAAGCTTTTCACAACTTCATGCCGGCGGCGGCCGGGTGTCCATACTCGGTCCCCAGCCGCCAGTATATTTTCCGGTATCGTCTCCGCCTTCCACAAGCACGGGTCCCACAACATTACCCGTGCCCTCCCCAGTGCACTTACTGGGAAGGACCACCTAACCACAAACACGTGGACAGGTGAATGTGGCCAGGGACGGTACAGAGCCAGTCCACAACTTTTTTTGCTGAGAGTTGTATTTAGCTCGGTGAAAGGACTGGCATAGAGGGAACTCGTATCTACCCTGCGTGTCATTTCTCCCAGGAAGTCCTCTAAAGCTGCTTGCACTTGAAATGTGGCCTGAACATTACTGCTGTTACTTTTCTGTGGGAATTTGCTTGCCTCCTACCAGTCTGGAATATTTCCAACAAACTATGGTATGATGCCATGGTATTAGCACTGCCCCCAGTACCAGTAGCGAAGCCATCCCCAATTTCCTTCTCAGGAATTTTATTTGGTAGACTGAGTGGCTGCCCAAATACATTTTCTCACAAAGGAGCTGACGATAGAGTGGCAGTAGGTGCAAGTTTCTCCAGCCTGTTAGATATTAGAGAGTGAACGGCAGAACATTGGATCAGTGCCTAGAACTGAAGCCTTGCAGCGCTGGGATCCTGGGTTCAAATCCCAGCAAGGACAACATCTCCAAGGACTTTGTATGTTGCGTGTGTTTCCTCTTCAGTAAAAAAGCAGCCATAGAGTGTCCGGGAACCTTTCCACACACTTTTCTTAGCCAGGACTGTTTCTCGGCAGGGTTGGACGGTCCCTCCAGAGAATCCTCTGGTGTGCCTTGGCTTCTACCTCAGGAGAGTTCATGATTGCGCTAACTTTGCAGCTGCTATGGGGCTCTTGAGCGGGTGAGAAAGGTTAGCCCTCAGAATCAAATCCTCTGGTGGGCACAATGTTTTTCAATCTGAAACAGCTTCTCAGTGGGAGTTGTATTTCACCACAGCCATATTCTTTAGCTCGGTGAAAGGACTGGCATAGAGGGAAACCGTATCTACCCCGGCTGTCATTTCTCCGTCACCAGGTTCCGCCCATTGTCACACACGACCATGCCTGACTGTATGTTCAGCGGTGAGAGCCACAGATCAGGCTGCTATGTTACAGCTTTCAACAACTCTGCAGATCTGGGCGAGTTGTCAATTAAGCATTAAGCATGTTATCTTCAGCACAGCCTGTTGCCGCTTGGCCAAGGCAGTGCTGCAGTGCTGTCAGCTTGTGACTGATGTGGTCATTTCGGAGATGGAGGAGGAGGTGCATGAGCTGAAGAATGTGATTACATTGAGGTTAAATTGGTGACGCTGTTTTTTATACTAAAGAAAAATCCTATTGTTTTGGTTTTTTTACGTTATTTTTTAAGACAAATGCATTCACCGGGAAATGTCATTTTAACATTTTACAACCTTATCTGGCAATGTGGTGTGTGACACATCATCAGACACATCATGTTTTATTTATGATGGAGGGACTCTGAAAGTCATAAAGCCTATTTTTACAGGGACATCAGACGGCCCTTACTATTTTTAAAAGGCCAGCAGTCGGCCCTCGCTATTGTTAGAGAGCCATTAGCCGGCTATGCTTTGTTGTTCCCATTATTAACAAGTGGGTCTCCTATACTGTTATTGCATATCCAGTGACTGCAAGGCTGCCAAAAATTTGGACGCAACCCAATACCCCTTTGAAGAGACATAGAGGAGGGTCTCAGTAAAAAAAATGTTACCATTATAAAGGAGCAGGTCTCCTAAAGTGGTAATGCCCATGCTGTGACTGCAAGGGCTGCCAAAATTTGGGATAAACCCCATTAAGAATTTAAAGACACATAGAGCAGGGCCACAGTAACAAGGTACAACATGTTCCCATTAGAAAGGAGAGGGTCTGCTATACAGTTATAGGGTATGCAGTGAGTCCAACGGCTGACCAATTTTAGGAAAAACCCCACTAAGAATTTAAAGACACACAGAGCAGGGCCACAGTAACGACAAATTCACATTAAAAAGGAGAGAGTCTCTGATAGTGTTGGCTTATGCGGTGAATGTAAGGGCTGCCAAAAATTTGGATTCACTTCAATGCCCCTTTGAAGAGACGTGGAGGAGGGCCTCATAAAAAAATGTTCCCATTAGAAAGCAGCATGCCTCCTATACTTGTAATGCCCATGTACTAAGCGTATGGGCTGACAAACATATACCCCTGGGGGGTATACATGAACATAGTGTAAAAAATTTTTTTTACGGGCATCATAAACACCCTTTAAAAAAATTATGTGGGTGTTGCATCATGGACCACGGTCACCCTGGTGATATGGTGGTGGAGGATGAGGAGAAGGAGGAGGACAAGAGCAAATAGCCAAAATCAGGAAGTGTATACTCGTGTGTGGGTGTGAAAAGGTGTATGGGAATGCACCTCCCAAAAAAAGACACTGGATTTGAGTTTATGTTACACAGCTATCATTCGGTGGTGTTGAGAAGTCTGGCCCAATCCAGCCCTTGTTAATTTTTATAAGAGTCAGACTGTCTGCATTTTTCAGTTGACAGGCGGTTGCGCTTATCAGTTATAATTCCACCAGCGGCACTAAAAACCCGCTCTGATAAAACGCTGGCAGCAGGGCAGGCCAGGACCTCCAAGGCATAGGGAGCCAGTTCACTCCATGTATTCAGCTTGGATACCCAATAATTATAAGGCACACAGGAATCATGGAGGGCGTTGGTACGGTCGGCAAGGTACTCCTTCAGCATCTTCCCAAACTTTGCACTCCTTGTGAGAGTACCCCGCACCTCAGGGCCTCTGCGATGGGAGGGCTGAGAAAACTGTCCCAGAACTTTGACAGTGTTCCCCTGCCTCTGCTGGATTGAAGTTGTGTCTCTCTCGCCTGTACTCCATGGTTGTCCAACAAAGTGTGCCCTCTGCCGCCAGCATTTTCAGATGGGAAGTTTTTTAATAGTTCCACAACAAGGACCTTCTGGTACTGCCCCATTTTTGTAGACCTGTCCGCCTCAGGAATAAGAGATATAAAGTTCTCCTTGTAGCATGGGTCTAGAAGTGTCACCAACCAGTAATGACTGTCACCCAAAATTTTGAGAGCGCGAGGGTCATGGGAAAGGCAGCGTAACATAAACTCAGCCATTCGTGCCAGACTACTAACAGGCAAGACTTCCGTGTCCTCACCAAGAGGATGACTTACCATGCTCTCCTCCTCCTCCTCTCTGTCCTCTGGCCATCCGCGCTGAACTGACGGTATGACAGTTGTGCAGGTAGTACCATCTATAGCGCTTGAAACTAGCTCCTGTTCTTCCTCCTTCTCTTCCTCATTGTCACCCAATCCACGTTCGGATGAGATGAGGCTGGGCTGTGTGCAATCACCCTGTATGGTTCCTTGCTCCATCTCATCGTGCTCCACCTGCAATGCATCCTCTTTGATTGTGAGCAGAGAGCGTTTCAGGAGACAGAGAAGCGGGATGGTGACGCTAATTATGGCGTCATCGCCGCTCATCATCTTGGTGGAGTCCTCAAAGTTTTGGAGGATGGTACATATGTCTGACATCCATGTCAACTCCTGAATTCTTATGTGTGTAGTCTGAACTGAATACTGATGGCCTTGTTGATGCTGGTACTCAACAATTGCCCTCTTCTGCTCACAAATACTTCCCAACATCTGAAGTGTAGAGTTCCAACGCGTGGGGACATCACATACCAGTCTGTGAACCGGAAGCTGCAAACGCTAATGAAACACGGCAAGGGCGGCGGAAGCTGTAGGTGACTTTCTAAAATGGGCACACAGGTGGCATACTTTAACAAGCACATCCGGCAGCTCCGGGTAGGATTTGAGAAACCGCTGAACCACGAGGTTAAGCACAAGGGCCAGGCATGGTACGTGTGTGAGCTCACCTCGCCTCAGAGCCGCCACCAGGTTCCGGTCATTGTTACAGACGACCATGCCTGGCTGTAGGTTCAGCGGTGTGAGCTACAGATCTGCCTGCTCTTTCAGAGCTGTCCACAACTCTTCAGCATTGTGCAGTTTGTCACCTAAGCATATTAGCTTCAGCACAGCCTTTTGCCGCTTAGCCGAGGCAGTGCTGCAGTGCTTCCAGCTTGTGACTGATGTGGTCATTTCGGAGATGGAGGCTGAAGAGGAGGAGGAGGATGAGGTGCAGGAGCTGTAGACTGTGGGGGCAACCCTGATTGACCTAGGGCCCGCAATCCTCGGCGTCGGGAGGACGTCCTCCATCCCAAGGTCCGACTGGGTCCCGGCTTCCACTATGTTAACCCAGTGTGCCGTCAGCGAGATGTACCGTCCCTGCCCACAAGCACTTGTCCACGTGTCTGTGGTTAGGTGGACTTTCCCGGTAACTGCGTTGTTGAGGGACGACTAATGTTTTGGGACACGTGCTTGTGTAATGCGGGGACGGCACACCAGGACAAATAGTGGCGGCTGGGGACCGAGTACCGAGGGACGGCCGCCACTATCAGGTTGCGGAATTCTTCCATCTCCATGAGCCTAAAAGGCAACATTTCGAGCGCAAGAAGTCGTGAAATGTGGGAATTTAGTACTGTGGCCTGTGGGGCGTTTTCTGCGTGTTTGCGCTTGCATTCCAAGGACTGGGTATGGACAACTGAAGGCTGCGCTGGGACAAGGACAAGGACGTGCTTCCTGATACTGCTACTTGAAAGTGTGCAACGACAGGTGCAGGGCATGAGTAGTGTTGAGCATTCCGATACTGAAATATCAGGTATCGACCGATATTCGCTGTATCGGAGTTCCGATACTGAGTTCAGATACTTTTAGAATATCGAATACCGGAATCGGAAGTTCCGATATTGCAATGAGCCAGTTTGATTTTATTCAGCCAATGAGTGTGGGCACACCCTGTTAGGCATGTTAACTAATGGCATGGCTGTGATTGGCTGCTGAAATGATGTCATGATGCACTATGAATGCCGCCGCCACCATTTTGGGTTCACTCTGCTGTGAATTCAGTTAGGGACAGGACGCTGCTGTTCTGAGGGACAGTTTGAGCTAGCGATTTGCTTTATTGTGCTTTACCCAGGCTACTTTATAAACCGCTGTGCGAGAAGCTTTCTTTTGCCTTGCAGCGCTAGTGCACAGTTCTCTGCACTGTTCACGGCTGTCTGCGAGGTCTCTGTGAGTGCAGCTCATGCTGTAGTGTGTTCTGCAGCCACGTCCGGTTGTAGTCCACTCAGCGTGCGTCACTGCCACATACATTTTCCTTTTTTGCATTAGTGCTGCTCATTTTTCCTGATTTCTACTATTAGTGTGGTTCCATCCGTATCCAGCTAGATTGCTTGCAAACAAACTATATAGGAGTAGATAGAGGAGCCTTTCTGCAGCCTTGTGCCCTGCTGCCACAGCCAGATTAGTATTAGCCTATGTTTTGTAGCCTCATCTATTGCATTGTAGGTTACCTTCCTGCATTGTAATAGCTACAAAAGTTTGTGATACTATCGTTATTACATCTTTGGGCACATCCAGTGTCTTTTTGTGAAAAAAAAAACGTAAATAAAATTCACCAAACACTCCACTTTACAGTTGTGTAGGCCACATTAGCTCATATTAAAGTCTAGTCCACACTTTATAAAATTAGTGTTTCTTATACCTGTTAGCAGCTGTTCAGGAATAAGCACACTAAGCCCTTAGTACTTTTCTGCCTATCTTCATCAGTCTACCAAGATGAAGAAGGCAGGGAGTAAGTTGCGTGGGCGTCGAGTTTCTGCAGGGAGAGGACGTGAGGATTCTGTGCCTGCAGGGAGAAGACGTGGGGATTCTGTGCCTGCTGCGGGCACCAGTGACTCAGCATCCCCCCAGTTTTACCAGGGAACAGTCCTTTATGCGCAGCTTTGTAGGAGCTCGCCGTACCCCACTGCTGCAGGAGGAACAAATTGAAGCCGTTGTCGGATGGATGGCAGCTAACGCATCGACTTCAATTAGTTCCAGATCCTCTCAGGTCCTGAGCACTGAAGAGCACCCATCTGTATCTTCACCACCTGCCAAATTGCCCAGGCAGTCAGAGAGCCCTGGACAGGAGCCATCTCTACTTCTGTTCTCTGAATCTCTTGGCTTGGAAAGAGGGGGCCAGCCAAGCAAAATTCTAGAATTTGAAGAAGAGGTAGTATGCAGTGATGCGCAACCGCTTTGTCTCTCTGAATCTGAAGAAGCGGGTGGGCCAGTGCCTATGGTTAGCACGACTCAGTACGCATCTGATGATGAGACTCAGGTGCCACTTTCTGGTGCGTACTGTGCTCTTGAGACTACCCAGGAGAAGCAGTTGTTTGAAGAAGGTAGTGTAGATGATGAGGTCCTTGACCCATCATGGCGTGAGGTACAGGAAGGTGGTGGGAGCAGCTCTGAGGAAGAGATTCCCCGAATGGCCCAAAAAGGAGGGAGAGGGAGGGGGCAGACTTGGTTGCCTGTTGCCTCCACTTCGGCACCCATTAGGAGCATGCATCTTCCAAAACCCAAAACGGGCGCTCCCAAGACTTGCAGTGCCTGGTCCTTTTTTGACACAGTTGCAGATGACATTTGCTTTGTCAAATGCAAGCTGTGTAATCAGAAAGTGAAAAGAGGGAAAAGTGTTAGCAACCTTAATAGCACAAATATGTGGAAACATGTGCGGACCAAGCATGTGGTGGAGTTACAAAGACACACTGAAGACCTAGGCCAACCTACAGTGCCACCTACCACCTCTTCAGCTCGTGTTGTAGCCTCTTCCTCCAGCTCACACACAGCTGGTTCGGCTTCCTCACAGGATCGCCATGGAAGAACCTCTGGCACTGTTGTACAGAGACACAGTGTCATTCCACTCACAGCACCACGTTCCCTGTCATCCTCACACTCCCAGGCCAGTCTACAGCCATCGATAGCACAGGCATGGGAGAAAAGGCGCCCATAGTCGGCAAACCACCCCCGAGCACAGGCTCTGAATGCTGGCATTGCAAAACTACTGTCCCTTGAAATGCTATCATTCAGGCTGGTGGAGACTGACACCTTCCGTAACTTGATGGCATTGGCAGTCCCACAATACAACATGCCCAGCCGCTTTTATTTCAGCAGGCAAGCCGTCCCTGCCCTGCAACAGCATGTGGAGGGAAAAATTAAACATGCGCTACAAAATGCCGTCAGTAGCAAGGTCCACCTGACCACCGATGCGTGGACCAGTAGCATGGACAGGGACGATACCTTTCCCTCACTGCCCATTGGGTAAATGTTGTGGAGATGGGTACAGATCTTGAGAGTGGCGCTGTACGTGTTCTGCCAACTCCAAGGATTGCAGGAATCCAGTCTGTACACATTGACTCCTCCTTATACTCCAGTTCCTCTGAATCAGCGCTGCAGGAGCCGTCACGGTCTACCTCCACATCGACCCGTGAACAACCGTTACGACCGATATGAGCACAGCCGTGGTCAAACATCAACAGGCCGTATTGAAATTAATTTTTTTGGGGAATTGAAGCCACACAGCGCAGGAGCTCTGGAATGCCATCAAGCAGCAGAGCGACATGTGGTTTGTGCCAGCGAATCTCCAGCCAGGCATGGTAGTGTGTGACAATGGCCGAAATCTGGTGGCAGCTCTGGGCCTAGCAACCTCACTCACATCCCATGTCTGGCACATGTGCTCAACTTGGTCGTGCAGAGTTTTTTGAGGGACTATCCGGATCTTGATGCACTGCTGCACAATGACCGCATAGAGTGCGCTCACTTGTGGCGTTCCAGCATCGCAAGATCGCGCATTGCAGCTCTGCTGCGCCGATTACGCCTTCCGGAACATCGCATCATATGTGACCTACCCACCAGGTGGAATTCAACGTTACATATGTTGGAGAGGTTGTGTGAGCAGCAGGCAGCAGTAATGGAGTACCAGCTGCAGCAGGCGCAAACAAGTCGCAGTGCGCGCCGTTCACACTTCACCACGACTGAGTGGGCCTCTATGAAGGACATTTGCCACGTTTTGCGTGCTTTCGATTATTCCACGCGGATGGCGAGTGCAGATGATGCACTAGTCAGCATGACTATCCCCCTTATCTGCCTGCTTGAAAAAACACTGCAAGCACTAAGGGACAAGGTTTTGGAAGAGGTGGAGGATGAGGAGTCACAAATGCCATCTGCTTCTGTACAGTCTGCGCAACATGGTTCCTCACAAAGGCCTAGGCAGGGGACACTTTGTGAGGAGGATGAGGAGGAGTCAATGGAGGAGGAAGACATCTGTCCAGAGGAGGGAGGTACACAGTGCTCTAGTAGTCAGTATATAGAGCGAGGGTGGGGTGATGCAGAGCAGGCAGAGATCACGCTTCAAGCAGGGGACAGCGTTTCTTGGCCAGTTGGCAGTCTGCAGCACATGGTTGATTTCATGCTGCAGTGCCTGAGAAACGACCGCCGCATTGCCCACATTCTCAACACGGCTGATTATTGGGTGTCCACCCTCCTAGATCCTCGCTACCGGGACAACTTACAAAGCCTAATAACACCGTTGAACCGGGAGCGTAAAATGCGGGAGTAAAAAGACACACTGGTGCATTCCATCATGTTCTCCATTCCACCCGAGAGCAGTGCCGCTAGTGCTTTACAAAGCAGCTCAGTGCGTCGAGGCAGTGGATGAAGCTCTGCACAAAGAGGGAGCCGAAGCAGCGCCTCAACGTTTCCGTCAGATGGTGACAGACTACATGTCTTGCCCTCTCAGTGTACTCCCAGACGACTCTTCCCCCTTCAAGTTTTGGGTCTCTAAGCTGGATACAAGCCAGAGCTTAGCCAGTATGCATTGGAGGTGCTGGCTTGCCCTGCTGCTAGTGTATTATCGGAACGCGTCTTTAGTGCCGCAGGTGGTGTACTAGCAGACCGTCGCATCCGACTATCCTCCGATAACGTTGACCGGCTTACTTTTCTCAAAATGAACAAGGCCTGGATCTTGCATGAATTTGCCAGTCCTCTTCCAGATTAAATAATTGGTTGTCAACAGTATCCAGGTGTCCTGTTGTGTTCATGTTTCTACCACCTGAACTGTAATCCCTGGGCTCCAACACCGCCAGTTGCTGCTCAGAAGTGCCGTCTGCACAGTCAACACTTGCTCCAGTGTTATTGGGGTTCAGTAGCGTCAGCTGATCCCCTGCTGTGTGTCCGGCAATTTCTCCTGCTCTGTCCACATTGACACTACTACTGATTTTAAACTTGCTCCAATTAGGCCTCTGTCTCCTCTCTGTTTTCAGTATTTACCCTGTGCTCCAACACCGCCATTGCTGCTCAGAAGGGCAGTCTGCACAGTCAACACTTGCTCCAGTGTTATTGGAGTTCAGTAACGTCAGCTGATCCCCTGCTGTGTGTCCGGCAATTTCTCCTGCTCTGTCCACATTGACACTACTGCTGATTTTAAACTTGCTCCAATTAGGCCTCTGGCTCCACTCTGTTTTTAGTATTTACCCTGGGTTCCAGCACCGCCAGCTGTTTCCCAGCAGTGTCTTTGGCACGGGTACTCCCTCCTGCCCAGCCTGGTTCCAGCACGCCAGCTGTTTCCGGGTAGTGTCAACGTCACTTTGCCTCCAATGCGTTGTCCTGTCTTTTGCGGTCGGGTTACCCGACTCTATGGTGCCTGCAGTTTAGGTGACTCCTATGTGGGCTGCGGGATCTGGCAATGAAGGCTGGTTCCATAGTGCCAATAGGACAAGCACCCCCTGTAGGACTGTGGGTTTCGGTAACTCCGGCCGGCTCGGGGCCTTGCAACTTTTTTTTTCATGTGTACTTTCTGCTGCCTATCAGAGTTCCAGTACCATTAGCTGGTTCTTTGGAAGTCAATCTTGAATATGTCCCCCTGGGTTCCAGTAACATCAGCTGGTTCCAGGCAGTGCCTTTGGCTTCGGTGCCTCCTTCTCGGTATCCGAGTTCCACCAATGTCTGCTGGTCCTTGGTAGTGCTTTCTGGCACAGGTACCTCCTGCTTAGTAACCGGGTTCCAGTACCATCAGCTGGTCCTCGGTAGTTCCATTGGCTCTTGTACCTTCTGCTACCCATCCGGGTTCCAGTACCGTCAGCTGGTTCTCGGTAGTTCCTCAGCCTTCTTGTACCTTCTGCTACATTTCCAAGTTCAAGCTTTTTGAAATGGTTTTTGGTAATCACTCTGGATCTCCCTGACGATGACCCTGAAGACGACGACCCTGAAAACCACCCCGAAGAAGACGAGGACCCCGAAGACGACGACCCTGAAGACCACCCCGAAGAAGACGAGGACCCCGAAGACGACGACCCTGAATACGACGACCCTGAAGACCACCCGAAGAAGACGACGACCCCGAAGATGGCGACCCTGAAGACGACGACCCTGAAGATCACCCCGAAGAAGACGAGGACCCCGAAGACGAGGACCCTGAAGACGACGACCCTGAAGACCACCCCGAAGAAGACGACGACCCCGAAGACGACGACCCTGAAGACCACGCCGAAGGAGACGACGACCCCGAAGACGACGATCCTGAAGACGACGACCCTGAAGATCACCCTGAAGAAGACGAGGACCCCGAAGACGAGGACCCTGAAGACGAGGACCCTGAAGACCACCCAGAAGAAGACGACGACCCCGAAGATGATGACCCTGAAGACGACGACCCTGAAGACCACCCCAAAGAAGACCAAGAAGATGACCCTGAAGAAGATGACCAAGAGGACAAAGAACAAGAAGACAACCACCAAGATACAGAAGAACAAGAGACAGAAGACCAAGAAGCAGAAGAACAAGAAGCTGCAGAACAAAAAGCAGAAGAACATTAAGCATAAGACTAAAAATCAGAGCAAAAGATATTATCTAAATTAGAAGCAGAAAAAGACTAAGCAGTGTATGGGGGTGAGTCCGTTCCTCCTCGTGGTGCCCATGGAAAATACCTGCTGCTGCAGGCCAAACTGAACGCGGACAAATCCTGTTGTAAATCTTTTGTGACAGGCAGAACGGAAGGTGTAATCTTCAAACTTTTATAGATAACAACTACAGGAATGCCTGTCACAAATAAGAATATGATGAAGAAGAAGAATATGAAGAAGATGAAGAAGTAGAATATGAAGAAGAATAATATGAAGAATGTAAAAAAAAAAGAATAATAGCAAGAAGGTGAAGAAGAAGAAGATGAATAAGGTGAAGAAGAAGTTGATGAAAAAGATGCTGCTGCTGAGGATGATGAAGGAGAAAGTGTGGGAGAAGTAAAAAAGAAGGTGAAGAGCATGGAAGTAGTGAAACATAAATATCTCACAAAATATAAAAAAACTTAACATAGTCAATATCTTTGTAACTCCGAACGTCTTAAAAAAAATATTAATTCCTGCTATTCCATTTGATTGGGCTAAACCTCTATGCCTTTATTGTCTCCCCCACCTCCCCCAATACATTCTACATTATTCTTAGTTGTTTTCCTTCATGTAGAATTAACCTACAAGGAAAGAAAGGGTTTATTTTCATTCCGATATTTGTGTCCCATTGACTTGCATTGGTTTCCGGTATCGGAATCGGCGATATTAGATATTTTTTGGGTATCGGTCCGATCCAATCCCATCCGATATTTCCCGATATCGGAAGGTATCACTCAACACTAGGCATGAGGCATCTTTGCATGCACCATGGACAGGGGATTGACTTGCATGCACAACAGCGGAAGAAGCAATGGTGCCACCCGCAGACACTG
The DNA here is from genome assembly GCF_046119375.1 of Phyllobates terribilis. NCBI lineage: Eukaryota > Metazoa > Chordata > Amphibia > Anura > Dendrobatidae > Phyllobates > Phyllobates terribilis. Next base: position 761,366,927 of record NW_027362764.1, read on the forward strand.
TTCCTGGACTCTGGAGTTCGGCCCACAAAGTCAGGTGCTTTGCTGCCATGTGCCTGATCATGCTGGTGGTGGTCAGGCTGGTAGTTTTGCCACCCCTGCTGATGCTGGCCTGGCAGGTGGCGCAAATTGTCTTTTTGGGGTTATCGACAGAGTCTTTAAAAAACAACCAGACTCGGGAAGACCTAACAGTTGTACTGGCAGCTTACTTCGTGTTGGTGTTATGGGGAACGGTTGACTACTTTCTTTCTTCGGCCACCACACTGCTTCTTCCTGCCTGTTTGGGTGCTCTGCCTCCCTCCCCCTGTGTGCTGCTGTCCTCGCTCTGCATGTCCTCATGCCAGGTTGGGTCAGTTACTATATTATCCACCACATCGTCTTCCACTTCCTCACCCTGGTCCTCCTCCTGACTTTCTGGAAATTGTGTCTCATCATCGTCCACCTCTTGTGACACTTTCTCACCGTCGCCTTCATGTGACCGTGGCTGCTCAAATATTTGGGCATCGCTACATGCGATCTCCTCTTGCCCCGCTTCAAGTGGACCGGGTGAGAGGCCCGAATCTATAAATGGGAAAGTAAACAGCTCTTCAGAGTGTCCAAGTGTGAGATCAGTAGTCTCTGGGCACTCGGCATGGTGGGAGGAAGGAGGTTTAGGGTGAGGAATATGCGGTCCAGACTCACAGCTACTGAGACTTGACCGTGTGGAAGACAGGGTGATGGTGGTGGTGGCTAAGTGACTGGAAGCATTATCTGCTATCCAACCAATAACCTTTTGACACTGCCCTGGGTTCAATAGTGGTGTTCTGCGGTCCCCTATTAATTGGGACAGGAAGGTCTAGCGAGAAGATGTGGGTGTTTGTTGTGGCACAATTTCAGCTTGCCCACAGCCTTGGCCTCTGCATGCACCATCATCACCATCACGTCCAGTTCCCCGTCCCTTGCCCCGTGCCTTGCCCATTTTAAATGGAGGACAATATCGTCCACGCTCACAACAAATGACTGAATTTGGAGCGAACTTATATGTGATCCGCGTGTCAATTGCTTCACTGACACACTGAAACAAATTTTTAATGGAGGCCAGAAATGGCAGTATTTTCTGACAGCGTATATGTGATCCGTGTGACGGAGAAAACACAGTTTTAAATAGCTGGATTTTTAGCGCTGTAATATGGAAAGGACCTAGCTGTATTCTGCAGTGCCAACAAGCAAATTGAGCAGTAAAATGGTGTTCTCTGGATTGCTTTTTAAGCAAATAATGATTAAGATCCAGAGAAAAGTATTCCTGGCCCCTGAGACCTGGGCCTTTGTATAGAAATATCTAACAGCAGCAGAAGGCAGAACTGGAATGGAGCCTCTTGTGCTATATGCACTGCAGTCTGCTATATACACTGCCTGCCTGGCTATACACCCTGCCTGCCTGATATCTCTGCAGATGGATTAGTCCTCAGAAGGACTGTTTGTTGAGATGGATATGTGTCTCTAATATAGTTTGGTACACCTACACTAACTAGAAACAAGCAAATCTCTCCCTGACACAGCAGCTGCTCTCCCTACACTGCCTGATTCTGGAATGACTGTGACGAGCATGGCGGCGCCAGGTCTGATATAGACCTGGTGACGCTGTGTGGCCAGCCAATCACTGTAATGCCACAACCAACATGGCTACAGCATTACAGTGAGTGACAGGCAATCCCTGCATGTTCATTGGCTCTCTAAAGAGCGCCAAACATGCAGGGAGGGGACCCGAGCTCCCGCCGAGCAACCCCGGAAATAGTCGGCGAGCGCCGAGCATCTCGAGCAGTGAGATGCTCGGGCGAGCACCGAGCAGTAGCGAGCATGCTCGCTCATCACTAGTCACCAGATGTATCCTCAGCTCAGCTGTGATTTCCCTTTGATGTTTCTCATACACAGTCTGTTACTTAGTGGGGGAGAAATCAAATAGAGAAGAAAACCCCTATAAAATACAATATGAAATTTCACTTCCGTTCTGGGGCACAATGGGGGGAACATTCTGAAGAAAATAATGGTCTTTCTCAGGTTTGGTTTTTGCATCTTGCTCTGTTGTATAATGCACCTCCTACACTTCCCCCATCACCTCTTCGATGTCACTGACACACTGCAGCAGTAAAGCGCTGCCTTTCTTTGCAGCCTCCTATGCTGATATTACCATGCAGGCCTTGGTCCCCAGCCTGGGAGTAATCTGCTTGTTGATTGCTGATACAGTTTGCAGACAGATGAGTAATTAATCCGCGTTCTTGGAAGATATTTCAGTTTTCCTGTTTTTGTCCTAATACAAGATTATAGTTTGTTATGGTTTAAGGGATTTTAATCTCGACCTCACAATCCATCATCCTCCGGAGGATGCTGCAAAAGTTCGTTAGGAGATGTAAATCTAGTTTATGTCTGTGCAGTAATGGAGGCCATGTGATATATCTTTCTAATGCAGCTGGGATTGTCTGGACATATTTATGTAAGAGGGAAGGAGAGGACTAATCTACAGTGAAACCCAGATACGTGCGGCTCCAGGAAAGGATCTCCTGATGGACAGAGAACTAGTTGAAAGAACACAATGTGTATTTGATGGTTCACAGTATGATGAGCCGCGTCCTCTCTGTGATCTCTACAGTAATTTCTAGATATAAACCCAAAGCTAACTCCGTTTCTTGTGCAATCCCGGGCCCATGGGTGTAACCATAGCCATGGCAGCTCTACCTGCTCCTCTGGGGCCCAAATAACATTTTTTTCTTTCTCATTTCCAGCCCTATATATGGGGTGTCTGGTATATGGTGGTATTGCTGATGCCTTTAATTATTGCTACCCATTCTGCTGTGTCAGTTTTCTGTCATTAGGTTGTCAGCGTCCATCCCATTTCACTAAAGGGCCCTATGAATTCTAGGTAAGTCACTGCTAGTGCTCACTTCTTCGCTGTCCTCTACCTTCTTCTTCTCCACCCCCCATCATCCTCTCATCTTCTTTAGTTACTACTCTCCTTTTCTTCTCACTTTTCCCCTCTTCCATCCTCCCTCTCCTCTCCAATCTTCTAGCCTCCTTTCTTCCCTTTCTATCCTTCTTATCTCTTCTATTTTTCCACTCATCCCCTTATTTCCCCAGTCCTTCTCTTCCCCTTTCTCATGGTCCTCTACCCTTCTCCTTTTTCTTTCTCATCTCTTCTTCTTCTATTCCCCATTTCCTCTTAGCTCCTCGTCTCCCATTGTCTCTCCTCTCATCTCCTCTCTTCTTCTCCCTTTTTGTCTCCATTCTTCCCCCTCCTTTTATCCCCATATGTCCTCTATACTCTTCTCTCTTTTCTCCTCTCTTCTTCCCTTTTATCTTATTCCCCATCTTCACTTAGCTCCTCTTCTCCCATCTTCTCTCATCTCATCATCTCTTTCTCCCCTTTTCTTTCTTCTCCTTCTCTCTTATAATTTTTTATATATTCTTCTCCCTTTTCTGCTCTTCTCTTCGCTCGATCTTCTCCCCTCTTTTGCTCTATTTCTCCGTCTTCTACCCCCTTATTTTGCTATCCTCTTACCTCCTTTCTCCCATCTTATCCCTTCTTTTCCCATTTACTTCTCATTTCTTTCTCTTTTCTTCTTTACTTTTCTCATCTATCCTCCCCTACTTCTCATCCTCTCCTCCATTCTCCTCTCCATTTTACTCTTCATTCCTCTCCTCCTTTTTATCCCCTTCTTCCCTTCTTTTTTATTTTTCACCTCTCTGCTAAGATGTCCTTCCCTCTTTTCTTGACTCTGCCATCTTATTCTCTTCTCCTTTTCCCTATTCTTTCTATCCTCTGTAGTATCGGTGTCTCTGCCCCCTGACAGGCAGAGACGCCGTCCCACTTACCGCCGCGCTCCCTGTCCGGCATCCTCCGGCGCTCCTGCCTCTGTTGCTGTCGGAATGTGCAGCTTCTCAGGCACTGTGCTTAGGGCGTGCGCTCCCTCCTACTTAAAGGGGCCGCGCGCGCCGTCCTAAGGAGTCCCCGGCCAATGGCCGGAGGTCCTCTCATATAAAGGGCACCTCCTCCAAAATGGAGGTGCCCGTGCAAGGTTGTAGCTTTGTGTGTTATACTCTGCTTCAGCCCTCAGGTCCCGCTGCTAGCCTGACTACCAGTCCAGCCCGCCAGCCTGACTACAAGTCCAGCCCGCCAGCCTGACTACAAGTCCAGCCCGCCAGCCTGACTACAAGTCCAGCCCGCCAGCCTGACTACAAGTCCAGTCCGCCAGCCTGACTACAAGTCCAGTCCGCCAGCCTGACTACAAGTCCAGCCCGCCAGCCTGACTACAAGTCCAGTCCGCCAGCCTGACTACAAGTCTAGTCCGCCTGCTTGTCTACTCTCCAGCCCGACAGTCTGTCTACAGTCCTGTCCGCCAGTCTGTCTATGAGCTCTGTCCGCCTGCTTACCTGGAAGCACCTGCCCGTTACCTGCCGTGTCTACCAGCCAGTCTACCTGGAGGCTCCTGCCTGTTACCTGCCATGCCTGCCAGCTCGCTTACCTAGAAGCACCTGCCTGTAACCTGCCATGCCTACCAGCAAGCCTACCTGGAGGCTCCTGCCTGTTAACTGCCAGTCGGCTTACCTAGAAGCACCTGCCTGTTACCTGCCGTGCCTACCAGCCCGCCTACCTGGAGGCTCCTGCTTGTTACCTGCTGTGCCTGTCAGCCCATCTGCCCAGGTCACCCGTCAGCTTGCCTGCCGTGCTCATCTGCGGTACCGGTCAGTCCCTGCCTTCTGACCCGTGGGAGTCACCTGCTCTCATACAAGGTCGGTCCCCAGAGTAGCACCTGGTCCCTCTGCTCGGTCCTTCCCTGGTCACGGAGTCGATTGTGCCGCCGTACGACCTTGGTCGGTCCGAGTTGATACCTAGTTACGCCCCTCTGGTCCCTCCTTGCACTGCAGCACAGAGGTTCCACCACCCGGATCCGTAACAGTTTGCACGGGCCATGGAACCCGGTGGCCCCCAGGCCCCTTCGCTTGCTGACCTGTACCAGGAGGTTTCTCGTCAGAGATCCCAACCGGAAACCATCCTGACCTACCTGCGGTCTGTCAACTCTCGCCTGGACACGCTGTCAGTTCCACCTGTGTCCACCCCAAGTCGAGCGACACCCGCTCCGGCAGCGCCGCAACCTACCAATACCACGTCATCCAGCCTAGGACCCCGGCTTTCTGCGCCTCCCCGTTTTGGAGGTGAGCCCGTCCTATGTCGGGGCTTTCTGAACCAGTGCACGCTGCACTTTGAACAAGGTGGCGTTCATCATGTCTCACCTCACCGGGGAAGCATTGGCATGGCTTAACCCTCTATGGGAGAGAGGGGATTCCCTGGTGTCCGATCTTCCGGCTTTCCTCACTGCCTTCCGGAAGGTCTTCGATGAACCCGGACGAAGGATCTCTACTGCCTCCTCATTGCTCCGTCTCCGCCAAGAGAGTCTCACCATGGCCCAGTATGCCATACGGTTCCGTACCCTCGCTTCTGAGCTTGCCTGGGACAACAAGGCCCTGGTGTCCACCTTCTGGGAGTGTTAGAACCTTGCTCTTAGGTTTTTTCCTTTGCTGGTCACATGACCTTGTTGGCCTATTTAATCCTGCTCCGCCCTTCTGGCTTTGCTGGACTTCATTGTATAACTACTTTCTAGCTAGCCTGTGCTCTGTATCTAACTCTGTTAGTTTGCTTGGTCTACGGACCTCTATGTTCTATATATTTTGTTTGTTCGTCTGTCTGCTACTATTTCTGTTAGGAGGTGTCCCATTTTCCTCCCAGTCCTTAGTACTTGTAGGGATTCCTTCCCCACATCTATAGGTCTCCGTACAGACTAGCTTAGGACTTTAGCAGGTCTGATCGCAGGATCAGGTTCCCTGTTACATCGTAGGGATTCAGCTGAGTTCTATCGTAGGGACAGATCTCCTCTCTTTCCTTAGCTCTGGTAGCAGAACATAACAGGGAGGGCCTTTCCGGTCGGATTTAGGACGAGTTAGCCGACCGGGACGGTCCTACCACCCTGGATGACCTGGTGTCACTAGCAACCCAGATTGACATCCGTTTCCTAGAACGTGCTAAAGAGACTACCCGGGAGAGAAGATTTCCTCGTCTTGCTCCTGTTTTCCAGAAACCGGCTCCCAATCAGCAACTCCCCGGGCACACTCGCCCGAACCTATGCAGATCGACCAGACCAAGATGGTCAAGTCTCGCCAAGAAACTCGCCGAGCCGAGGGGAGCTGCTTCTACTGTGGTAGTAAGGAGCACCTGATCCGTTCCTGCCCAGTGAAGCCGGGAAACTCCAGTGTCTAGGACCGCTCAAAGAGGTCGTCCTGGGCAAGAGTAAATCCTCTCCGTTCTTGACTTTGTCTGTCTCTATCTCCTGTGGAGGGAACGGCTTCTTTGAGACCGCCCATCTGGACTCCGGAGCCGCTGGGAATCTCATTTTCCAGTCCCTTGTACAGAAATATCAGATTCCCACAAAATCTCTGGCTGAACCATTGGCAGTCGCTTCCGTGGATGGAAGACTCCTTCCGGTGACCATCTTGCTCGTCACAGAGCCCGTAACCCTGCAGGTGGGAATGCTGCACTCTGAGAGGATCTCCTTCCATGTGCTTTCCGGACTCTCTCACCCCGTGGGCGTATTTACCCGTTGTCGTTGGCCGAAACCTGGGCCATGTCGGAGTACATCGAAGAAAATCTGGCTAGGGGATTAATCTGGAAATCTTCCTCTCCGGCTGGAGCCGGATATTTCGTAAAAAAGAAAGACGGTTCACTACGCCCATGTATCGATTATAGAGGCCTCAACCAAATCACTATCAAAACCAAATAACCCCTGCCACTCATCTCTGAGCTGTTCGACCGCCTTAAAGGCGCGAAGATCTTCACCAAGCTCGCTCTTCGTGGGGCGTATAACTTGGTCCGGATCCACCAAGGAGACGAGTGGAAGACGGCATTCAATACCCGGGACGGTCACTATGAATACCGTGTGATGCCCTTTGGCCTCTGTAATGCTCCCGCCATCTTCCAAGAATTAGTTAACGACATCTTCCGTGACCTCTTATATTCTTGAGTGGTGGTGTACCTGGACGAAATCTTGGTCTTCTCTCCGGATCTTCCCACACACCGGAGGGATGTTCGTCAGGTCCTACTTAGGCTCAGGCAGAATCACCTTTATGCTAAATTCGAGAAGTGCCTCTTCGAGTAGACCTCCCTTCCATTCCTGGGCTATATTATCTCTAAGACTGGTCTACGGATGGACCCCGAGAAGGTCTCTGCCGTCTTAAAGTGGCCCTGTCCGGAGGGGTTGAAGGCGATTCAGCGATTCCTGGGCTTCGCCAACTATTACCGTCTCTTCATTCCACATTTCTCTTCCCGGACTGCTCCAATCTCTGCGCTCACCCGAAAGGGAGCAAATCCTAAGGAATGGCCGTCCGAATCGGAGGAGGCCTTCCTTTCCTTAAAGCAAGCCTACTCTTCTGCCCCTGTGCTGCACCGTCTGGATAGCAACAAACAGTTCTTTCTGGAGGTTGATGCTTCCTCTTCTGGAGCCGGAGCGGTGCTCACCCAGAAATCTCCATCCGGGAGAATGGTAACCTGCGGCTTCTTCTCCAAGCTCTTCTCCTCGTCTGAGCCCAACTATTCCATAGGAGACCGAGAACTGCTAGCCATCAAATTGGCGCTGGAGGAGTGGCATTACCTGCTCGAGGGGACTCTGCACCCGGTTATCATCTATACTGAACACAAAAACCTGGATTATCTACAGAACGCCGAAAGACTCAATCCGCGTCAGGCCCGGTGGTCTTTGTTCTTCGCCCGCTTCAACTTTAACCTACATTACCGCCCGGCGGTAAGAACGTTAAAGCCGACGCATTGTCCCAATCCTTCCTGTCGTCCGATCAAGAGGAGGAGCCTATGCATATCATCGACCCCTCCAAAGTGATGAATGTGGCCCCCTTGGACCTTTCTCGTCTCCCACCCGGTAAGACGTATGTAGCGGTTCCGGATCGCAAGAAGGTTCTTCACTGGGGTCATTCATCCAAACTAGCCGGCCATGCTGGCCAGAAGAAGACCTTCCTGCTCATTACCCAGCATTACTGGTGGCCTACCCTGCACCAGGATGTGGTAGACTTCGTCACGGCCTGTCAGTCCTGTGCTCGCAATAAAGTTCCCAGACGTTTTCCAGCCGGCCGTCTCCTGCCTCTTCCCATACCTGCTGCCCCGTGGCAACACATTGCTATGGACTTTATTACTGATCTCCCTGTTTCTGCCGGTTGTACGATCATTTGGGTGGTCGCTGACCGCTTTTCTAAAATGGCCCACTTCATCCCTCTGCCTGGTCTCCCGTCTGCCTCTGTGCTGGCTACGGATATCATCCATCACATCTTTCGTCTCCACGGCCTACCCCTCCACATAGTGTCTGATCGAGGGGTCCAGTTCAATTTGCGCTTCTGGAGAGCTACGTGTAAACTGTTGGATGTCACCCTGGACTTCTCCTCTGCTTACCATCCGCAGTCCAATGGCCAAGTGGAACGTATCAATTAGATCCTTACTAGCTACCTCCGACACTTCGTCAGCGCTCACCATACCGATTGGGTGGAGCTCCTACCATGGGCCGAGTTCTCCTACATCAACCATGAGAGCGAATCTTCTTCCAAGTCCCCGTTCTTTGTGGTCTACGGTCAACATCCCTGGATTCCGTTTCGCGTTTCCATTGCTGTGGACAACCCTGCTGCGGAGTCTCTGGTCAGCGAATTTCCTACCATTTGGGAGAACACTAGGTCCGCACTTCTTCAATCCTCTGAGCGGATGAAGAAACATGCTGATAAGAGACGTCTGGATCAGCCTCAATTCCATCCGGGAGACAAGGTTTGGCTCTCCTCCAAACATGTTCGTCTCAAGATACCCTCCTATAAGTTGGGTCCACAGTTCATGAGCCCATTTGAAGTCCTCCAGCGAATCAACCCAGTAACTTACAAGTTAAAACTCCCGGCCACCTTACAGATTCCCAACTCCTTCCACGTATCTCTCCTCAAACCAGTTGTGCTTAATTCTTTTTCCGACAATCCAGGTACCTCCCAAGCTCCGGTCTCCGCTGAGGACGTCTATGAGGTACCAAGAGGGTAAGAGGAAAAATCTTTTTTCTGGTGGATTGGAAGGGGTTTGGCCCAGAGGAGAGAACTTGGGAACCCAGGGAGAATATCCATGCCCCGCTTTTCCTTAAAAAATTTCTTTCAGGCCTAAAAAAGAGGGGGCGTAAAGGGGGGGGGGTACTGTAGTATCGGCGTCTCTGCCCCCTGACAGGCAGAGACGCCGTCCCACTTACCGCCGCGCTCCCTGCCCGGTGTCCTCCGGCGCTCCTGCCTCTGTTGCTGCCGGCACGCGCAGCTTCTCGGGCACTGTGCTTAGGGCACGCGCGCGCTCCCTCCTTCTTAAAGGGGCCGCGTGCGCCGTCCTAAGGAGTCCCCGGCCAATGGCAAGCCCGCCAGACTGACTACAAGTCCAGCCCACCAGCCTGACTACAAGTCCAGTCCACCAGCCTGACTACAAGTCCAGTCCGCCTGCTTACCTGGAAGCACCTGCCCGTTACCTGCCGTGTCTACCAGCCAGTCTACCTGGAGGCTCCTGCCTGTTACCTGCCAGCTCGCTTACCTAGAAGCTCCTGCCTGTTACCTGCCGTGCCTACCAGCAAGCCTACCTGGAGGCTCCTGCCTGTTACCTGCCAGTCGGCTTACCTAGAAGCACCTGCCTGTTACCTGCCGTGCCTACCAGCCCGCCTACCTGGAGGCTCCTGCTTGTTACCTGCTGTGCCTGTCAGCCCATCTGCCCAGATCACCCGTCAGCCTGCCTGCCGTGCTCATCTGCTGTACCAGTCAGTCCCTGCCTTCTGACCCGTGGGAGTCACCTGCTCTCATACAAGGTCGGTCCCCAGAGTAGCACCTGGTCCCTCTGCTCGGTCCTTTCCTGGTCACGGAGTCGATTGAGCCGCCGTACGACCTTGGTTGGTCCGAGTTGATACCTAGTTACGCCCCTCTGGTCCCTCCTTGCACCGCAGCACAGAGGTTCCACCACCCGGATCCGTAACATCCTCTTTCTTTTCTTTCTTTCCTCTCACATTTACCCTTATTAAAATACATAAAGTAAAGACATTGGCTACCCAAAGCTAAAGATATAATATATGAGATTTATAATATTAGTGTCATTAGTGTCTCTTCGTGTAGCAGATGGATCTTTGGGTCCTCTTGGACAGCAATATGTGGGTGCAACTGCTATCTCTGAACCCTATATAGCTTCACTCCTGCTTATATCCTCTTTCCATCCCTCCCTTTATCCCCCCTAACATCTGCTTTTCTTATCTCATTTATATATTTTTCTATCCCCTCCTTTTCTCTTTATTTTCTTACCTTCAGGACTTCTCCTCTACATCTCCCCTATACGGTAACCTAAAACTTACCAGTTCAAGTAAGAACATAACCGGACATAAATTTCTAAAACTTTTGACCTTATTGAGATGTGTCAGAAGTTTTCATTCATGGGTCTGTGACCTAAACCTTTCACTAATCAGTACAACGCCTATAAAGACTATGGAGTTAATGTCAACGATGTTTTGGAGATCTTCAGGATTACTGAGACTTCAAGGTAAAGCACTACGATGGACTTTGAAACCAACGTTGAAGTGTGTGTATGGGTGTTGTGGAAATATTGGTCTTTGTTCATTTTGATGACTCTCTGGAAAGATGTTGAGTCAGTCATCACTAATGGTGCATCGATGTTTATTACATTCCACCTGTTGACGTCTAGACTCAAAATGTTTTTGGTTTGTTTTTGAGGTCATTATAGAGGCTCGTTAGTAGAGAGAAGCAAATCAATTTGCAGGTTTCTGGTCCAGTGGTCACATTAATAGTCCATTGGCGCCAGACAGGAGCTCTGCAAATTGCCTCCTACCTTCCGGAAACATCTTCTAATTTGTAGGCCCAGTTGGACATCATCATTGCAGCGTGATGGACATATGATGTTGGATCCCTTCTGGCTAATTAAAAGAGGAGCCATAGATGCCAGCAAGTAAAAGGCCGTTTGCAGGGCTCCTGTCCGGTGACCATGGACTACTGACGTAGCTGCTCAGTCAGGGTCCTGCAGATTGATTAACTCATACCTACTGGTTAGAAATTCTCCTGGTTCAGATTTGCATTGACTACTTGTTGCTTCCAGCGGTTTCCCATGTTTCCATACCGCTGTCAAGTTTGCCAATTGTGTCATAGTCAACTTCTGCTTTGGCACATGTTCTTGACTTGTTGCTAACATCTTAAAGAAGCAATGATGGCCATTATTTCATTATTTTTTTTCATGACCTCCATGTAGACAACTCCTTTAATCCATCAGTCCGTTATTTACTTACTCTTCTAAGAGAAGACTAGCTCCTCGTAACCACTATAAACAGTTTAGGGAATATCTGAATTTGGCATTCAACCTTCTCTGGATATTCAACAGCATCAGAAGCCGACATAAACTAGCCTCTGGCCAGGAGCACAAACTCCTGTCATCATTTTCCACTTCTGCCAGATTAATTTATTACATCATTTCGAGATTTCAGAAGGAACGTCTTTCGGCGTTCTTGTGTTTGTTTGACTACTGTGTCATTTCGGAGGTGAGAAGTGACAGTTTTAAGATCAGACGCATCTGGATTTCTAATTTATTATGTCAGATTGACAAATATGTATATTGCAAAAACTGATGAAAATTATGTACAGACAGATTAGCCTACAAAGTAATACAAGTCTACTGGAATTTTTGGCCATAACTGTAGCCAAAAAATGTTTGCCCTGACTACATAGTAATCTGACTTGTACAGCGTTGCACCAGTGGAATAAAATTTGTGCATCTCAACAGCTTGCATCTAACATGATGGTGGTTGGGCTGAAGGTTGGAGATGTGGAGCTTGTTGGAAGAGTTGTACCATCCATGAGGTGGTCGAAGTGGCTAGCCTACTATTATTAATCATTTTCCATAGGCCGTGATGTATATACACCAGAGAATGAGACTTTTACATGTAGAAGTTGGAGAGCTTGGAGTTTTATGAGCTCTCTGTGTAGAGGGAGAGAAACAGGTGGACTTGGACAGAAATAAATCATAACCCAGTGTCAGTCATCCAAATTTACCAAAATTAATTCTTACTCAAGTGGAAAAGCCAGGTGCATTTCGACAACTTGCATCTAATATGGTGAGGATTCGTTTATTTGGATTTGAGTCTGAAAAATTACATAGTGGAATACAGTAGCTACAAAGTGGATGAAATTTCTCAATTTCTACTGTGGAACAAGCAAAGATTTTTATGAGAAAGTCAAAATCAACCCCTATACTAACTTTTCTAGTCTTCTGCCTCTGCCATGTCCAAGTTCTCCTGTCTGGTTTAGGTCTATTGGCCTCTTCAGATGACTTGTGTTCACCAGACACCAGGTGTAATACCTTCAAGTTAGGACACTAAATTTAAGGATGGATTTCCAGATCTCTAGGTGAAGACGTGCCATGGAAAAACAAGAAGCGTTATATCAATTTTATGTTTTTAAAATAGTGGATGTAAAATACTCAGGGTCATTCTTTTATGGTCAGTGCTGCTCAGTTCCTGTGGATGGATCTGACAACGGAGGATGTAGAGGATTTTGATGTGCTGGGCAGCGCAGAGTGGCCTCTCCTCTGACTGGGTGATAATAGTGCCTGCATATCGTAATGATATCCCATGTGCCCGCACATGATAATAGTGCCCCCTCTATGCCCACACATGGTAATAGTGCCCCCTCTATGCCCACACATGGTAATAGCACTCTCTCTATGCCCACACATGGTAATAGCGCTCACTCTATGCCCACACATGGTAATAGCGCTCACTCTATGCCCACACATGGTAATAGCGCTCACTCTATGCTCACACATGGTAATAGCGCTCACTCTATGCCCACACATGGTAATAGCACTCTCTCTATGCCCACACATGGTAATAGTGCTCACTCTATGCTCACACATGGTAATAGCACTCTCTCTATGCCCACACATGGTAATAGCACTCTCTATGCTCACACATGGTAATAGTGCCCCCTCAATTCACACACATAGTAATAGTGCCCCCTCAATTCACACACATAGTAATAGCACTCTCTCTATGCTCACACATGGTAATAGTGCCCACTCTCTGCCATAATGTGTTATTTAAGCCCCATGCATGGTAAAAGTGCCCCCATATTGTGCCCCGTTGGTCTCCTCTTCCTGCAGGTCATCGTATGCTGGGTCAGGGAGCAGAATGCCACCCTTTTGATCCCGGCAGTGCTGGTAACAATTCAACTGTATTAGCATCTTAAAGATGTAAATACAATTGAATTCAGAAATGCAAAATTTACCAGGACATAGCTGTATATTCAGTACAACACTGGTACATTTTGGACAGTTGGCAGGTATGGTTGGATGCCGTCTTGTATTTTGCCTGGACTGTTTGATACATCTTCTGCCTCACGGCTTTGTATGACCCCATGGACTTGACTCCAACTATTCCTCTGAAAATGTCTATGGCCTCTGAATCTGTCGTCGCCCCCACCTTTCTGGTAATCACTCGGCTTGCTGACCATACCACCCTCCCCTTTCTCCACTGGCTAGCAGCCACTCGTGGACACAACCCTAGGGCCTCTGTAGTGACGACCAAATCCCTGTATATGGGTAAAAAAACAAAACGCTCCCTGGTATTTGCTAAGCAGTGACTTGCCCTAAGTCTGTCCATGGAGGCCCTGTTTGAGGTGTCACTTCATAACAGTGAAACATTTTAAAGTTTTTATGACCTTGATACATGATGGCTGGGCCTGGTATTGATTATTCCTAATGATTTCCATTCGCATTAATCGAGGTCAAGAAGAGTGTGCAGCTTCTAATCGTTTAGTCTACATGGGACACGTTGCCAGGTCCAAACAATGGAGGAACAGAAGAGGCTTCCAGAAGGAGAAGTGTGTACATTTCATGATGACGAGTGGGGCTGTCGATAAATCAGGATTTTTTGGCAGGGTTGATTTACAGCCTCACTGACAACTTCTACGATTCACATCTTTATTGAGTTAAATCATTAAAGAACGAGTTTCTAATCAGACGTTCTGCCGCGATTCGACTGCCAGGGAACAAGTGAACATGAGAGGAATGGGATCCCAATCAACAGTCATAAATGGAAGAAATGTGCTTACTGAGGAGCGATTCCCTCCAAACTTATGGATCCAATAAGCAATGGATAAATACAAGGGGCTAAAAGAGGGTTTCTGCTTCGATCAATACCTTGCTCTCCTGAAAATAGGCTGATCACAATAAGACCTGCTGCTGAAAGTCCCTGCGATCAGCTTCAATCAGTGAGGAAACCTGGAAGCAGGTGTTTAACTTCCCTACAGCGCCATCACAGGAGAAATAGGATAATACACAATTCCTATTAAAAGCAATAGACCGTCCGCACAATGCATAGACGTGTCTGGTCCTCCAGAGTGAGAGACACTCTTAATAGTTCCCCATCTTTTACAGGGATCACCCGCACCTACAACATTTACCCAGAATTCCAAGCATATGAAAATATGTTTCACAGACGATCATCATTTTATTGCTAGAGCCATGATCTATTAACCCCTGCATGACGGGAAGATTATTATTTTTATTATTTTTTTTGCGCTCACAAGTTTTCCTTCCCTTTTACCCAAAGCCGTAACTTTTTTATTTTTCCATTGCCACAGCCGTCTGAGGTCTTGTTTTCTGAGACACGAGTTTTAGTTGTGAACGACACCATTCATTCTACCATTTAATGTACAGAAATATGGAGAAAAAAAAAATCCAAAAAGGTGAAAATAGCGAAAAATCTCAATTTCGGCATCGATTTATGGGATTTGCAGTGCAAACAGTGAAAAATCTCAATTTTGCCGACAATTTTTTTTTTTACTGGATTTATTGTGACATAATTCTCCAAGTCGGTATGATTATGGTGATACAAAACTTGTAAAGTTGATTTTATTATTAATTAAGTGACGCGCCCCTGGGCCTGTGCTGAGTAGCGTTGCGCACGCGGGAGCCTACCCGGAGCCGGATCTGATAGGGGTAGTAGTCTCGTGGCGGTGACCCGGTCCGTGCCCAGGGAGTCAAGCTGAGTGGCAGTATATTAGCAGTAGATGTAGGACGACTACGCCACCCGTTGAATGCAGCTATGGAGCCGCCGCTGCAGTGCAGACCGCTGAGGCCGGTGGAAGGATGGTGCAGCGTGGATGGTATAACCCCCAACGGGAGGGGTATGGCCTCAGGGCAGCCGATGTGGATGATGGGGGTAGCAGGAACCACTCAGAGACGATGCGGTGTAGTTCAGGGTCTTTACTGGTGACAAAGATAGACCCTCCCGGAGTACTGGCTAGCGGTCGGGGCCTGGTCAGTCCTTGAGCAGATGGGATTCCCCTTGGCCAGGCGAAGTTGTAGGCCTCCCCAACTAATTGTACTCTTCTGGCTTCCTTGCTAGAGGCGGGTAAAGGTAGCCCACGTCCCTGAGTGTACCGTGTGGTGCTCACCCGTATGGCCGGTGACTCGGGGCCTTCTAGTGGCTTCCGCTCCACGACGGCGGTGCTGGTCCCACGCGTGTGACCGTGCCTTCGGGTTTCTTGGCCAGAGGACCTGAAATCCCCTGCCGGGCGGTTTCTGCTGCTGGGTCTGGGTTAATCCCCACAGCCTCGGACTCCGGGTCCGGTGGTAACTCTTCAATCAGGGCGAGCTCTTCAGCTGCCAGCCCCTGATTCCTTTTAGCACTGCTCCCACTGAGCTCCTGATCTTTCTTTCCTATGCTGCTCCTCTTCTTCTCTCTACTCTACTCTTCTTCTAACCCTGCCTCAGCCCCAGTTTATATAGGGGAAGTTCTTCCCCTCCCAGGACTGGGCAGGAGGTGTGGCATGCATAGGATTCCTGACCAAGAGACCTCCCACCTGCTCTCAGACATAACATTGCTATTACTGTGGAGACCAGACCCCTGGGGTGCCACATTCCCCCCTAGTGAAAGTTAGTACTCCGGGACTAAACATACTTTTGTAAACATAACAAGGTGCAATCAATAACATTTTAATAGAGACAACACATAAGGTGGTCACGGCGTGTCCGCAACCGGGTGTAACTTTTGAGGAAAACAAGGGTGTCCATTTCACCAACACAGGGAGACGTAACCAGGTAGGGGTCTGTCCTGCCCCGAGTCCTTAACAGTCTTTCAGTCCGTCCTGGGTTACGCTCCAACTATTTGCACAAAGGATTCCCGGTAAATCCACCAAAGACTCCTATAAATAACTAGAAACACATAATTATACACAAGCAACAATAAACAGGTAAACATTAATAAAATAGCTTGAACATTTAGATCCTCCACCGTATGGGCAGCTGGCCTCTAGTGACCCTAGTGGACCTACGGAGCTGGTTGATTGGTCCTGAGCTACAGGGTATAGGGGCTGTCAAGGGTAAACTGGGCAGCCGTCTACGGACTCTTTGGCTCACTAGGGGTATGGCAGGCTCACTATAAGCAGAGGGTTGATTTTCCTGGTCTGCTTGTGTGGGGCCTTCTGCCTCCTGGACCGGCTGTTCTTCCAGTTCTACCTGTGTCTCCGTAGGCACTTGGGATGCTGGTTGGAGGAACGTGAGGACGGGTACCACAACTGCACCATTGACTTGAGTCCAAGACCGAGGGAAGTCTCCGAGCACAGTACTAACCATATCTTCCCTTTCCTCTACGGGTCGAGGGTCCTCTTGTTCCTCTTCAGGGTTCCGTAGCTGTTCGGGACACTTCTTTAGGTGATCCCGGGATACAATGGCTGTGGTTTCCCCTCCGTCTTTACTGATTGTACAGATCTTCGGGTTGTCGTGGCTTGAGGGCAGTACGGTGTACGGGTCCTTCTCCCATTGGTCGTCCAACTTGTGGAGCAGTCTTTTCCTCTTCAAGACCTGCTCTCCGGGCACCAGGGGAACAGCGGGAGCATACTGGTTGTAAGTTTTCTCTTGTCTTTCCCTAGCTTGACAGAGACTACGCTCCACGCTCTCCTGTACTTTTCGGTATTGCTGCTGCCTCTCTGTGTCCCAGTTGGCTTCTGGTGAAGTGTCCTCGGGTGTCAGGACTCCCATCTCCAGATCAACAGGAAGCTTACCAGGTCTTGCCCTCATTAGGTAAGCCGGGGTACAGTTGGTGGAATCTACAGGGATGTGGTTGTATAGGTCCACCAGGTCGGGCAGCTTCTCAGGCCACAGACTGCGTTCCTCCAGGGGCAATGTTTTCAGGAGATCTATCACCACCTGGTTCATTTTCTCACAAAGTCCATTAGTTTGCGGGTGATAGGGTGTTGTTCTTATCTTCCGGCATCCATACAGGGTGCAGAACTCCTGGAAGACCTCCGCTTCAAAGGCAGGCCCCTGGTCCGTCAGCACCTGCTCCGGGTATCCATGCGGACGGCAGAAGTGCTGCTGGAAGGCTCTAGCTGCTGTGTGAGCCGTTAAGTCCTTGACGGGGACGACAACCAAGAACCGGGAGTAGTGATCCACGATGGTTAACGCGTAGACGTAGCCACTTCTGCTTGGGGTCAGTTTTACATGATCCAAGGCTACCAGTTCCAACGGCTGTCTGGTGATGATGGACCGCAGGGGAGTCTTCTGGCTGGCACGGTCCCTCCTTCTTAAGTTGCATGGGCCACAGTCTCTGCACCACCTCTCGATGGTTCCTCTCATGCCTACCCAATGGAACCGCCCACGCAGAAGAAACTCCAGCTCCGTCGTGGTATGCCTCCATCACCATAGCTGCGTCTCTTCTTGGCACCACTACTTGTTGATTAGTTCATGCGTCCGGGAGTTAACCATTCTGCGGCACAACTTTCCCTTGTAAAGGAACAGTCGACTCTTCTCAGCCCACAGTTGCTTGGCTTCCTCCGGAGCGTCTGGGTCAAGGCGTGCATCTGGCCGAGTCAGCATCTCCTTTACCAGACGGACGGCAGGGTCACTGTCTTGCGTCTCCACCCAGTTGTAATGAGGTAAGGGGTTGAATGTAGCGGTTTGCTTACTTCTTACACGGTGGGAATACTGGATAGTCCCATGACGGTGGAACGCGGGGAGCTCAACTTCTTCCAGTTCCTCTGAATCTTCCCCTACGTCCGGTAGGTTTGGCATCCTGGACAGGGCGTCTGCGTTGGTATTGGAGCGTCCTGCCCGGTATTTGATTGTAAACTCATAGTTGGACAAGCGGGCCATCCATCTCTGCTCTAGGGCACCGAGTCTTGCAGTGTCCAGGTGTGTCAACGGGTTGTTATCCGTGTACACGGTGAACCGGGAAGAAGCGAGGTAGTGCTTAAAGCGTTCGGTGACTGCCCACACCACTGCCAGGAACTCTAGCTTAAATGAGCTGTAATTCTCAGGGTTTCTTTCGGTGGGTCGCAGTTTTCGGCTGGCGTAAGCAATTACCCGTTCTTTCCCCTGCTGGATCTGGGATAGTACGGCTCCTAGCCCGATGTTACTGGCGTCGGTGTAGAGGATAAAGGGCTGGCTATAATCAGGGTACACCAGGATTTCATCCCCCGTGAGGGCCATCTTCAGCTGGCGGAAGGACTCTTCTTCCAACTTCTCCCATCTGAAGGGCGGCTTCTGGTTCTTGGCCTTCCTGGACTGGCCTATCAGGAGGTCCTGCATAGGAGCTGCCTTTTTGGTGAAACCGGGTATGAACCTTCGGTAGTAGCCTACCAACCCGAGGAACTGCCTCACTTCCTTTACGCTGGAGGGGCTTGGCCATTCCTTAATTGCGGTGATCTTATCAGGGTCGGGAGCCACTCCGTCAGCACTCACCACGTGTCCCAGGTACTGCACCTTTGGCTTCAGGAGGTGACACTTGGAAGGTTTCACCTTTAGGCCGTAACTTGCCAGAGCTTCAAACACTTCCGCCAGGTGCTTCAGGTGGTCCTCGTAGGTCTTGGAGTAGACGATGACATCGTCCAGGTATAACAGGACCGTCTCAAAGTTCCGGTGTCCCAGACATCACTCCATCAATCGCTGGAAGGTTCCTGGTGCGTTGCAGAGTCCAAACGGCATGCAGGTAAACTCGCTAAGTCCCATCGGGGTGGTGAATGCGGTCTTCTCCCGATCCGCCTCTGCTACAGGAACCTGCCAGTACCCGCTAGTGAGATCCAAGGTGGAGAAGAAGTTAGCAGATTTTAAAGCAGCCAAAGACTCCTCTATTCTTGGTAAGGGGTACGCATCTTTGTGTGTGATACGGTTAATTTTCCGGTAATCTACACACATTCTCATGGTGTTGTCTTTCTTTTTGACCAAGACTAGTGGAGCTGCCCAGGGGCTACAGCTATCCCTGATTACCCCAGCCTCCTTCATGTCTCTAAGCATCCCCTTGGCGTGTTGGTAGTGTGCAGGGGGTACGGGCCGATACCTCTCTTTTATGGGAGGATGGTCTCCCGTGGGGATGTGGTGTTCTACCCCCTTGACTCGCCCGAAGTCTAACGGGTGTTTACTAAACACTCTCTCGTACTCTTGAACCACCCGGTAGACTCCCTGTTTCTGGTGGGAGGGAGTGGAGTCAGTACCCAAATGTAGTTGCTGACACCAATCCTCCATTATTTTCTCAGAGCCGTTACCTTCCTCCGGATGAGATGGAGGCAAGGGTTCCACAGACTGTATAGAATTTTGGTTGATAGTATATAATTTGGCTAGCGTAGCATACCGGGGCAGGTATACTTCCCTTTTCCCAATATTTATTATGCGAACGGGTACCCTCCCATGGCGTACATCAACTACCCCCCGGGCTGTCAAAATGGTGGGCCTACTGTCTGAGTAGACTGGCTCTACCATGGCCTGGTAATCTCTACCTCTCAGACCAATAGCTGCCCGGCACCAAATCATCATTTCACTTTTCGGGGGTATGGCAATAGGGAAAGGGTCACACATTCTTACGCTACCAATCTCACCGCCGGAGAGTTCCACTTGTTGCCGTCGCATCAGTGCCCGGATCTCTTTCTGGAGCACTCGCTGCTGGCCGGAGCTGGCGTTCTTGGCAACCTGCTGTAAAATGAAAATCACCTCTGCAAGACAATTTTCAATCACATTAGTTCCTAGAGTTATCTTTGGGTGACTCTCGCGCTTGTCAATGTCCACAATGATCAGTCCCTGTGCTGCCAGTTCGACTCTACCGATTTTAATGGTCATCTCTTTAAATCCGATCTGCGGCACGGGTTGACCATTGCTGGCAATGATACTCAAGTCGTCGTCAGGGTAGCGGGTTATATCCGAGTCATTCCAGTACTGCTTGAAGAGCACGTACGGGATGGTGGTGACCTGTGACCTGGTGTCCAGTAGGGCACTCATAGGAATGCCATCCAGTACCACAGGCAAGACTGGACGTCCTCCCACATATTTGTCGCGCCAGCTCGATGGGCCTGGTGATCTTTTTCCTGGGGGGTTGGCCCTCTACCCCAGGTTGTGCCAGTTTAAAGGACAGTACCTTGCCATATGTCCGGGTTGATTGCAGCGGCGGCAGATGGGTTGTCCGTCCTCGTTGTATCGGTCGCTGGGTCTTCCTCTGGCCGGTGGGGTCCTCCTTGGTCGACGCCACGGGATGTCCTCCGGTCCGGATGCCAGCTGGATCTTCCCTGGAGTGGAAACCTGTAAAGACTGCACAGTTCGGGTTAGCGCAGCAACGCTTTTAGCTAGCTCTTGGACCTGATGGTGCAGGTCTGGAGCCGGGTCATTGTTCAAAGCCTGCGCATCAGCCCCCACAGGCCCTGCCGACAAGGGCGCCGCCTCCTGGTGGTAAGTGATAGCTGGGCGCCTGTGGGTCACAACGCCACCCGGTGCCGCTTCTCGGAGCACCCGGATGGCTCTGTCCTTGAACTGTGCAAAGTCCAGATGAGGATCCTGTAAGGCTATGGCCCGCAACTGGGTTCGGTGGACATTGCAATATAGTCCCTCTATAAATTGTTCGGTCAACAGCCTGTCCTCGTTTCCCACGCTGTCGGGGTCGGTCTGCTTAATGGCTCTCAGGGCCTCTTGTAGGTTTAGTGCATAGTCCCTTATACTCTCATGTGCTCGCTGCTTGCACCCATAGAATTTAAGCTTAATCTCAGCTGAGGTGCGGGTATCAAAGGTGTCCCTCAGCCGGGTTAGTATCCCCGCGACAGTCCTCCTCCCAGGTGGCCAGGACTTTACCTCCCTTTGGGCTGCCCCGGTTAGTTGGGCCACCAGGATGCTCACTTTTTGCTCTTCTGTGAGGGGGTACACCTGGAAGAGGCTATCCAGCTTTTCTCTAAAGTCATTCAGGGTATGTGACTCCCCTGAGTATTGGGGTAGCCAGGCTGCTCCCGGGATATAGGGCATGGTAAAAGGCATGACTGCAGCAGCGTTGGCGCTGGCGGGGGTTGAGGCAGTGAAGCTCTCCTCCGTATCCGACATCTTCCTCCCCCCTAGTGGACCGTGGCCTACCTTGCGATGATCCTCTTCCGTAGGCCGCGGCTCCGCAGTGGATCGTCAGGGTTGAGGACCTTCCGTCGCGCTCCTGTGACGTCAGCGTCTGCTGGGCTCCTTCTAGGACCTTACGCGACGTCTGGACGTGAGGCGGGGCTTCAGTTCTCGCGCGCTTTTGGAGTCCACGCCCCTCTTCTTCCCGCGCGGCGTCTTCAAGATGGCGTCCAACGGCGGGAAAACTCCACGGAAGGCGGGAAGAAGGCTAAAAATGGCGCCGGATGGCGGGAAAACTTCACGGATGGCGGGAAGAAGGCTGAAGATGGCGCCGGATGGCGGGAAGAAGGCTGAAGATGGCGCCGGATGGCGGGAATCTTCACCACAGGTTAGTTTAAAAGTCTCTTTTTCAGGCACGCAGTACCCGGCGGTTGCGGGCACGTAATCCTGCCGACTACGCCAAAAGCTGACTCGCCCCTGGGCCTGTGCTGAGTAGCGTTGCGCACGCGGGAGCCTACCCGGAGCCGGATCTGATAGGGGTAGTAGTCTCGTGGCGGTGACCCGGTCCGTGCCCAGGGAGTCAAGCTGAGTGGCAGTATATTTGGAAGTCGCCTTGCTACACTCATCAGGAGAGCTTTAAACTAGAACAATGTGGGAAGGGAAGCAAAAGGCCAGAAAAAGCCATACAGCTGACAAATACTATTGAGATCTCTGCTACTGGAAGTGGAAAGAAAGAACAAAGACAAAAAAATCTAAATAAAAATATGGGAGGAAGAGAAACCAATCACAAACTAAAATGTTTTTATACAAATGCACAAAGCATGGGCAACAAACAAGGAGAATTGGAACTACTAATGCAGGAAAAGGAATATGATGTCATTGGAATCACTGAAACTTGGTGGGACGATACACATGATTGGAATAAAAGGCTAAAAGGATACAACTTATTTGCAAGAAACAGAATTGATAAACGAGGAGGAGGTGTCGCATTGTATGTTAGAAAAGCGTATATCTGCACAGAGATTGATGCTTCAGAGACTGGGAGTTCTGTGGAAACTGTTTGGGTAAGAATACAAGGAGAGAACAACGGAAAGGACACCATTGTAGGCATTTACTACAGGCCACCTGGGCAAGCTGAAGATATGGATGAGCTCTTTATGTATCAAATGACCAAGTTCTCCAAAAAATATGACGTAGTGGTCATGGGAGATTTCAACTATCCAGACATTTGTTGGGAATCTCTCTCAAGTAAAACTAACAGGTCAAGCAAATTCTTATCCTCTCTTGCTGACAACTTTATCTTCCAAAAGGTAGGGGAGAAAACAAGGGGATCTGCTACTTTGGATCTAATCCTTATAAACAGGGAGGAAATGGTTGAGGAGGTAAAGGTGGCTGGGACCCTAGGAGGCAGCGATCATGCTATTATAGAATTTTGGATAACTAGAGGAGGAAGACATGTGAAGACTCAAACTTCAAGGTTAGATTTTAGAAAGGCAGATTTTAAGAGACTCAGAAAGAGAATAGGAGGGATCCAATGGCTGGATGTCCTTAAGGACAAAAATGTCCAGGAAGGATGGGAAATTTTTAAAAATGAGATTCTCAAAGCACAATCGTTAACAATCCCGAAAAGTAGGAAGAATGGGAAGCATTTAAGGAAACCAGGATGGATGAACACAGAACTTAAACACATGCTAAAAAGAAAGAAAGAAATGTTTATTAAATGGAAAGAGGGAGGCATATCTAAAGAAGATTATAATGCAGTCTGCAGATCCTGTAGGGCACGTATCAGGTTAGCTAAAGCTGACAATGAATTAAGGCTTGCAAGAGATGTCAAAAGCAATAAAAAAGGATTTTGGGGGTATGTCAAAAGTAAAAGAAAAGTCAAAGATGCTATAGGATTTTTACAGGATGAAAATGGAGAAATGGTAAGAGAGGATGTTGAGAAGGCCGAACTTTTTAATTCCTATTTTGCATCTGTTTTCTCTCAGAAAGAAAATGTAACATCAACTGATTTTCACTGTCCTTTTAAAGGAATAGAAGAATCCAAGTTATCTGTAAACAGAAAGATTGTGAGGGAATATTTAGCTAACATAAATGAGTTCAAGTCTCCAGGTCCAGATGAATTACACCCCAGAGTACTGAAGGAGATCGTAGAAGAAATTTTAGAACCACTCTCCATAATCTTTGAAAATTCTTGGAGAACAGGAGAAGTCCCAGAAGACTGGAGAAGAGCAAATGTTGTTCCTATCTTCAAAAAGGGGAAGAAGGTGGACCCAGGGAACTATAGGCCGGTGAGTCTGACTTCTATACCAGGAAAGATCTTTGAACAAATTATTAAACATCATGTATGTAAGTACCTGGATAAGAATGAAGTGATTAACCAGAGTCAGCATGGGTTTGTAACTAACAAGTCATGTCAGACTAACTTAATTTCCTTCTATGACAGAATCACTGACTGGGTGGATCAGGGAAATGCTGTAGATATAGTATATCTTGACTTCAGCAAAGCATTTGACAAAGTATCTCACACCATCCTTATTGAAAAATTGACCAAGTATGTAATGGACCAGGCAACTGTTAGGTGGATTCATAACTGGCTTAGTGATCGGACTCAAAGGGTGGTTGTAAATGGCTTCACATCCAGCTGGATGAATGTCTCAAGTGGGATACCACAGGGCTCTGTCCTGGGACCTGTATTGTTCAACATCTTCATCAATGATTTAGATGAAGGAATTGAGGGTAAACTGATTAAATTTGCTGATGACACAAAGCTAGAAGGGATAGCTAATACTAGAGAAGAGAGAGAGAGGATTCAAAAAGACCTAAATAAACTGGAGCAGTGGGCAGCAACCAACAGAATGGTTTTTAACAGGGAAAAATGCAAAGTACTACATCTGGGCAATAAAAATGAAAAAAGCATATACAGAATGGGAGGAATAGAGCTAAGCAACAGTACATGTGAAAAAGACTTAGGTATATTAATAGATCATAGACTGAACATGAGTCAACAGTGTGATGCAGCAGCAAAAAAGGCAAATACAATTCTGGGATGTATTAACAGAAGCATACAGTCTAGATCACGTGAAGTCATTATCGGTCTTTACTCCTCTTTGGTCAGACCTCATCTGGAATACTGTGTACAGTTTTGGGCACCACATTTTAAAAAAGACATAGACAAACTGGAGCAAGTTCAGAGAAGAGCGACCAGAATGGTGACTGGTCTGCAAACCATGTCCTATGAGGAACGGTTGCAGGATTTGGGAATGTTTAGCTTGCAAAAAAGAAGACTGAGAGGAGACTTAATAGCGGTCTACAAATATGTCAAGGGCTGTCACATTGTAGAAGGATCATCTTTATTCTCATTTGCACAGGGAAAGACTAGAAGCAATGGGATGAAACTAAATGGGAGGAGACACAGATTAGATATTAGAAAAAACTTTTTGACAGTTAGGGTGATTAATGAGTGGAACAGGCTGCCACGAGACGTGGTGAGTTCCCCTTCAATGGACGTCTTCAAACAGAGGCTGGACAGACATCTGTCTGAGATGATTTAGTGAATCCTGCTTTGAGCAGGGGGTTGGACCAGATGACCCAGGAGGTCCCTTCCAACTCTTCCATTCTATGATTCTATGATTCTATATTAGCAGTAGATGTAGGACGACTACGCCACCCGTTGAATGCAGCTATGGAGCTGCCGCTGCAGGGCAGACCGCTGAGGCCGGTGGAAGGATGGTGCAGCGTGGATGGTATAACCCCCAACGGGAGGGGTATGGCCTCAGGGCAGCCGATGTGGATGATGGGGGTAGCAGGAACCACTCAGAGACGATGCGGTGTAGTTCAGGGTCTTTACTGGTGACAAAGATAGACCCTCCCGGAGTACTGGCTAGCGGTCGGGGCCTGGTCAGTCCTTGAGCAGATGGGATTCCCCTTTGGCCAGGCGGAGTTGTAGGCCTCCCCAACTAATTGTACTCTTCTGGCTTCCTTGCTAGAGGCGGGTAAAGGTAGCCCACGTCCCTGAGTGTACCGTGTGGTGCTCACCCGTATGGCCGGTGACTCGGGGCCTTCTAGTGGCTTCCGCTCCACGACGGCGATGCTGGTCCCACGCGTGTGACCGTGCCTTCGGGTTTCTTGGCCAGAGGACCTGAAATCCCCTGCCGGGCGGTTTCTGCTGCTGGGTCTGGGTTAATCCCCACAGCCTCGGACTCCGGGTCCGGTGGTAACTCTTCAATCAGGGCGAGCTCTTCAGCTGCTAGCCCCTGATTCCTTTTAGCACTGCTCCCACTGAGCTCCTGATCTTTCTTTCCTATGCTGCTCCTCTTCTTCTCTCTACTCTACTCTTCTTCTAACCCTGCCTCAGCCCCAGTTTATATAGGGGAAGTTCTTCCCCTCCCAGGACTGGGCAGGAGGTGTGGCATGCATAGGATTCCTGACCAAGAGACCTCCCACCTGCTCTCAGACATAACATTGCTATTACTGTGGAGACCAGACCCCTGGGGTGCCACATAAGCAATGAAAAAAAAATTGGAAGTTTGTAAAAAAATATATATTTGATTTGCGTCGCCAGTACCTTTTTTTTTTTATTTTTTCATCAATGGACTAAATGAATATTGAAGTCTTCAAATTAGTTGGAGCGCCTATTTTCACTAACCTGCAGCTCCAAATCCCAGACTCAAACGCTAATTTAAAAAAAAAAATAAAGAGGTAATTTATAAAAGGCATTACGTTCCCTGGCATAGGAAAGCAGTAAATTTTGGAGTACGCCAAAATTGCACTAACATTTGCGACTGTTTAATTTTTAAAATTGGCACGGAGAGTGGGTGAGGTTGGGAAGTGGGTGAGGTTAGGAAGTAGGGTGGACCATGAAACCAAGGCCACTGTTTCAATTGTAAGTCTGTACAAGATGGCGCTAATTGGACATCATTCATCAGAACTACAGTCATGGCCAAAAGTATTGAGAATGAGACAAATAGTAATTTTTCCAAAGTTTACTGCTTCATTTTTTGTAATGGCAATTTGCATATACTCCTGAATGTCAGAGTGATCAGCTTAACAGCAATTACTGTACTTGCAAAGTCAATATTTGCCCAGAAAATGAACTTTAACCCCCAAAACACATTTCAACATCATTGCAGTCCTGCCTTAAAAGGAGCAGCTAACATCGTTTTAGTGATTGACCCATTAACACAGGTGTGGGTGTTGATAAGGACAGGGCTGGCGATCAATCAGTCATGATTAAGTAAGAATGACATCACTGGACACTATAAAAGGAGTCTGGTTCTTGGTATCATTGTTTCTCTTCAGTTAACCATGGTTATCTCTAAAGAAACACGTGCAGCCATCATTGCACTGCACAAAAATGGCCTAACAGGAAAGAGTATCGCAGCTACAAAGATTGCACCTCAGTCAACAATCTATCGCATCATCAAGAACTTCAAGGAGAGAGCTTCCATTGTTGTCAAAAAGGCTCCAGGGCGCCCAAGAAAGACCAGCAAGCGCCAGGACCGTATCTTAAAACTGTTTCAGCTGCGGTATCGGACTACCAGCAGTGCCGAGCTTGTTCCGGAATGGCAGCAGGCTGGTGTGAGTGCTTCTGCACGCACTGTGAGGCGGAGACTCTTTGAGCAAGGGCTGGTTTCAAGGAGGGCAGCAAAGAAGCCACTTCTCTCCAGAAAAAATATCAGGGACCGACTGATATTCTGCAAAAGGTACAGGGAGTGGACTGCTGAGGACTGGGGCAAAGTCATTTTCTCTGATGAATCCCCTTGATTGTTTGGGACATCTGGAAAACAGCTTCTCGGAGAAGAAGAGGTGAGCGCTACCACCAGTCTTGTCTCATGCCAACTGTAAAGCATCCTGAAACCATTCATGTGTGGGGTTGCTTCTCAGCCAAGGGAATCGGCTCACTCACAGTCTTGCCTAAAAACACAGCCATGAATAAAGAATGGTACCAGAATGTCCTCCAAGAGCAACTTCTCCCAACCGTCCAAGAGCAGTTTGGCACCCAAAAATGCCTTTTCCAGCATGATGGAGCACCTTGCCATAAAGCAAAGGTGATAACTAAATGGCTCATGGAACAAAACATAGAGATTTTGGGTCCATGGCCTGGAAACTCCCCAGATCTTAATCCCATTGAGAACTTGTGGTCAATCATCAAGAGATGGGTGGACAAACAAAAACCAACAAATTCTGGCAAAATGTAAGCATTGATTATGCAAGAATGGACTGCTATCAGTCAGGATTTGGTCCAAAAGTTGATTGAGAGCATGCCAGAGAGAATTACAGAGGTCTTTAAGAAGAAGGGGCAACACTGCAAATATTGACTTGCTGCATTAACTCATTCTAACTGTCAATATAACCTATTGGTACTCATAATATGATTATAATTATATTTCTGTATGTGATATAAACATCAGACAAACACTAATAAAAACCAGAGGCCAGCAGATCATGTGAAAATGTAATTTTGGTGTCATTCTCAAAACTTTTGGCCATGACTGTATATTACAGTAAATCTTTATTTGTTGCGCATAGCTACCATAAGGGTGGCAGAGGGTGTGGCCGCCCCAGGCCTTGCAATCTCTCTGCACTATCGCTCTGTGCCATGTCAGGATAATGCAATTGCCAAAGCATCGGCGCATACACAGGAAGGTCAGAGTCCCGACATGGTGACGTCATAACTCGTCGGGATTCTCATGTCCTTTGAGTACGCCAGTGCCTCGGCCATTGCTTGATCCTGCTGTGGCTGAGTGTGGTAGTGCAGGGACATTAACATGTTCGTCTGCCTGGTGGAGTCGTCAGGATCCTGGATTAAGTGAGTGTATGATTTTTGTGTAGGTGCATCATACATTGAAGGGGACTTTTATACATTTTAGGGGCTACTGTGGGCGTTCCCCAGTATGGGTCCATTATATGGGAGCTAAAGAGAGGGCCATCATACAGTATGGAGGCTTATTTGGGGTCCATCATTTAGTGTAGAGACCATTGTGGGTGGCCCTAATACAGCATAGATGGTCAATATACAACTTGGGAACTAATGTGGGGGCCATCATATAGTGTGTAGAGTATTGTGTGTTGCCCTAATACAGCATAGAGAGTCAATATACAACTTGGGGACTAATGTGGGGGCCATCATATAGTATGGAGACCATTGTGGGGGCCCTCATACAGTATGGGAGGTAATGTAAGGGCCATCATGAGGAGTGGGGACTACAGAGTGTGCCATCATACAGTTTTAGGGCCATTATACAGTCTGGGAGTCATCATACAGTGTGAGGACTACTGTGAGGGGCATTATATTCTGTTTTGGGGGAGCAGTGAGGACATCATACTATGTATAGGGGAGCTGTGGGCCCATCATACTATGTATAAGGGAGCTGTGGGGCATTATTCTGTGTATAGGACAGCTGTAGGCCCATCATACTGTGCATGGGGGAACTATACAATGGGGGGACTCAGAGGACATTATTAAAGGGATTTCCACTACTAATTTCACCCCATGCCATTAGTCCTAACTCTTCCTAATACACTTTTAGTACCTGCCCTTCTCCTGTAAGCTCATCTATCTGTTGGTCATATATCCTTCTGTTTTGATTTTGCTGGATGCTGCTTTGAAGTGCCATCCATTCAGCTGACAAGCCCTGTGATGTGCTGATCATTAGAAAGTATATCACAGGAAAGGTCAGCTGAAGGGAGGGCACTTGTGAGCTTGGCCATGACTGAGTCTGCTGATGCTTTGAAGTGCCGTCTCCAATTAGAGAGGAGAGTGAAATCTGATCTGAGCATGTGTGCTCAGACTGCTGTCACTCACCTAGACATATCCCTACCACCACCAGGGGAGTGCCCTGCTCTATTTGTCTGATTCAGGTCTCCAGATCGGACGTAGTAGAGCCAGAATCAAAACAGAAGGATATACTATATGACACCCCGGAGAGATGAGCTTAAAAAGGAGCAGGGCAGGTAATAACAGTGTATTAGAAAAGTCTTAGCTGAGAAGAGTTAGGACAAATGAAAGGTGGTTAAATCAGTATCGGAAAACCTCTTTAATAATGTCCCGAGTCCCCCCATGTACAGCTCTCCCATAGACAATATTATTGGCCCACAGTCTGGGTCAGATGGAAAAGACAGGAAAAGCGAACAACTCCATCAGAAAGAATGAGCTGAACCCCTAGATACACCTCTGCAGGCAATCAGAGCTCAGCTTTCATTTTCCTATAGAAACAATTGAGTACATCTTTCATTTAAGCAAGGAACCAATCAGAGTCATAGCTCCCAACCATCCTGGATCCAGCAGGACTGTCCCAATGTGGGGGAGTTGCCCTGCTGTCCTGGGAGGTCAGGGCTATGTCTCAGCTTCCACTCTTTTTGTGCAATGATTTTCCTTCCGTCTTCATTGCTTTATAGCTTCCCCTCCCCTGATTCTTCTCTTTTCTTCAGATCTAGTTTCCCCAGGATTCGAACCCCCAACCTGTATCATTGGAGGCCATAGCAAAATCTAAGAGCCAAATGTGAGGCCCTCCCTGAGAAATGGGGTTACTCAGAGCCGGGTCAGTGTAGGTGTCTTGGGGTTGCAGTCGTGGCCCGGACCCGGTCCGTGCCCAGGGCGGTCACATAAAAGATTTAATGGGCTTTCAGGGTTGAGTGGTATTTTCCGACTACGCCACCTACGGTTTCCGGTGATAGACACCAGTGCTGCTTCAGTCCACTGAGGCCGGTGTTTAAAGGCAGCTTAGATGGGACGGCTCCCCGCAGGCGGAGCAGGCCTCAGGTCAATGTGATGAGGAATGGTGGGTGCAGTGCCGCGCAGGAAATAACTATAAATAAGGCTGAAGCAGGGTGTGAAGTCATCCAGGTTTTTTTTTACTCACATTAAGATGTACTTTAGCCGCAAAGCTTCCCTCTGCTCCTCGCGGCGTACTGCGGTCACCGGGAAGGGGGTCCAGCACTTTCCAGGTACATCAGGAGCACCTGTCGAGACCCCTCTGGTGTGTGTTTCTCTCCTTGGTGAGTTCTCCCACTAAGTATTCTCCTGACTGTATGTGTGGTTAGAACTAGGTGTAAGGCCGGGTCCCACTGGATAAACGCAGGTAGAGAGTTACAGGTGGCGTATGCCGCTCCGGCCGTATCCCCCTGGGATCCTTTTGCCTGTGGAGCTTGTCTCCTCTGCTCCCCTCCAGGCCTTCTTAGGTAGGGACCTTGACCGGGTAGAGACAGTGGTTAACTCTGACCCGCTCCTCGCCTCAAGGCCAGAGAACGAGGATCGTGTATCTTCAGTCGGATGAGGCCTATTACTGAACTCTGGTGGGTGACCACAATCACTGATGAAGATCACAATCAAAGACCTTGAACCCAAGATGGCCGTAGATTAAATATGAATTAGTAAGTGTACCCTAAAAGTGTGTCCTCCACCCTCACCCACTACATGGTTCCCCCTATCTCTGGTCCCGTCCCCCCCCCCCCCATCTCCTATATCCCGGGCCGGGGCAGCACCCTGGTGCATTTAGGCCCCCTACAGGACAGGAGTGGTGTAGTGTTGAGTGATGAAGTAGGGTCCCGAGAAGTGCTCCATCCTTACCCAGAAGAGGAGATACCACACCTCAAGCTGAGGTGCAGTACCCCTGTTGCGACTGAACCCTCAGGGGCGCCACATTCCCCCCTGGTGAAACACAGCACGTCCGCGGGCTGAAAAAGAGTAAAAAGTGGTACAGACATTTCAATTTTTTGTATAACAATAACAATCTTCCCTTTATGGGAGGTAAGGACACTTTAACGTTGCATGGTATATATATAAATATAATATAGTATTAATGTAGAAAAACAGTAAAGAGACATTATGCATGTAGACAGATCAGTAGAAAACATTGTAGAAAAGTGTCAGTTCAGCAGCATGAGGGACCTGTCCCAAACCCTCAACGTAGGCCCTGGGGTGGCTGCAGGGCATGAAGATCCCAAGTTGGACCTCCATTAGAGCCACTTCAGACAGGTTTTGCTTCTGAGGTCTGAGGTAGAAGTAGAAGCGTTTTTTTTGCATAAAACCAATAGGGAGCACCTAAATAGATGCAAAACTATATACAATTGGGAGTCTGTCTACTGCTAGTGTCCGCAGGTACAAATGTCTCTTCCAACTTAAATCCAGGTGTATAAAAGAAAACCAAAAACAGTTCACTCAACTGGGAGATGCATCTCCCGGGGCTGCTCAAAAGCGGTATCCCCACCGGGGAAAAGGCTCTTTTTTGCCGACTGAGCCTGACCGGTCCTCTGTGGGCAGGTGAGTGGGGGCATCCCCTTTGAACACCCTGTGGACGTCCAGGGCGTACCACCCACGCTCCCCGTGTTGGCGGGTGTAGGACACCAAGTTGCCCGGGTAGAGGTTCCGGTCAGGGTGGCCTTGCTCCAGTCGCGGCTCGACGTCCCGCCGGTTCACAAAGACATCTCGGTGGAACTGTGGGCTGCAAATGAAGCCCCATCCAGCCTCCTGGTGGAATCGCACAATTAGGCCCTCCTCCCAGGGGCTTGGACGGGTGGCCTCTGCCTGGCGGGCCCGCGACTTTGCGGCCTTGTTACGCACCTCCAGGCGCTCGCAGCCGACCTCCTTCTGGCGTCGCTCCGTGTCCAATTGGAGGAGTTGCTCACGGCATGTCTCCTCCCTCCTCCGCGCTTCAGCCCGGGTCTCCTGGGGGAAGCCCATCAGGTCGCCCCCCTGGTTGTCCCAGACATACTCGTCTGCCGGCGGGCAGGTGACTGGAGGTGCAGGGAGCGGCAAAAGAGGAAGCTGCTGCAGACCCCCAACTAATGCGGACCAGTCCGGGTTGGGGCAGGTGGATTCCCCATGAAACGCAGGACCTTTTGGGCCAGGAGCCGGGAGGCATAAAAGGTCTCCGGTTACGGCGGTGGCTTGGGCCTCGGCCTCCAGAGCCGATAGCTGCTCCCATATGATGGCGCCCGGGGACAGGGGTGCCAGCAGGATACTTAGGAGCGGTACAGTGCGTCCCGCGCCCGGGATAAGGGTTTCCGCCTTACCCGCTCCTGGTTTGCGCACGGCCTCCTGGGCTTCCTCCGCCTGGCCTGCGGCCTCCATGGACCAACATGACGAGCTCTGGCGGCGTGCCTGGATCCTCTGCAGCACCGCCTCTCTCCACTCCGCGACGACCAATCGCTGGGCCTTCCGGGTCAGGTCCTGGGTTTCTCCTCGGAGGAGCTCGGCCTCCTCCGGGGTCAGGTGTATACCCTTCATGCCGAGGAAGGTGGCAGCTCGTGGAACAGCGTCGGAGGCCTCAGGGGACTTCTCTTCTGCTGCGTCCATCTTGGCTGCAAGGTGTGTTCTCTTTCTCCTCCTTCTTTTAGGGTGGCTCCAGGGCGGCTGGCTGACGGGCACTCACAGGGACGTCCCATCCGTTTTGATGGACACCACTACGCGGACTGACTCTGCTGGAGAGGGAGGTCTGCAGCACTTTTGGCGCCATTGGGGAGCCAGGCCCACGATGGGAGGACTTTGGTCGCTGTTGTTTTGGCACATAATGGTGTCCGTTCTTCTTGGGCGGTGCCACGATAAGTGTAAAACGACAGTCTTTTAGTGGAAAGGAGCACAGTACCCGGCGGCAATGGGGATTTTCTTTTCTGTTGCTGCGGGCACGCAACCCTGCCGACTACGCCAAGTTGTGAGGCCCTCCCTGAGAAATTGGGTTACTCGGAACCGGGTCAGTGTAGATGTCTCGGGGTTGCAGTCGTGGCCCGGACATGGTCCGTGCCCAGGGCAGTCACATAAAAGATTTAATGGGCTTTCAGGGTTGAGTGGTATTTTCCGACTACGCCACCTACGGTTTCCGGTGATAGACACCAGCGCTGCTTCAGTCCACTGAGGCCCGGTGTTTAAAGGCAGCTTAGATGGGACGGCTCCCCGCAGGCGGAGCAGGCCTCAGGGCAGTGTGATGAGGAATGGAGGGTGCAGTGCCGCGCAGGAAATAGCAGGCTGAAGCAGGGTTTGAAGTCATCCAGGTTTTTTTTACTCACATTAAGATGTACTTTAGCCGCAAAGCTTCCCTCTGCTCCTCGCGGCGTACTGCGTCCGCCGGGAAGGGGGTCCAGCACTTTCCAGGTAGATCAGGAGCACCTGTCGAGACCCCTCTGGTGTGTGTTCCTCTCCTTGGTGAGTTCTCCCACTAAGTCTTCTCCTGACTGTATGTGTGGTTAGAACTAGGTGTAAGGCCGGGTCCCACTGGATATACGCAGTGTAAGAGATACAGGTGGCGACTCCGCTCCATCCGTATACCCCTGGGATCCACTAAGCCTCCAGGCTTTTCTGACTGAGACCTGAAGTAACAAAGTCAGATATCGGGGGCCGGTCACCCCTCTTGCAGCAGGAGTCCCTCTGACTAGGCCAGAGTAAGAAATGCAGGTGGCGTATGCCGCTCCGTCCGTATCCCCCTGGGATCCTTTTGCCTGTGGAGCTTGTCTCCTCTGCTCCCCTCCAGGCCTTCTTAGGTAGCGACCTTGACCGGGTAGAGACAGTGGTTAACTCTGACTCGCTCCTCGCCTCAAGGCCAGAGAACGAGGATCGTGTATCTTCAGTCGGATGAGGCCTATTACTGAACTCTGGTGGGTGACCACAATCAGAGACGAAGACCATAATCACTGATGAAGATCACAATCAAAGACCTTGAACCCAAGATGGCCGTAGATTAAATATGAATTAGTAAGTGTACCCTAAAAGTGTGTCCTCCACCCTCACCCACTACATGGTTCCCCCTATCTCTGGTCCCCCCCCCCCCCCATCTCCTATATCCCGGGCCGGGGCAGCACCCTGGTGCATTTAGGCCCCCTACAGGACAGGAGTGGTGTAGTGTTGAGTGATGAAGTAGGGTCCCGAGAAGTACTCCATCCTTACCCGGAAGAGGAGATACCACACCTCAAGCTGAGGTGCAGTACCCCTGTGACGACTGAACCCTCAGGGGCGCCACACCAAAGGCTGCACTGATTTGGTGTGGAGAATTTTTTCTACTTGAATGTGCATTGTAATCTCCCTGATTCCCGGCAGATTGTACTGGTACATAGAACTACATCTGTATATACCAGTGCATTTCTATGCTCCTGTATTCTAGAGGTAAAATAAAAATCAGATTTTTTTTTCCTTTAAAATTAGTAAATAATATTAAAAAAAAATTACAAAAATGTAAATTTTTAGACGCTTTAAAAAAAATCACCAATCAGCAAACAACAGAAATTCTACGGCATTTAACTGTCCATTCAAATGTGGCACCCCAGGGGGTCTGGTTGCCACAGTGGTAGTAATACCATGTCTGGGAGCAAAACAGGAGTTTCCTGGTCAGGGAACACACTACATGCAACACCTCCTGCTCCAGTCCAAAAAAGGATCCTGCCCTATATAACTGGATCAGGAGGCGGGGTTAGGTTAGTTCAGTGTCAGGAGTCAAGCAGGACACTAAGGAGCAAGAAGCCAGGGACTGGAGCTGTGCAGAGCTCGTCCTGGCAGAGTACATACAGAGAACCGGACACCGGAGTCCGAGGCTGTGGGACCCTTCAAGCCCATCAGCAGAAACCGCAAGGCAGGAGATTGCAGGTCTCCTGGCCCACAGAAGCCCGGAGGCTCCGCCACACGAAAGGACCAGTACCGCCACAGAGGAGCGAGAATACACAGGATCCGAGTCGCCAGCCATACGGGTGAGCAGCACGTCACACTCAGGTACGTGGGCTACAATAAGACTATAAGAGGGATAGCCAAAAGAGAACAGTCAGAACGGCAGGCCTACAACTCCACCTGACCAGGGGAGTTCTAGGATTGCTCCCAGACTGACCAGGCCCTCACCCCTAGCAAGTACTCCCGTTGAGGCCTATATAATTACCACCAGTAAAAGATCTGGGACTGCATCATCTGGACTCTGTGATTTTTCTTGCACCGCGACACCCTGCACTATCACCACTACCATCCATACACGCTGCCCTGAAGCTACACTCTTCCTGTGGGGAGTTACACTACCTTGCTGCGCATATCACCAGCTTCAGTGGACTGCTCCGCAGCGGTGGTTACCAATGACCGCAATCCACAGGTGGCGTAGTCGGACTATATAACCTATACACATAGACTACCACTGGTTTGACCGCCCTGGGTCACGGACCGGGTCACCGCCACGGTGACTACTACCCCCAGCATCTACGAGGCCCGGCTCCGGGTACCCCACGGCCCAGGGGGCGCGTCACAAAGAGGATGCGATCTCATGAAAGCTGTGTCCTGTGTAGAGAAAATGCATAAAAAATGCAGCAAAAATGTATCTACTTGCAGTTTTGCTTCTCTAATACCGGATCAATGTTGCACATTTTCAGGGAAGAATTATTCGTACAGTTTATTATATGATTCTTTTCCGCTCATAAATCCAGGACTTGCTAATTATTTACATTCCTGAGGGATTAGTCAGTGCTGGACAGGATCCCGGAAGAATATTTCGGTGCCCTCTGCTGCCCGGCACATCACAGGAGCACAGATATTACCACTTATCTGGTAGCTTCAAATAACCTGTGTGGATGGAGGGATTGGACGGAGATGAGATGTGCAGCCGCTCTGTGGTCAGAAGCTGTCATATCAAACCTCGCCTGATCCTTATTACAGTGCGACTGAACCGTCTTATGTTACACCAGCAGGAGTGACGCCGAGGGGCGGTAACTGATATTATTCCTGTATATGGGAAACTACATTATATTATTATCCTGTATTATACTCCAGAGCTGCACTCACTATTCTGCTGGTGCAGTCACTGTGCACATACATTACATTACTGATCCTGAGTTACATCCTGTATTATACTCCAGAGCTGCACTCACTATTCTGCTGGTGCAGTCACTGTGTACATACATTACATTACTGATCCTGTACTGATCCTCAGTTACATCCTGTATTATATTCCAGAGCTGCACTCACTATTCTGCTGGTGCAGTCACTGTGTACATACATTACATTACTGATCTTGTACTTATCCTGAGTTACATCCTGTATTATACCCCAGAGCTGCACTCACTATTCTGCTGGTGCAGTCACTGTGTACATACATTGCATTACTGATCCTGTACTGATCCTGAGTTACATCCTGTATTATTCTCCAGAGCTGCACTCACTATTCTGCTAGTGCAGTCACTGTGTACTGTAAGGCAGCGCTACTTATTATACTGGGGGATACTCGCTTGCTGCGTCAATCAACTCACATATGATAAGTTCAACAATGCTCAGCAGTTTATTAAACTCCATAAACTGTAGTTCACACATATAAAATCAAACAAGCCCAAGTGGCAGACAGGCCCACTTGGTTCTAATAACAGCCTTCCGCAAGGTAATAATAAAGCAATGTCCATAACACAAAGAGTATTACCTTAGTCGGTTTTAGCTGCTTCAGTCCGCCACCACTGTGGCTCTAAGGCTTGACCACACGTGGTCTCCAGCCCTCCACCCGTCCAAGGCCACTGGCATCTCTCACATACTCAGATCCAGGCTTCACCCTCCAGGACGCTTGTGTGGCACTCCGAGGCTTACTGGCATCCCCCATACTCTCACACAGGGATCCAGGCTTCACCTCCACCGGAGTCCACCAGGCCTCACACGAGCGGTGTTCCCACACACACACACCCAGGGAACAGCCTCGTGCCGCTCACACGGTGCCCACACAGGAGCTCCCAACACACAGGAACTCCTACACACCAGAACACTCCCACACAGGAACACACAGGGTTTATATATCTTGCAGCACACATGCACACATCCACAGATAGGACCTTAACTGATCAGAGTCATGTGTCCACACCCTCTGTGTGCATAAGGACCTGTGTGATGTCACGGTCATGTGACCTGTCAATTAAAGGGGAAGGTACATGGTCATTCAAACACACTGAACCATTAAAGGGATGTCTGCTACATCACATATTCCCCCCCTCTGTTCAAACTTGTGGGGTTGAACACATAATATATAAAACAGTCTATATCCCACAGTTCACACTGAGACCATGCACTTGACCCTTGCGTTGTCCAGCCCCTGGAACATTAAACATTGACATTAGCCCACTCCTTAGGGATCTACCATCTGTCAATGTCATCGACTCCTTCAAGTCACATTTCCGGGTCGTAAACTTGTCAGACTTCCGCCGCTCCCAGCGGCTCCCCCACTCCCAGCGGTCAATACAACAGTGTGACTCCACATGGTTCCGTCCTCTATTGGGTCGATTGTATGGGCCACTCAACCCTGAGTCACTGGAGGTCTCACTACCTCCAAACCCACTCGCAGGACATCTTGAAAGGTCCCTAACCTCAGCTGCTCTGATATTTAGGGAGCCCTTTCTCTGTCTGGTCTCACAGTTTCTAGACGGCTGCCATCTTCTGTTGCTCAGATGATGCTGTCTATCCACTCGCAGTCTAGCGAGATTCAACTTTTCCACCTCTCGCAGGTAGGTCACTCGGTACTCCACCAGCATGCTCATATCTGCAAGACTTTCTTTCGTTCCTACAGCGTAGAACGACACCATGCCGTCTTCATCCGGCATCCAGTCCCGACGATCACGTGGACTGCTTACTTTTACCACACCAGACTTTTTCACCATCATCTGCATGGCTCGGCCATTTCTCCCAATGAGCTCTCTCATCAGAACACGAGGCACCTGGATGACCTCTTCTCGCAGACTGTGAGCCTTTCTCATCAGCTCCAGTTGTCTAGCGGCTTGCTCCGTCTTCAACCGGAGAAACCGCTTCGTGCGAATACATCACCAATATATATGTCACTCAGGATCGCCACCCTCTTCACCGTGACTTCGGTTGTGGACAGGACCACCAGCTGTTTAGCTTCTGAGGTCGAGTACACCTTACAGGCTCCCACGGCCTTCTTAAACTCCTCATGCATGAACTCACGGGTGCATTCTTCCCTCAAGTCCTTGGGTACATCTACGAGGCACTTGTACCGAGACGTTTCGGTCTCACCAGTGGTTTCCAGACGATCAACCAGCTCAGGTTTCAGGGACAACTGACTTCCAGCTTCTTCACCCTGGATGCTTCCCCTGAGCTGACTCACAGCTACAACTTCACAACTTTTCGTCTTGACCACCTCCACTTCACCTTTATCTTCCAACACCAAACTCTTAGCTCTCCTCAGGTCCACCTTCTCATGGTCTAAGGGAGTAAGTGCAACTTGTTTGCCTTTTCTCTTCTCCAAGGAGACCTCGTTCACCACGTGACACTTTGCTAGGCGAACTTTGAGCTCTAAGACTTCTCCTTCCAGCTCAGTTACTCGCCTATCAGCAGTCCATCTCTGAAGCTCTTCCTGCTTCAACTGCTCTTCCAGCAGCAGATCTCTCTCAGACATCTCCGTCTCCAATGCGCCCATTCGGCTCTCAATAGCCAGTCTCTCACGCTTCTCTTGCGTCCACTGGGCTTGTAGCAACTCCTTGAGCTGCTTGATCTCGGCTCAGACATCCACCGAATCCTCCGAGCCCACATCACTCGAGGAGGTCTCAGCTTCATACCTCCCATCACCAGCGGTCAACTCCTGGCCCTGGTCTGTGGCTTTTCCGATGGACTCCTCCATCTTCTTTCGCTCAGCTTCCATCTTGCTGACTGTTTCCTTAAGGTACGTCTCCGCCTTCTGGAGCGTATCACAGGACATCTGTAGCTCCTTCACCTGAGCTTCCAGATCTAGGGTCTTTCCCCGGAGATCATCATTCTCCTCACGAATATCTTGCAGAGTGGTCTCAACCACTTGGCGCACTTGCTCTGCATCCGCCTTATCCTCCTCTAGTTTTTCCTTCACCCTGAGGAGATCCTCATAATCTCTCTTAATCTGTTGCAGTTCCCTACTGCGTTCACCACACTCCTTCCTGGAGTCACACAGCTCCTGGTTGTGCTGTTTGCGCAGTCGTTCTAGAATTTGTTCACGTCCAGAAACTCCATCCTGCCGCGCCTCCTTCTCAGGTTCCAACTGCAAAACCTCTTCCTTGATTTTGCGGCGGTCCTCCTTAATTGCGTGGAACATCTCCTTCCACTGGACAACTTCCTCGTTGCTTTCCTTTAGACTTCGCTGTAAGTCCTTCACAACCTGGTATACCCTCTGCCGTTCAGACTCCAGGCTCTGCTGGTCTGAGGACACGTTCTCCAGGTCCGTCACCTCCTCTTCTGCCTTTGAAGGAGGATCCACCCTTGTAACAATGGCACACACCATTACATTTTCTTTATTTTCACTTTTAGTCAAGACTACAGGAGCAACCTTTTTGTGGCCCTTGCGCCGTCTTCCCGAGGTTGACTTTCTCACCTCATCTATCCCCTCCTGACTGACCTCTCCTTCTACTTCCGTAGGGTCACCGTCAGCTATGGGGTCTGTGTCACTCCCCATGATGTTGTGGACTACCAGGTCACCTCCCCCTTTGACTTCACCCCCTTCCACTGGAGCTACCCCGTTATCAATGGTCACCTTGTCATTTTTAGGAGGTACCCACCCACAATCATCAACAATTTCCAGTTTTCTACACTCCACACTCTTGTGAAAATCCGCCCCCTTTTTAGACTCCGCCCTCTTTTTAACAACCACACCGTCAGGGTAATTTTTGCACAAAAAAATCAGCGACAGTCTTAGGACTCAGTTCACAAGACCTCTTACCACCTCCCCGGGCACTCTGGGACAACACGGGCGCTCCCGGAGAGTCCATAGAATGGTCCACTGCCGCCATTCTATACGGTGCCCACAGCTCCTGCGGTTCCCGCACCATGTCCTGTAAGAGTTTCTCAAATACCTGCTCCGGTCCCAACCGGCCCTTCAAAAGCTCATTAGCTCCAGACACCTCTGCTGCTTTGCTCACAGCCATCACGGTACACTGTTCACACTTGAACTTCACCGCTCTCCCCAAAAAAATTTCGTGGCCCCGCCGAGCCACCGCAACACAGGATTTGAGTGCGATGTCAATCTAAGCAACCCCGCCGAGTTGCAGCAAGATGCTTTGAACTTCGTGAGCCCCGCCAAGTCACAGCAAATCAGGTTTGAGTTCGACGACAACATTCGCAACCCCGCCGAGTTGCAGCAAGATGCTTTGACCTTCGTGAGCCCTGCCGAGCCACAGAAAACCAGGTTTGAGTGCGACGACGACCTTCACCCTGCCGAGTTGCAGCCAGATGCTCCACCACACTCGTCGACCTGTACAGTTGCTCCCAGCAACCAGACTGCAATTGCCCCTAGCAACCAGACTGCAATTGCTCCCAGCAACCAGACTGCAGAGTGCCCCTAGCAACCAGACTGCAGTTGCCCGCACTCTCAAACCACATGTAAGGCAGCGCTACTTATTATACTGGGGGATACTCACTTGCTGCGTCAATCAACTCACATATGATAAGTTCAACAATGCTCAGCAGTTTATTAAACTCCATAAACTGTAGTTCACACATATAAAGTCAAACAAGCCCAAGTGGCAGACAGGCCCACTTGGTTCTAATAACAGCCTTCCGCAAGGTAATAATAAAGCAATGTCCATGTGAATGTCCATAACACAAAGAGTATTACCTTAGTCGGTTTTAGCTGCTTCAGTCCGCCACCACTGTGGCTCTAAGGCTTGACCACACGTGGTCTCCAGCCCTCCACCCGTCCAAGGCCACTGGCATCTCTCACACTCTCATATCCAGGCTTCACCCTCCAGGACGCTTGTGTGGCATTCCGAGGCTTACTGGCATCCCCCATACTCTCACACAGGGATCCAGGCTTCACCTCCACCGGAGTCCACCAGGCCTCACACGAGCGGTGTTCCCACACACACACACACACACACACACACACACACCCAGGGAACAGCCTCGTGCCGCTCACACGGTGCCCACACAGGAGCTCCCAACACACAGGAACTCCTACACACCAGAACACTCCCACACAGGAACACACAGGGTTTATATATCTTGCAGCACACATGCACACATCCACAGATAGGACCTTAACTGATCAGAGTCATGTGTCCACACCCTCTGTGTGCATAAGGACCTGTGTGATGTCACGGTCATGTGACCCGTCAATTAAAGGGGAAGGTACATGGTCATTCAAACACACTGAACTATTAAAGGGATGTCTGCTACATCACAGTACATACATTACATTACTGATCCTGTACTGATCCTGAGTTACATCCTGTATTATACTCCAGAGCTGTACTCACTATTCTGGTGGTGCAGTCACTGTGTACATACATTACATTACTGATCCTGTACTGATCCTGAGTTACATCCTGTATTATACTCCAGAGCTGCACTCACTATTCTGCTGGTGCAGTCACTGTGTACATACATTACTGATCCTGAGTTACATCCTGTATTATACTCCAGAGCTGCACTCACTATTCTGCTGGTGCAGTCACTGTGTACATACATTACATTACTGATCCTGAGTTACATCCTGTATTATACTCCCGAGCTGCACTCACTATTCTGCTGGTGCAGTCACTGTGTACAAACATTACATTACTGATCCAGTATTGATCCTGAGTTACAACCTGTATTATACTCCAGAGCTGCACTCACTATTCTGCTGGTGCAGTCGCTGTGTACATACATTACATTACTGATCCTGTACTGATCCTGAGTTACATCCTGTATTATACCCCAGAGATGCACTCACTATTCTGCTGGTGCAGTCACTGTGTACATACATTACATTACTGATCCTGTACTGATCCTGAGTTACATCCTGTATTATCCTCCAGAGCTGCACTCACTATTCTGCTGGTGGAGTCACTGTGTACATACATTACATTACTGATCCTGTACTAATCCTGAGTTACATCCTGTATTTTACTCCAGAGCTGCACTCACTATTCTGCTGGTGCAGTCTCTGTGTACATACATTACATTACTGATCCTGTACTGATACTGAGTTACCTCCTGTATTATACTCCAGAGCTGCACTCACTATTCCACTGGTGCAGTCACTGTGTACATACATTACATTACTGATCCTGAGTTACCTCCTGTATTATACTCCAGAGCTGCACTCACTATTCTGCTGGTGCAGTCACTGTGTACATACATTACATTACTGATCCTGTACTGATCCTGAGTTACATCCTGTAGATCTTTTATTATAAAAATGAAAAACATAACAAAATTAATAACCAGAAAATGAACAATGTAATGAACTGGTCCAGCCGCTCCCTCTCTCCTCACACACATATTATACATATATACACAATAATAACTACCTACACTGTGACATCTGGTCCAGTTACCAAACAAATAATAACAATATAATAAACAATAACCGACAAATTATATACATACTAATATATACATACTTTTTTTTTTTAAAATAAATAAAATAAAATAAATACTAACTATACAAATATATACAAGACAAAACAAAACCCCCCACACTCGAGCCCACCAGTCCCTCCCCGGCACTGACCTGAGAGCTGCTCCTGCGCCTCATGCCTCAGTCCATGTCCAACGTCCATAGGCCAGATCAGGCAGTGCCAGTTTTTCACCCAAATAACCAGTGTCCCACAAGATGAACCCACCTCCCCCCTTTTCCCTCCACCCAACCTAACACCTACACCCAAACCCATATATACAATATATACAGAAACAAACAATACAATAACCACAACTGATAAAGCCCAAGTTCGGCGCCTGCAGCCCTACATCACTGTCTACTGATCAATAAAACAAAAATCTATGGTGTCAGCAGCAGCCCACCACCAGGAGAGGAGATGACCAGACTAGGGCACACTAAAAGAAAAGCCCCTCCAGAGGAGAGCGGCCCTCCGTGTACCCAGTCTCTCATACTCCAGAGAACGCACCTTCACCAGGTCACCGAGTATGGTCCTAAACACATCGTCCACTGGGAGGATTTTCCGCTGCGTCAATACTAAGCACCGTGCGTTCCACGTGTGATACCTAACCACTGTGCTAACTAGAAATAAGGTGCAGCGGTCCCGACCACGCAGGTCCCCGAATGCTCCATAGGCCCATTCCGCATAAGAGAGACCGGCCAGCCGGGGCCAACCAATGGAGGCGCCCACCCTGTTGTACACCTCTGTGTTAAAGGGACAACGAAGCAGGACGTGGTCCATGGTTTCAAGCATGGTACCACAATGCTCCCGAGGACAGTTCCTGTCCTCAGAGCTCCTACACTTCAGATTGTCCCTCACACACAGTTTCCCATGGAAGCAGCGCCAAGCCAAGTCCCAAACCTTCGAGGGGATCCTGATAGAATTCAAAAGATGCAGACCCACCCCAAGATCCCGACTTGGGCAATCCCTGAGCGCCAGAGGCCTCTGAAAATGGGTCAACAGAACCCTTTTGTCAAGGAGCTTCCTTGGCAGAGTCCTGACCTCCCACATTCCCAGACCCCACCGGCGAATTACCTTCAGAACCACGGTAGCGTAAGCCGGGAGATGTCCATGCGGTGTGCGGAGATCCTTCACTTGTCCTCCTGTCTCCCATTCCTGGAAGAAAGGCTGAAACCATCCCTTACAGGAGAATACCCACGGAGGAGCCCTCTCTTTCCAGAGGTTTGCAATATTGATCTTAATGAAGGTATTCACAAGGAATACCACAGGGTTGACCATACCCAACCCTCCTAGTCTCCTCGTACGGTAAGTAACCTCCCTCTTGACCAGGTTCAGTCTATTCCCCCATAACAGTTGAAAGAACAAACTGTAGACCCGAGTCCAGAGAGGCTCCGGCAAGATGCACACACTGCCCAAATAGATCAGCAAAGAGAGCAGGTAAGTTTTGATCAGGTTTACCCTTTCCCTTAGGGTCAAAGACCAACCCTTCCATTGGTTCACCTTCTGAGTGGTGATCTCTAGCCTGCTGTCCCAATTTTGTTTGGGGTAATCCCCCTGGCCAAATTCGATGCCAAGAACTTTTGCAGAGACTTTGGGTTCTGGAAGGGTGTCCGGGAGATCAAAACCAGGATCTCCTCCTCCCAGCCAGAGACTCTCACACTTATCCCGGTTGATCTTAGACCCGGATGCCTCCGAGTAGCGATTTACCTCTGACATCAGCCATTCTGCCTCTCCATCAGAGGAAACAAAAACGGTGACGTCATCGGCATACGCCACCACTCTCAGAGTGGCTTCCGGTGCTGCCCGGTCCATCCCGATCCCAGCCAACGGTCCACGCTCCACCCTCCTAAGAAGTGGGTCAATCGCAAACACGTACAGTAGCGGGCTCAAGGGACAACCCTGGCGAACACCACACCCAACCTCAAAAGAGCTGCCAATCCAACCGTTGACAAGCGGGAAACTCTCTGCCCCAGAGTACAAGGTCTTAAGCCAATCAACAAACCCCCCCGGCAGGCCATACCTCAGAAGGACAGACCAGAGGTACTCATGATTAACCCGATCAAACGCTTTTGCCTGGTCCAATGACAGCATGTACCCCTTCCAGTGGCCAGCCCTACCCTGCTCCACCGCCT
The DNA here is from genome assembly GCF_046119375.1 of Phyllobates terribilis. Classification (NCBI taxonomy): domain Eukaryota; kingdom Metazoa; phylum Chordata; class Amphibia; order Anura; family Dendrobatidae; genus Phyllobates; species Phyllobates terribilis. The sequence continues at coordinate 761,411,786 of NW_027362764.1, forward strand.
CTCGAACACAGAGTACAGCACTAATTGTACTGCGGCCCGGAACAGAGCAATGCTGGGCCCCCGAAAGGAGCTGGGGTGCAAATTTCACCAGCCGATTAAACAGCACCTTTGCCAAAACCTTCCTGTCTGCATTGAGAAGCGCTATGGGACGCCAATTCTCAATGCAAGATGGGTCCTTACCCTTTGACAAGATGATCAGGGCAGACCTCCTCATTGACTTTGGCAGAGTGCCCGAGGAAAGACACTCATTGAATACCTCAGTCAAGAGGGGAACCAAGGCGTCCTTAAAGGTCTTATAGAATTCAGATGTTAAGCCATCCGGACCGGGAGATTTCTTCAGGGCAAGCCCTTCAATCGCCAACTTAACTTCCTCTTCCCTGATCATCTCTGTCAAAACGCCAAGAGAGGGGTCTACCCCTGGTTCGGGGACGGCTTCAGCCAGAAAAGCCGACATCTCATCCCAATCCAGATCCCTCTTCCCCAAGAGGTGCGAGTAGAAGGATCTGACGACCTCCAGGATCCCTGATCTGGATCTTTTCAGGGACCCCGCAGTGTCAACCAGTTCTGTAACAACTTTACTATTCACTGACATCTTGCAGTTTCTATAAGGGTCGGGCGAGCGGTACTTCCCGTAATCCCTCTCAAAAACCAAAGATGCGTGTCTATCATACTGACACCTCATTAGCAAAGATTTCACTCTGGAGATCTCCTCGCGGCTACCTCCAGTTGAGACAAGATGCTCGAGTTTCCTCCTCAGGCCCTGATACAGGCGGTACCTGTCCAGGCTCCTGAGGCTCGAGAGCTGGCAGAAGAATCTCGCCACCCTTTTTTAAACATCTCCCACCACTCTTACTTACTACTACAAAGATCCAGTAAGGGTACCTGGCTCTGAAGAAAATCCTCAAAGGACTGTCTTATCTCCGCTTCTTCCAAGAGAGACGAATTGAGCCTCCAAAAGCCTCTTCCCATCCGGGGGGTCTCTGTAACATTCAGGGAAAACAAAATCAAACAGTGATCGGAGAACTCCACCTCAACAACAGATACTGCTGAAGAGACGGCTTCCTCCTTTAAATAAAACCTGTCTATCCTGGACCTACAGTTACCTCTATGATAGGTGAACCCCTCGTGGCCTGCGGTGTGCCGGATGAGGACATCCACCAGGTGAGCCTCACTAGCTATACTATTAAGGGCGACGCTATCATAAGTCAGCTTGTCTCTGGAACCTCCTCTATCCCGGGGCCTCGTGACAGTGTTGAAGTCCCCTCCAAAGACGACCTGCCGACTCGTAAAAAGGTAGGGCTTGATCCTCATAAAGAGACACTTCCGGTCCCATTTAGATTGGGGACCATAGATGTTAATGAGCCGAAGCTCTTGTCCCTTCATGAGGACATCTAATATCAGGCACCTCCCCATTTCTAACTCAATAACCCGTCGGCATTCTACCGGTGCGGTAAAAAGGACCGCCACTCCGCTATATGGCTCGGCCGCAAGAGACCAATAGGAGGGCCCGAGTCTCCACTCCCTCTTAGCTATAAACACCTCTGCCATATTTGGCAGCCTGGTCTCTTGCAAAAAGAAAATGTCAGCTTCAACCCGGCTGAGAAAATCAAAGGCCGCAAATCTAGCCATGTTTGACTTAATGCTGGCGACATTAATGGACGCCAGCGTCAACGGAGTGGGTACCGCCATCATTGGTGATTGAGTTAGATGGCTTTCTTCTTCCCACTCCCCTTATCCTCTGCCTCAGAGGAGGAATCCTTCCCCCTCTTTAATGACACAGAGGTGTCCATTCCCACATTTTTCCTTCTTTTTTCGTCCTCGTCTCCGGACTCTGGGCCAGTCCCTCCCCCCAAGGACCTTGCATCCCCAGGAGAAGGAGACTCGGCGCCCCCTGTAAGCTCCGCTGAAGCCGGAACCTCACCCTCAGCCTCCTCCTCAGAGGAAGAGATGTTATCAAGGGCTTGGAACCAGTTAGAAAGACCAACTAGAGGGGAGTCGGTTTTACCTTCCTTAGGTACCTTGGTCAGAGCGGGAGAAGATGTTTTATCTCCCTTCTTTCTCTTCTTTTTGGTGCCGAGCTTACGCTTGTGCTCTAGCCACCGCTTATTATCCTCATCCATACTTTCATAATGGGAGGATTCTGAAGCAGAGGCAGTTTCCTCCCTGTGGATCCTCCTGACCTCCTCATCCAACTCATCATCCCTCGGGGCCTCAGCAGCAACACTGGCATCCAGGACAGGGGCTGCCCCGGTAGTCTGGGGCTCGCCCCGCTCCCTCTCCTGTCTGCGCTTGTCTAGACGCCTCAGCTGGGCAGGCGTCTTTTTATTGCTTTTCTTCCCTGGCCCCTCAGCTCCCCCACCCCTGCTAGTCCCATCTCCAGCAGAATCGGCCTCACGGCTTACTCCCACCGGGGTCTCGACTGCATTAGCAAAGGAGCGAGGACAACGGTTGAATGGGTGGCCTAACTCACCACACAGGTGGCACCTAATCTCTACACAAGAGGCGGCAAGATGGCCGACACCCCCACACAACGCGCATTTCTGCACGGTGCAGTTTGCACTGAAGTGTGTGGGGTCGCCGCACCTGTGACAGAGCTTCGGTTGCCCCTGGTAGAAGACCAGGATACGATCCCTACCCAGGAAGGCAGACGATGGAATGTGGGCAACCGTACCACCTGAACGCTTAAGTTTTACCATAAACGTCCAGGCCCCTGACCAGATACCAAACTCGTCGCGGTTTTTCTTTGGCATCTCCACCACCTCTCCATACCGACCAAGCCATGTCATGATGTCATAGCAAGAAAGCGACTCGTTACGAGTCATCACGGTCACTTTCTTGATCTGGTTTTGGCGAGACACTGCCTGAACGGCAAAGTCTCGCCAGCCGGGCTCATTTTTTGCCAACTCATAATTCGCCCAGAAGAGCTCAAGCCCCTCCTGCCGAACAAAGCTGACATCAAACTCAGGCGTGGAATAGGGATGTATCAAGGCGTAGATGTCAATCGCCTTGATGCCCATCCTCAGCAGGAGCTCCACAACTTTAGACCTTGGCGGACATGCATCACTGCCCCTCCACCGAAGACGGACCACATTCCTACGCACACTGCCTGGCCCGGCTGTTGGGAGGGACAACACTGTATCTCCCCCTTTTTGCTCTCGGAAGGCCCCGAGGCCATGCCTCTCTATCCAGAAGGATAGATCAACCTCTCGACCCTCTACCATTAGTGATCTCTCCCCCTTCTTTAGAGCCTCCAGAAGGCGCCGTTGCAACATGCCGTCCCCAAAGCCCGGAGACGAGGAGGATGCCCTATTTGCCCCGGAGGTGACACTGGCATAACTCTGGACAGGTGTTGCCACCCCCGGGGGGGCAACCGGACCAGTGACCACATCAGCCCCAACAGTATCACCATTACCCACCTCCATCTCCCCCTCCACCAAACCAGCAACCACACCACTAGACAATGAATTATCCTCATTCACCTCCACCACCACATTCATTCCTGCTGGACCAGTAACAATGGTGGATGACCTTTTGACCTCCGCATCAGGCACAAGGGGCTCAGTCACCTCCATAGAACTGGAGGCGACCTCACCCCCGGTCTTATGTGTGCCCTCCACATCATCGGTCGGTAATTTCCGCTGTTTGGCATTTGGTATAATGTGCCGCTGATCTCTAGCTGCAGTAAGGCGCCTCTGATCTTTAGCATCAGGATCTTCCGGACCAGCGACGCCAACACAAAATAGCACTTTCGTGGGAGGACTGGAACGCTCAGCCCCAACTGCCCCCTCACACTGCCGCCGCTTCTCAACTAAGTGATCAGCGGCAACAGCATTCAGAGGCGCCGAGGCTACCGGAGCTGCCCCCGACACCGGGCTGCTCCCCCCTGCCACTGGGGAGCGCACCACAGCATCGTGACCTGATGGAACGCCCGCCGCCGGGCCGCCCTCACTGTCCAGCCTCTCGGCTGATGCACCTCCTGCTGCGTCCCCGCTACTACAAGCAGAGACGGAGCTCCGCGCCTTTCCCCGCGCTTTTGCAGCTTATCCACAGCAGAACCCGTGTTTGGCTGGGCAACGGGGCTTATACAGCGAGCTGAGCCTGCCGCCGACTCAGGGGGTACAGGGAGGGGGGCATATACGTATCTTACCGCTTCCTGCAGCTTTGGCTTGGTCTTCTTTGCCTTTTTGTGGCCCCCAGGTGCCTCTTCTGGTAGATCGTCACCAAGATGGAAGTTTTGGAGGCACACTGGGGACTCCAGGAGCTTAATCTCCGCCATTAGCGCCCCTCCCTGGCCGCTGCTGTCACTGTCCTCCCCAGGGCCGGCAGAACTGCGACCGGATGTCACTGTCGCCTGTCCTGCAGGGAGCTCGCTGCACGTGGCCTGCGGGTGACTTTGCAGGCTGCCAGGTGGGGCTTGCTGCTGGTTATCATCACTCTCATCATCCACCTGCCTCTCAGGCTGCAGCCCTATCTGCCTTTGCTCTCTGGTATCAGCCATTTCTCTAAAGCGGTCTTCATTTATAAGTTTTTCTTTGAAAGGACCACTCTGCTCTCTGATGGTGGCTTTCCTAAGTTCCAGGCGTTGAATTTCACTGCTCAGTCTTTTTACCTCGGCTTGGAGTTTTGCCTTCCTTGGTTTGGAGGCCCCCGCAGCTTTGGCGCTTGTGCAGCGCAGCTCCTCCCGGAGCCTCCTGATGAGCTTACTGGCATCTTCATACTCACGGAGGCGGATCATGACCCGGGAGGCATAGGTGGACACAGACTCCCGGGGTCCCAGCAGCGCCCATTCCCCCTCAGGAAGGTTGGCCTCACCTCCGTGAGCACTCAGCTTTCCTCCGGAAGGAGCGCCATCTTGCACGCCGCTGTCAGGCTTTTCCTCCATGCTGGAAGCCTTGCGGCTTCTGGGGGTCTCCACAATCCCGGGGGGAGTAGGAGCCACATTGCTGCGACTCCTGGTGCAGCGTCTCACCCCCGAGTCCTCTGATGTGCAGGCCGGTTGCTGGTTTCTTTCTTACCCCCGCCGGCCTGGTTCGGGAAGCAGAAGCCTGGGACTTGGCTCCATCACTCATCCCAGAAACCCGCTCCCTCCCTGGGAAAGAGAGAAAGCAGGTCCCCAGGTGGAGAGGTGTTGGTTTCTCAGAGATCAGGAGCTCACAGCAGGGTCTGCAGCCACCACACCTGCAATCACCACACTGACTAGCAGCTGATCAGAGCTGCACCCAGTATGCTGCTGGTGCAGTCACTGTGTACATGCATTACATTACTGATCCTGAGTTACATCCTGTATTATACTCCAGAGCTGCACTCACTATTCTGCTGGTGGAGTCACTGTGTACATACATTACATTACTGATCCTGAGTTACATCCTGTACTATACTCCAGAGCTGCACTCGCTATTCTGCTGGTCCAGTCACTGTGTACATACATTACATTACTGATCCTGTACTGATCCTGAGTTACATCCTGTATTATACTCCAGAGATGCACTCACTCTTCCGCTGATTACTCAGGATCTGGCTAAGGAATGCCAGAGTCTGGAGTCATCACAGTGTCAGTTGCAGTGTCAGATAATTAAATTGAAGAATACCTCCTATAGCCCTCCACTCGCGGCAGTGGCTGTGATGGCAGTACCCTCTGATGTACAGTTGGTCTCTCCCAAACCTGTAATGGCCCTCCCTGATACATTTTCGGCAGGGAAAGGCCAGTTTAAGATCTTCAGGGAGAGCTGTGTTTTATTTTTTACCCTGCACCCCAAGTTGTCAGGGGAAGAATTCCAGCGGGTGGTAATAATCATGTCCCTACTGCGAGGAGGTCTTTAGACTTGGGCATTTTTCTTGTCCCCGTAAGCCCCAGAACGGTTTTCTGTTGATACCTTCTTTGACACTTTACGCCTGATACATAACAAACATAACAGGATCCAGGTCGCTGAGGCTAAGATCATGAACTTGGCAAAGAGGGGTCACACAGCTGAGGACTACTGTATTGAGTTCCACCAGTGGTCCACTGCAGTGCTATGGAACGATGCAGCTCTCAGATGCCAGTTCCACAAAGGCCTTTACGAAGCCCTTAAGGACGCTCTAGTCCTTCATGACAACCCTTGTTCTATGGCGGAGGCTATGACCCAGGCCATACGAATGGACTGCAGAATCCATGAAAGAAGTGGTGTACAGCAGGCTACCCATTACACTTCCCCAGAGCAGTTCCATATACCGGAGGTGGAGCCATTTGAGGTTAGAGTTGTCAGTCTTCGTGTTGTGGAGAAAAGACATAGACAAGATCTTGGACTCTGTACTGTGGCCTCTCTGGACATTTTCTGAAGAATTGCCCAACTCGTCCCCAGGCTAGCAAATCATCAGGAGAACATCTGAGTCTGGTCAAAGAGGTCACCCAGACTACCAGGTACCTTTCTCTTCCTCTGATAAAGTGCAGATAAATATGGTGCTATTCCTTCGAGAACCAGGTGTTATCAACATTGGCATTCATTCACTGCGGGTCTGCAGCTAACTTTGATTCGGGACTGGTTCTAAAGTTAGGGTTAGGGGCAGTTAGTTTAGAAAGACCCATTCAAATCTTCGCCCTTGACAAGACACCGTTAGCCTGGTAACAGTGGATTTCACGCTCTAAGTGGGAGCACTCCACTCTGAATCTGACGCACCCCGGAGCCGGGCCTGTAGATGCTGGGGGTTGTAGTCACCGTGACGGTGACCCGGTCCGTGACCCAGGTGGTCAATCTAAGGGTAGTTTATGTATATCTGTTATGTATAGTCCGACTACGCCACCTGTGGAATGCGGTTATTGGGAACCGCCGCTGCGGAGCAGTCCGCTGAACCTGGTGGTATGTGCAGCAAGGTGGTGTAACTCCCCACAGGAAGAGTGTAGCTCCAGGGCAGCGTGTATAGATGATGGTGGTGGTAGTGCAAGGTATCAGTAATGACAACACGGAGTCTTTGCAGTGCAGTCCCAGGGTCTTTACTGTTGGCAATTATATAGGCCCCAACGGGAGTACCGGCTAGTGATGAGGGCCTGATCAGTCAGGGAACAATCCTAGAGTCCTCCTGGCCAGGTGAAGTTGTAGGCCTGCCGTTCTGACTATACTCTTTGGCTATCCCGCTTTGGCTATACCTTGTGTATTCCTCACTCCTCTGTGGCGGTACGGGTCCTTTCGTGTGGCTGAGCCTCCGGGCTTCTGTTGGGACAGGAGACCTGCAATCTCCTGCCCTACAGTATCTGCTGCTGGGTATGCAATCCCCACAGCCTCGGACTCTGGCGTCCGGTCCTCTGTGGATACTATCCAGGACGAGCTAACTCCAGCTCCAGTCCCTGGCTCTTTACTCCTCCGTGTCCTACTTGACTCCACACACTGTACTCTAGACTCCGACTCAAACTCTCTAACCCCGCCTCCAGATCCAGTTATAAAGGGCAGGATCCTCCCCTTTCTGGTCTGGGGCAGGAGGTGTTGCAGGTAAAGTGTTCCTGACCAGGAAACTCCTGTTTTGCTCCCAGACATGGTATTACTACCACTGTGGCAACCAGACCCTCCGGGGTGCCACATTCCCCCCTAGTAAATTTCAGTACTCCGGGACTGAGCATATTTTGCAAAAATATAACAGATAACAATAAACAATAGCAATAACAATACATGAACACATTTACAGGCATTACAGTCCTTATAGGTCACGGTATCATCCGTAACCAGGTGTCCCTTTTCACCCAACAAGGTGCAGTTGTAGAATGGGGGACCTGTCCAAAACAAACCCCAAAGTTGGCCTTGGGCATGGCTGCAAGGCTTAGGCAGTCCCGTTGGACCACAAGTAGGGCCACGCCAGACAGGTTTTTGTTTGGTGGTCTGTTGCAAAGGGGGCACTTTATAGGTGCAACTATTTACAGGGTAAGTTTTTGGTTACTCACTGTCCATAAACTGAAAGTCTTTGAACCCTGTCGAGTAACTGGAAAAACATAATTAGTACACACATATAAAACATTTCAACCTTTGCAATACTACAGTTATAGTTAACATCTAAATCCTCCAGCGAGCAGGGAGTTGACCTCTGGTGCTTCTGGTAGATCTACGTAACACACTGTCTACCCGTGTTCTACCTTTGTCCCCTGTATTTACCCCTGGTGTGGTGGGTTCAATGTTCACCACACTACAGGTGTTTGGAGGTGTCTCTGGTAGGTTGGGCAGCTCCCTATGGATCCTTTGGCTTACCGTGGGTACGACAGGTTCGCTACTAGCAGAGGGTAGATTCTCCTGGTCTGCTGATGAGGAATCTTCTGTCTCTGGGGCCAATGGTTCTTCCAACTCTACTGGGACTCCTACAGCTCCCTGAGGGGCTGGTTGGGGAAATGTAAGGACTGGCACAACAATGGCATTATTCACTTGCGTCCGTGACCGGGGAAACTCTCCGAGTACTGTGCTGACCATTTCTTCCACTTCCTCTGCGGGTTGAGGGATATCTTGGCCTTCTTCAGCATGCTGTAGCTGCTCGGGACATTTCTTCAGGTGGTTTCTGGAAACCGTTGCTGTCGTTTCTCCTCCATCCTTACTTATGAGGTACACCTTGGTGTTATCATGCCTTGATAGTAGAATAGTGTACGGCTCTTTTTCCCACTGGTCATCCAATTTATGGAGCCGCCTTTTTCTCTTTAGGACTTGCTCTCCAGGTGACAACGGGGCAGCAGGTGCATGTTGATTGTAAGTCTTCTCTTGCCTTTCTCTTGCTTGGGACAGACTTCTTTCAACACTTTCCTGTACCTTACGGTATTGCTGTTGCCGCTCAGTATCCCAATCCGCATCTGGTGAGGCGTCCTCTGGTGTCAGAACTCCCATATCCAGATTGATGGGCAGCTTACCAGGTCTTGCTCTCATCAGGTAAGCAGGTGTGCAGTTGGTGGAATTCACTGGGATGTGATTGTAGAGATCCACCAGGTCCGGCAACTTTTCTGGCCACAGGCTGCGTTCCTCCAGGGGCAACGTCTTCAGTAGGTCTATCACCACCTGATTCATCTTTTCACACATCCCGTTGGTCTGGGGATGATAAGGCATTGTACGGATCTTCTTGCAGCCGTACAGGTTGCAGAATTCTTGGAATACTTCTGCTTCGAAGGCCGGACCTTGGTCAGTTAGCACACGTTCTGGGTAACGATGCGGGCGACAGAAGTGCTGTTGGAAAGCTCTGGCTGCTGTCTGAGCCGTTTGGTCCTTGACTGGCACTACTACCAGGAACCGGGAGTAGTGGTCTACGATGGTGAGAGCATAGACATAGCCTGACCTGCTCGGGGATAGCTTCACATGGTCCAGGGCTACCAGTTCGAGTGGCTGCTTGGTGATGATGGACTGCAGGGGAGCCCTCTGGCTGTCACTGACTTTTCTTCGAAGGTTGCATGGTCCGCATTCTCAACACCATCTCACGACTGCTTTCCTCATGCCAACCCAATAGAACCTTTCACGTAGCAGGACTTCCAGCTTCTTCCATCCAAAATGTCCCGCTCCATCGTGGTACGCTTCCAGGACCATAGACGCATCTCGCCTCGGGACTACCACCTGCCAGACCAGCTCATGTGTCCGGGAGTTGACAGTTCTTTGACACAGCTTCCCTTCATAGATGAACAGCTTGCTCTTTTCTTTCCACAGCTGTTTGGTCTCTTCTGGAGCATCTGAATCAGGGTATGAGTCAGCTTGTGTCAGCAACTCTTTGACTAGGCGGACAGCTGGGTCACTATCTTGAGTCTCTGCCCATCCATGATGGGGCAATGGATTGAACGTGGCTTCTCTGCTGGCAGAGCACCTGTTCTTCACACAATGGGAGCACTGCTTTATCCCATGGCGGTGGAACGCGGGGATTTCTATCTCTTCCAGCTCCTCTGGGTCTTCTGCCCCGTCTGGCAAGTTAGGCATTCTGGACAGCGCATCTGCGTTTGCATTCTTGTGCCAAGCCCGGTACTTGATGGTGAATTCGTAATTAGACAGTCAGGCCATCCATCTTTGTTCCAGGGCACCAAGTTTTGCAGTGTCCAGGTGTGTCAGCGGGTTATTATCCGTGTACACAGTGAATTTGGACGAGGCGAGATAATGTTTGAAGCGCTCAGTCACAGCCCAGACGATGGCAAGGAACTCCAACTTGAAGGAGCTGTAGTTTTCTGGGTTTCTTTCTGTGGGCCTGAGCTTCCTGCTGGTGAAGGCTATCAGCCTTTCTCTGCCTAGCTGGATCTGGGACAGCATAGCTCCTAGTCCCACGTTGCTCGCATCCGTGTGAAGGATGAAGGGTTGGCCATAATCAGGGTAGGTCAGGACCTCGTCTCCTGTTAGGGTCATCTTCAACCTGGTGAAGAACTCATCTTCCAGCTTGTCCCATTTGAATGGTGGCTTCTGGTTCTTGGCCTTCCTCGACTGGCCTATCAGGAGGTCCTGCATGGGTGCCGCCATCTTGGTGAAGCCTGGTATAAACCTTCGGTAGTAGCCTACCAACCCGAGGAACCGCCGCACTTCTTTGATGGCGGAAGGTCTAGGCCAGTCCTTGATTACGGTGATCTTGTCGGGGTCTGGTGCTACACCGTCAGCGCTCACCACATGCCCTAAGTACTGTACTTTGGGCTTCAGCAGGTGGCACTTAGACGGCTTCACCTTCAGGCCAAAGCCAGCCAGGGCTTCAAACACTTCCGCCAGGTGCTTCAGATGATCCTCATATGTCTTGGAGTATACTATGACGTCATCCAGGTACAGCAGGACTGTCTCGAAATTCTTATGCCCTAGACAGCACTCCATCAACCGCTGGAAGGTTCCTGGGGCGTTGCAGAGCCCGAATGGCATGCAGTTGAACTCGCTGAGGCCCATCGGGGTGGTGAATGCGGTCTTTTCCTTATCCGCCTCTGCTACAGGAACCTGCCAATACCCACTAGTAAGATCCAAAGTAGAGAAATAATTAGCAGATTTTAACGCAGCCAGTGACTCCTCTATCCTGGGTAGCGGGAATGCATCTTTATGTGTTATGCGGTTAATTTGCCTGTAGTCTACACACATTCTCATTGTGCCATCCTTTATCTTTACAAGAACTAATGGAGCTGCCCAGGGGCTACAACTGTCTCTTATTACCCCAGCCTCCTTCATCTCTCGCAACATCCCTTTGGCATTTTGGTAGTGTGCTGGCGGTACAGGCCGGTACCTTTCTTTAATGGGTGGATGGTCTCCCGTGGGGATATGGTGTTGAACCCCTTTTACCAGCCCGAAGTCGAGTGGGTGTTTACTGAAGACCCTTTCATACTCTTGAACCACTCCTTGTTTTTGGTATTGAGGGGTGGAGTCAGTGCCCACATGCAGCTTCTGACACCAGTCCTCCATCTGTCCCTCGGAACCATTACCCTCCGCCTGGTTGGATGGAGGTAAGGGTTCCACTGTTTTTATAGCATTTTGATTGACGGTAAATAGCTTGGCTAGGGAGGCATATCAGGGCAAATGGACTTCTTTTTCCCCAATGTTCAGGATGCGGACTGGCACTCTCCCATGGCGGACATCAACCACCCCCCTGGCTGTCAAAATGGTGGGCCTACTGTCAGAGTAGACGGGCTCTACCAGGGCCTGGTAATCTCTACCCCGGAGACCGATTGCTGCCCGGCACCATATCAGCATTTCACTTCTTGGGGGCATGGCAATAGGGAATGGGTCACTCATCCTGACACTGCCAATTTCACCACCAGACAGTTCTACCTGTTGTCTTTTCATCAGGGCTCTGATCTCTCTTTGTAGAACCTGCTGCCGGCTGGAACTGGCGGTCTCCGCAACCTGCTGTAACAAGACAATTATTTCTGCAAGACAATTTTCAATGACATTAGTGCCTAAGGTTATCATGGGATGACTTTCTCGGCGATCAATGTCGACAATAATCAGTCCTTGTGCTGGCAGTTCGACTTTGCCAACATTTATGGTCACTTCTTTGTACCCCACCTGAGGTACGGGTTGACCATTACTAGCATAAATACTCAAATGTTCATCTGGACGGCGGGTAATGTCCGAATCAGTCCAGTACCGTTTGAAAAGAATGTAGGGGATGGTGGTCACCTGGGACCCAGTGTCCAGCAAAGCGCTCATTGGAAAGCCGTCCAGCACGATAGGTAGGACTGGTCGTCTTCCCACATATTTGTCTCGCCAGCTTGATGGGCCTGGTGGTCTTACGCCTGGGGGTTGGCCCTCTGCCCCAGGTTTTGCTCGTTTTAAATTACAGTACCTTGCATAATGTCCTGGCTTGTGACAGCGGCGGCAGATGGGTTGTCCGTCCTGGTCGTAGCGGTCACTGTTCCTCCCTCTGGTTGGTGGAATCCTCCTCTGGAAGCCAGCTGGATCTTGCCTTTGGGGGACACCTGCAAGGACTGCACAGTTTTGGTTAGCGCAGCTACACTTTTAGTCAGTTCTTGGACCTGATGGTGCAGGTCTGTAGACGGGGCATTGTCCAGAGTCTGTGCATCAGCTCCTACAGGCTCTGGGGAAAAGGGTACCACCTCCTGTTGGTAGGTGATTGCTGGGCGCCGATGAGATGTAGCGCCACCTGGTGTTGACTCTCGCAGCACCCGGATGGCTCTGTCTTTAAATTGTGCAAAGTCCAGATCAGGATTTTGCAGAGCCATTATGCGTAGCTAGGTTCGGTGGGCGCTGGACAATAGACCCTCAATAAACTGCTCAGTTAACAGTCTGTTCTCATCACGCACACTGTCAGGGTCTACTTGTTTGATGGCCCTCAGCGCCTCCTGCAAGTTTAAAGCATAGTCCCGTACACTGTCCTGCGCCCGTTGTTTGCACCCATAAAACTTCATTTTTATCTCAGCCGTAGTGCTTGTGTCAAAAGTGTCCTTTAGGCAGGCCAGTATCTCCTTTACAGTCCCTTTGTCCCTGGTTGACCAGGACTTTACTTCTCTCTGGGCTGCACCAATCAACTGGCCTATGAGGATGCTCACTTTATGCTCCTCAGACAGGGGGCATACTTTAAATAAGCTGCTCAGTCTTTCTTTAAAGTCACTCAGGGTGTGTGACTCTCCTGAGTACTGGGGCAACCACGCCGCTCCCGGTATATATGGCATGGAGAACGGCATCACTGCGGCAGTGGCCGCGCCGGTGGTTGAAGTTCCCTCCATATTGGGCGTCTGCTTCCCCCCTAGTGAACCGTGGCCTACCTTCTTTCACTTTTCATCTGTAGGCCGCAGTTCCGCAAGCGATGGGCTCCGTTGAGGACCTGGCGTTGCTTGCTTCTGACGTCAGCGCTCGCTGGGGTTCCTTCCAGGACCTGGCGCTGCGTCAATGCATGAGGCGGGGCTTGGGCTTTGCACGCTTCCAGTGGTTACGCCCCTCTTCTTCCCACGTGGCGATCTGGAAATGGCGGCCAATGGCGGGAAACAGCGGTAATTGGCGGGAAAACCTCACCACGGTTTGCGACACAGTTCGTGAAGGCGCACAGTACCCGGTGGTAACGGGCACATAATCCTGCCGACTACGTCAAAGTTGACGCGCCCCCTGGGCCGTGGGGTACCCGGAGCCGGGCCTGTAGATGCTGGGGGTTGTAGTCACCCGGTCCGTGACCCAGGTGGTCAATCTAAGGGTAGTTTATGTATATCTTTTATGTATAGTCCGACTACGCCACCTGTGGAATGCGGTTATTGGGAACTGCCGCTGCGGAGCAGTCCGCTGAACCTGGTGGTATGTGCAGCAAGGTGGTGTAACTTCCCACAGTAAGAGTGTAGCTCCAGGGCAGCGTGTTTAGATGATGGTGGTGGTAGTGCAAGGTATCAGTAATGACAACACGGAGTCTTTGCAGTGCAGTCCCAGGGTCTTTACTGTTGGCAATTATATGGGCCCCAACGGGAGTACCGGCTATTGATGAGGGCCTGATCAGTCTGGGAACAATCCTAGAGTCCTCCTGGCCAGGTGAAGTTGTAGGCCTGCCTTTCTGAGTATACTCTTTGGCTATCCCGCTTATAGTCGTGTTGTAGCCCATGTCCCTGAGTGTAATGTGCTGCGCTCACCCTTATGGCTGGCGACTCGGACCTTGTGTATTCCTCGCTCCTCTGTGGCGGTATGGGTCCTTTCATGTGGCTGAGCCTCTGGGCTTCTGTTGGGCCAGGAGACCTGTAATCTCCTGCCCTGCGGTATCTGCTGCTGGGTATGCAATCCCCACAGCCTCGGACTCCGGCGTCCGGTCCTCTGTGGATACTATCCAGGACGAGCTATCTCCAGCTCCATTCCCTGGCTCTTTACTCCTCCGTATCCTACTTGACTCCACACACTGTACTCTAGACTCCGACTCAGACTGACTAACCCCGCCTCCAGATCCAGTTATAAAGGGCAGGATCCTCCCCTTTCTGGTCTGGGGCAGGAGGTGTTGCCTGTAAAGTGTTCCTGACCAGGAAACTCCTGTTTTGCTCCCAGACATGGTATTACTACCACTGTGGCAACCAGACCCTCTGGGGTGCCACAAATCCATCTCCTGTTTTGTGTTGGATAATTTACCTGATGAGTTGGCACTGGGGCTTCCATGGTTGCAGCTTCACAATCCTGTAATTGACTGGTGTCAGAAGGAGATTGTTAAATGGAGCTCCAGTTGTTGCAAGAAATGTCTAAAGACTGTACAAATATGCTCCGCTAGTCTGAAGGGTCTGCCGGGTACCTGAAGGACTTCGGAGATGTGTTCTCGGAAAAAGAGGAGGAGATACTACCTCCCCATCATCCTTATAATTGTGCTATTATCTTATACCTAGCGCCAAAGTGCCTAAAGTTCGCCTTTACTAGTTGTCTAGGCCTGAACGGGCCGCCATGAAAGAATATGTTAACGAAAGTTTAAGGAAGGGTCATATCCGTCCTTCCTCCTCTCCGGTAGCTGCCGGATTTTTCTTTGAAAAAAAGAAAGATGGTGGTCTGCGTCCTTGCCTCGATTTTCGAGAACTAAACAAAATCACTGTTAAAAATACTTACCCACTTCCACTCATCCCTGACCTTTATAATCAGCTTCTGGGGGCTAGGGTGTTCTCTAAACTTGATCTTAGAGGAGCTTAGAATTTGATACGCATACGGAAGGGTGATGAGTGGAAAACTGTGTTTTTAACGTCTGAGGGTCTATTTGAAAACATAGTCATGCCATTTGGATTATCTAATGCATCTGCTGTGTTTCAAAATTTTCTGAATGATATTTTCTCTGATTGCACTGGAAGATATTTTGTGATTTACCTGGATGATATTCGAACTTTCTCGCCAGATTTGGACTCTCACCAGGAACATTTCCTTATTGTGTTACAAAGATTAAGGGAGAACTCTTTGTTTGCTAAATTAGAGAATTGTGTTATTCTGTTCAGGAAAATTCATTCTTGGGGTTCATCTTGTCAGCAGAAGGGTTTAAGATGGACCCTGGGAAGGTACAGGCCATAATTGATTGGGTTCAGCCTAGTGATCTTAAGGCTTTGCAGCGTTTTCTATTATGGGCAGCATGTTGGCTCGGTGGTTAGCACTGCAGCCTTGCAGTGCTGGGGTCCTGGGTTCAAATCCCACCAAGGACAGCAACTCCAAGGAGTTTGTATGTTCTCCCTGTGTTTGCGTGGGTTTCCTCCAGGTTCTCCGGCTAGATTTTCTGGAATTGGCAATGGAGCAATTCTCTCCAATACCTCATCCACTGGAGGGGATAAGGACCAGAGGAGAGTTTCTGGGTCCTAGTTCAAGATGTGAAGGCCGATCGGTTAGTTAGAGCCTTCCATCTAAAATTTCCTGGGAAGCCTGGGGGTCCTAGAAGAGGGGGTACTGTCACAGTTCCGCCCCTCAGTGTGTCTGGGTTGAAGTTACTTATTAATTAATAGAAAAAGCCTCGGCACTCAAATATTTAAAGCGGTGACATTTTATTTGCAGTCCATAAGCATAGATTATTTGCAGTCCATAAGCATAAAAAACGTTTCGGTCATAGTGACCTTCTTCAGTTAACTGCAAAATGTAGAACAATGTAAATACATTGGCATCACAGTTTTATACAATTATCAATATCAGTGTTACATATTATCCCGGTTCAGGGATTACAACGTGGGAGGGAAGACAAAACAAGGATTAAACAAATGGAATAATAGGATAGGGGAGGGGAAAGGGCCTAAAAGGAAGAGCGGATGGCTATCCATACCAAACTAGAAATACGGCATGGGGACCTACCGTTTGCAGTGTATAGAAGGGTTTGGATAGTTAAATCCTAAGGGATCAATACGATGCGGACCACCTGGGGATAGAGGCTATGGTGAGCATATACTGTGTTATGTCCATTGTGGACAGAAAGGAGGGACAACGTGCTCTTGAAATACCTTAAGAGTGAGGGACTTGACAGGCTCCACAACGCGGTGTCCACCGCTTGTTGTTGCGGCCTGTTGTGGGAAGGGGTCCTTTATATAGGGGGCGACTATCACCTGTCTGACCGCTGTAAGCGGAGACAGGAAACGAGGAACCGGAAGTAGGATGACGTCACCAGAAGTGACGTTCATCTCGGACGCTTGCGTTCCAAGGCTGCAGTATCTGCGTTCCAGCGCACAGGAAGGGGTAATCCGCGCTAAGGGGATTCAGTCAGGGCATGAAGAGGAAGGAGAGGAGGCAGAGGAGAGGACCAAGGAGAGGAACATCTGCAAATGCAAAAAATAAGGATCAGCATTGTCATGTTACATGCATGAATTACACAATTACATACAAGGCAGTACAATATCCGGGACCTGGATGGTTCCAGAACATGATAACATCGTGGCATAGATAGGATGGACATAGTATATGGACTACATCTTCTGTATATTACCACCAAACGTGGTGCAGTAAGCAGTATATATAGTCCATCTCTATCTAAGTGTACATGCATATACCCTTCATGAGTACATTTAAGATCATTAATACAAGGTTCTGGGGATATTGTGGGATGTACAGGAAGCCCCTATGCTCTAGATCCCACAATAATAGCTAAGTGAAGGAGAGAAGGTCGTATTCCCTGTTAAGTCCCTTGGGGGAAAGGGACTCCAGTTTGTGGATCCAATGTGCCTCCCTCTGCTTGAGGAGGCGGATACGATCACCTCCACGTCGTGGCTGTTGGACCTGTTCCAGAACCTGAAACCTCAGTTGGGAGATATTATGTCCGTTGTTAATAAAGTGGTGGGGAATGGGTAATAGTAGATTTTTGCAGCGTATCGTAGATTTGTGCTTTGAAATTCTGTCCCTAATAGGTTGTGTGGTTTCTCCTATGTATATCATGCCGCACGGGCATTTGATCAAGTATACCACGTAGGAGCTTTCACAAGTGTAATAGCCCTTGATATTGTATTGCTTGCCCGTATGAGGATGATAAACTGTATTGCCTTTCATGACGTTGCTACATTGTCTACACTGGAGACATGGGAAAGTTCACATTCTGGGATTCTGGAGGAATCTCTGGCTAGGTCCCAGTTTAGTGCTGCCAATGTCTGCTCGTACAAGGGAGTCTCTGAGATTACGGGCCCGCTTAAAACAGGGCATGAACGGTTTCTGGAAACTGGTGATGGATGGATATGCAGTGCCTAAGATGTTCCAGTGTTTGCGAATTATTTTATGAAGAGTATAGGCAAATGGGTGGTATGTGTGGATGAATGGAATGCGCTCAGAATTGTCTGAGCGAGGTCCACTCGGACCTGCTTGTTGAGACTGTAAGGTAGATGGAGGGTAACCCCTTGCTATGAACTTGGAGCCCATCTCCTGTAACCTTTGTTGCCGAATGACAGGATCTGTCACTATCCTTTCTACCCTCTTGAATTGTGATCGAGGAATAGATTTTTTGATATGTACTGGGTGGTTGCTAGAATAATGCAACAGTCCGTTACGGTCAGTGGGTTTTGAGAACAGATCTGTAGTGAGTACGCCATTATCGTCCTTGATGACTAAAGTGTCAAGGAAGCTCACCCTCTGATAGTCATAGGTGATGGTAAAACCCAAGTCTGGCCATGCAGAATTGAGGTAGTTGTAGAAGGTGTCAAGTGTTTCCAGAGGACCATCCCAGATGCAGAAGATATCATCA
This sequence comes from Phyllobates terribilis, assembly GCF_046119375.1. Taxonomy (NCBI): domain Eukaryota; kingdom Metazoa; phylum Chordata; class Amphibia; order Anura; family Dendrobatidae; genus Phyllobates; species Phyllobates terribilis. Next base: position 761,429,819 of record NW_027362764.1, read on the forward strand.
ATGAATCTTTTCCAGAGTAAAGAATGCGTCTGGAAAAGCGGGTGGGTGTATACTATAAGCTTCTCAAAGGCTGCCATGAAGCAATTGGCATACGGAGGCGCTACGTTCGAGCCCATTGCGGTGCCTTTGATCTGCAAATAGTATTTGTCCTGGAACAAAAAGTAGTTTTTTGTGAGTACTATAGTGAGTAGGTCTATTGTTAGTTCAATGACCTGAGGGTCAATGTCTGATTCCATTAGGAGTGTCTTCACTGCGTGAATGCCCTGGTCATGTGGTATTGACGTATATAAGCTCTTCACATCAAACGATATCAATAGAGAAGTGGTGGGGACCTGTCCTAAGTCAGATAGTGTCTTAAGGAAAGCACCTGTGTCCAAGAGGAAAGATGGGCTTCTCTGTATCAATGGTGTAATTATTTTCTCTAGAAATCTAGATAGTGGAGAAAAGATGGAGTCAGTCGAAGCCACTATCGGTCGCCCAGGGGGATTTGTCAAGTTTTTATGTATTCTAGGTAATACATAGAATACCGGAATGATAGGATGTGCTCTATTTAGAAATTCCCCTGTTTTGATGTCAATGGTACCTGCTTCAATATGTCGGCTGACCGTGGTCTTAATCAGATTACTTAACCGACTGGTGGGGTCCTGTGAGAGTTGAAGATAGGTGGTAGTATCGCTAAGCTGGCGATCTACCTCACGGATGTATTGGTCCTTATCCATAATCACTATGGCGCCCCCTTTATCCGCCGGTTTTATGACCAAATCCTTGTCATCTTTCAGGCTATTCAGCGCCTGTTGATCTAATGCAGATAAGTTGGGCTCATAGTGGAGTTTCCCTCTGTCAACCCTAGAACGTAGATCCCTAAATGCTGTGTCGACAAACCCAATAAAGGTTTCCAGGGCATGGGACCCCTGAGGGGGTCTGTACGTACTCTTATTGGTTAGACCTAAGCTCTTAGCGGTGATCAATACGTCAGGGTTAGTAGACGGGGTGGTTGGGTCCCATGTAGGGGGGAGGTCCGTCCCTGAGAAATGTGTTTTGAGGCTCAGGGCGCGGTAGAAGCGTTGCAGCTCCATATCTAGTTGGAAGGTATTATACCTCCCTGTCGGGCAAAAGGACAAGCCTTTTTGTAACACAGACAGTTGGGTGTTGGTTAAAGTCTTAGAAGAAATATTTACCACCAACGAGGTTGTGTTTGGGATCGGGTCACCCTGGTGAATTCTGTGTTGCCTCTTGTGCTGCCCGCCTCTCCTCGTTTTCTTCTTCGTTGTTGTCTCCGCGGAAGTCCTAAAAAATGAGAAGAGTTTGTGAAATGGTCTCTCCTCTCTGCCTCTGACCCCGATGAGGAAAAGTCTGTAGAGGAGCGTGTGAATTTGTGGGTGTTGCCACCCCTGCCTTGCCATTTATAGACTCTATTGAGGTCGTAGTCCTCAGTGTCTCTCTGGAACTTGTTCCTCTTCCTCAATTCGGTGTCTCGCCTATGTTGGTCGGTATTAATCTTAATTTTAGCTTGCAATGCAGACCACTCTTCAGAACTAGCCAGGGTACTCAACTGAGTCTCTATATTCCTGATCTGGTCCTTAGTGGAAGTAATCGCCTTATGTAAGGACTCTACAGTCAAGATCATTAAATCAAACGAACACTTATTGAGGATCTGTTCGAACTTACTGCAGTATTCTGGTATGTCAGAGAAGAGGGTGGGTCTCAGTGGTACTCTCAGGCCTCTTGGAATCCGTTGTACCTTCAGGTATTCCGTTAACGTGGCGCAGTGCAATTCTAGGTTAATGAGGTGTCGCTGTTCTTTTTCCAAGTCGCGTCCCCTTGTCTCACCTGGAGGTGCCCTTAGAAAATCACTTGGTATGGTGCTCTGTGCCAAAATCGATGTGGCTTCATCCGCATTATAAGAGAAAGTGGAGGATGACATCTCCCGACAGTGTGCAAGCGGACCGGAGCTCAATTGGTATGAAAAAAATCACTGCACTACTGTATATCGGTGCACAAGTAGGGGCCGAACCCACTGATAAATAGAAAAAGCCTCGGCACTCAAATATTCAAAGCGGTGAAATTTTATTTGCAGTCCATAAGCATAGATTATTTGCAGTCCATAAGCATAAAAAACGTTTCGGTCATAGTGACCTTCATCAGTTAACTGCAAAATGTAGAACAATGTAAATACATTTGTGACACCCCAGGGGTCTGGTTGCCACAGTGATAGAGATGTTATGTCTGAGAGCAGGTGGGAGGTCCTTTGGTCAGGGATCCTGTGCATGCCACACCTCCTGCCCAGTCTTGGGAGGGGAAGAACTTCCCCTATATAAACCCGGGGCTGAAGCAGGGTTAGGAGTCAAGGAAAGTAGAGACAAGAGACAGTCATAGGAAGAAACAGCTGGAGCTCAGTGGGAGCAATACTACTACGAGTCAGGGGCTGGCAGCTGCAGAGCTCGCCCTGACTGAGAAGCTTTCTTACCGGACCCGGCGTCCGAGGCTGTGGGGACTAACTCTTACCCAGCAGCAGAAGCCGACCGGCAGGGGATTTCAGGTCCTCAGTCCCAGAAACCCGAAGGCACGGTCACACGTGTGGGACCAGCACCGCCATCGTGGAGCGGAAGCCAATAGAAGGCCCCGAGTCACCGGCCATACGGGTGAGCACCACACGGTACACTCAGGGACGTGGGCTACTTATATCCGCTTCTAGCAAGGTAGCCAGAAGAGTACAGTCAGTTTGGGAGGCCTACAACTCCGCCTGGCCAGGGGAGATCCCATCTGCTCAAGGACTGACCAGGCCCCGTTCGCTAGCAAGTACTCCGGGAGGGTCTATCGTTGTTACCAGTAAAGACCCTGAATTACACCGCACCGTCTCTGAGTGGTTCCTGCTACCCCCATCTTCCACGTCGGCTGCCCTGAGGCCATACCCCTCCCGTTGGGGGTTATACTATCACGCTGCACAATTCTACACCGGCCTCAGCGGTCTGCCCTGCAGCGGCAGCTCCATAGCTGCAAATCAACGGGTGGCGTAGTCGACACTCAAATAACATCTATCAAGACTGCCACACACTGAGTCTGACCCCCTGGGCACGGACCGGGTCCCCGCCACTCGGAGACTACAACCCTCATCTGATCCGGTTCCGGGTAAGCCCCCGTGCGCGAGACGCTGCGCGACACAGCAGGCCCAGGGGCGCGTCAACTTTGGCGTAGTCGGCAGGATTTCGTGCCCGCAACCACCGGGTACTGCGTGCCTGAAAAGCAAAGACTGTTCAAACTTACCAGTGGTGAGGTTTCCCGCCATCCGGCGCCATCTTCTGCCTTCTTCCCGCCATCCGCGAAGTTTTCCCGCCATCCGGCGCCATCTTCGGCCTTCTTCCCGCCATCCGTGGAGTTTTCCCGCCATTGGACGCCATCTTGAGGACGCCGCGCGGGAAGAAGAGGGGCGTGGACTTCGAAAGCGCGCGAGAACTGAAGCCCCGCCTCACGTCCGGACGTTGCGTAAGGTCCTGGAAGGAGCCCAGCAGACGCCGACGTCACCGGAGCGCGACGGAAGGTCCTCAACCCTGACGATCTACTGCGGAGCCGCGGCCTACGGAACAGGATCATCGCAAGGTAGGCCACGGTCCACTAGGGGGGAGGAAGATGTCGGATACGGAGGAGAGCTTCACTGCCTCAACCCCCGCCAGCGCCACCGCTGCTGCAGTTATGCCCTTCACCATGCCCTATATCCCGGGAGCCGCTTGGCTACCCCAGTACTCAGGGGAGTCACATACCCTGCATGACTTTAGAGAAAAGCTGGATAGCCTCTTCCAGGTGTACCCCCTCACAGAAGAGCAAAAAGTGAGCATCCTGGTGGCCCAACTAACCGGGGCAGCCAAAAGGGAAGTAAAATCCTGGCCACCTGGGAGGAAGACTGTCGAAGGGATACTAACCCGGCTGAAGGATACCTTTGATACCCGCACCTCAGCCGAGATTAAGCTTAGATTCTACGGGTGCAAGCAGCGAGCGCATGAGAGTATAAGGGACTATGCACTAAACCTACAAGAGGCCCTGAGGGCCATTAAGCAGACCGACCCTGATGGAGTGGGAAACGAGGACAGGCTGTTGACCGAACAATTTATAGAGGGACTGTATTGTAATGCCCACCGAACTCAGTTGCGGGCGATGGCCTTACAGGATCCCCATCTGGGCTTTGCACAGTTCAAGGACAGAGCCATCCGGGTGCTCCGAGAACCGGCACTGGGTGGCGTTATGACCCACAGGCGCCCAGCTATTACTTACCACCAGGAGGCGGCGCCCTTGTCGGCAGGGCCTGTGGGAGCTGATGCGCAGGCTTTGGACAATGACCCGGCTCCAGACCTACACCATCAGGTCCAAGAGCTAGCTAAGAGCGTTGCTGCGCTAACCTGAACTGTGCAGTCTTTACAGGTTTCCACCCCAGGGAAGATCCAGCTGGCATCCGGACCGGAGGACATCCCGTGGCGTCGACCAAGGAGGACCCCACCGGCCAGAGGAAGACCCAGTGACCGATACAGCGAGGACGGACGACCCATCTGCCGCCGCTGCAATCAACCCGGACATATGGCAAGGTACTGTTCTTTAAACGGGCACAACCTGGGGTAGAGGGCCAACCCCCAGGAAAAAGATCACCAGGCCCATCGAACTGGCGCGACAGATATGTGGGAGGACGTCCAGTCTTGCCTGTGGTACTGGATGGCATTCCCATGAGTGCCCTACTGGACACCGGGTCACAGGTCACCACCATCCCGTACGTGCTCTTTAAGCAGTACTGGAATGACTCGGATATTACCCGCTACCCTGACGACGACTTGAGTATCATCGCCAGCAATGGCCAGCCCGTGCCACAGATCGGATTTAAAGAGGTGACCATCAAAATCGGTAGAGTCGAACTGGCAGCACAGGGACTGATCATTGTAGATATTGACAAACATGAGAGTCACCCAAAAATAACTCTAGGAACTAATGTAATTGAAAATTGTCTTGCAGAGGTGATTTTCCTTTTACAGCAGGTTGCCAAGAACACCAGCTCCGGCGAGCAGCGGGTGCTCCAGAAAGAGATCCGGGCACTGATGCGACGGCAACAGGTGGAACTCTCCGGCGGTGAGATTGGTAGCGTAAGAATGTGTGACCCTTTTCCTATTGCCATGCCCCCAAAAAGTGAAATGATGATTTGGTGCCGGGCAGCTATTGGTCTGAGAGGTAGGGATTACCAGGCAATGGTAGAACCAGTTTACTCGGACAGTAGGCCCACCATTTTGACAGCACGGGGGGTGGTTGATGTACGCCATGGGAGGGTGCCCGTTCACATAATAAATATCGGGGAGAGGGAAGTGTATCTGCCCCGGTATGCCACGCTAGCTAAATTATATACCATTAACCAAAATTCTATACAATCTGTGGAACCCTTGCCTCCATCTCACCTGGAGGAAGGTAACGGCTCTAAGAAAAACATGGAGGACTGGTGTCGGCAACTACATCTGGGTACTGACTCCACTCCCGCACACCAGAAACAAGGAGTCTATCGGGTGGTTCAAGAGTACGAGAGAGTGTTCAGTAAACACCCGTTAGACTTCGGGCGAGTCAAGGGGGTAGAACACCACATCCCCACGGGAGACCATACTCCTATAAACGAGAGGTATCGACCCGTACCCCCTGCCCACTACCAACACGCCAAGGGGATGCTTAGAGACATGAAGGAGGCTGGGGTGATCAGGGATAGCTGTAGCCCCTGGGCAGCTCCACTAGTCTTAGTCAGAAAAAAAGACAACACCATGAGGATGTGTGTAGATTACCGGAAAATCAACCGTATCACACACAAGGATGCGTACCCCTTACCAAGGATAGAGGAGTCATTGGCTGCTTTAAGATCTGCTAACTTCTTCTCTACCTTGGATCTCACTAGCGGGTACTGGCAGGTTCCTGTAGCAGAGGCGGACCGGGAGAAGACCGCATTCACCACCCCGATGGGACTTAGCGAGTTCACCTGCATGCCGTTCGGACTCTGCAACGCACCAGGAACCTTCCAACGACTAATGGAGTGTTGTCTGGGCCACAGAAACTTCGAGACGGTCTTGTTGTACCTGGACGATGTCATCGTATATTCCAAGACGTATGAGGACCACCTGAAACACCTGGCGGAAGTGTTCGAAGCTCTGGCGAGTTACGGCCTAAAGGTGAAACCCTCCAAGTGTCACCTCCTGAAACCAAAGGTGCAGTACCTGGGACACGTGGTGAGCGCTGACGGAGTGGCTCCCGACCCTGATAAGATCACCGCAATTAAGGAATGGCCAAGCCCCTCCAGCGTAAAAGAAGTGCGGCAGTTCCTCGGGTTGGTAGGCTACTACCGAAGGTTTATTCCCAGTTTCACCAAAAAGGCAGCACCTATGCAGGACCTCATGATAGGCCAGTCCCGGAAGGCCAAGAACCAGAAGCCGCCCTTCAAATGGGAGGAGCTGGAAGAAGAGTCCTTCCGCCAGCTGAAGATGGCCCTCACGGGGGATGAAATCCTGGCGTACCCGGATTATAGCCAGCCCTTTATCCTCTACACCGACGCCAGTAACATCGGGCTAGGAGCCGTACTGTCCCAGATCCAGCAGGGGAAGGAACGAGTAATCGCCTACGCCAGCCGAAAACTGCGACCCACCGAAAGGAACCCCGAGAATTACAGCTCATTTAAGCTAGAGTTCCTGGCCGTAGTATGGGCAGTCACCGAGCGCTTTAAGCATTACCTCGCTTCTTCCCGGTTCACCGTGTACACGGATAACAACCCGTTGACACACCTGGACACGGCAAGACTCGGTGCCCTGGAGCAGAGGTGGATGGCCCGTCTGTCCAACTACGAGTTCACAATCAAATACCGGGCCGGACGCTCCAATACCAACGCGGATGCCCTGTCCAGGATGCCCAACCTGCCGGACGAAGGAGAAGATCCGGAGGGACTGGAAGAAGTTGAACTCCCTGCGTTCCACCGTCATGGGACTATCCAGTATTCCCACCGGGTAAGGAGTAAGCAGGCTGCTACGTTGAACCCCTTACCTCACTACAACTGGGCGGAAACGCAAGACAGCGACCCTGCCGTCCGACTGGTGAAGGAGATGCTGACTCGCCCGGAGGCTTGCCTTGAACCAGACGCTCCGGAGGAAGCCAAACAACTATGGGCAGAGAAGAGTCGACTGTTCCTTTACAAGGGGAAGTTGTGCCGCAGAATGGTTAACTCCCGGACGCATGAACTACTCTGGCAAGTAGTGGTGCCACGAAGAGACGCAGCCATGGTGATGGAGGCATACCACGACGGAGCTGGACACTTCGGGTGGAAGAAGCTGGAGTTCCTGCTGCGCGAGCGATTCCACTGGGTAGGCATGAGGGGAACCATTGAGAAGTGGTGCAGAGACTGTGGCCCGTGCAACCTGAGAAGGAAGGACCGTGCCAGCCAGAAGACTCCCCTGCAGTCCATCGTCACCCGGCAACCGTTGGAACTGGTAGCCTTGGATCATGTAAAACTGACCCCAAGCAGAAGTGGCTACGTCTACGCGTTAACCATCGTGGATCATTACTCCCGGTTCTTGGTTGTCGTCCCCGTCAAGGACTTAACGGCTCAAACAGCAGCTAGAGCCTTCCAGCAGCACTTTTGCCGTCCACACGGGTACCCGGACCAAGTGCTGACGGACCAGGGACCTGCCTTTGAAGCGGAGGTCTTCCAGGAATTCTGCAATCTGTATGGCTGCCGGAAGATAAGGACGACACCCTACCATCCGCAAACTAATGGACTTTGTGAGAAAATGAACCAGGTGGTAATGGATCTTTTAAAAACGTTGCCCCTGGAAGAACGCAGTCTGTGGCCTGAGAAGTTGCCCGATCTGGTGGACCTATACAACCACATCCCGGTAGGTTCCACCAACTGTACCCCGGCTTACCTAATGAGGGCAAGACCTGGTAAGTTACCTGTTGACCTGGAAATGGGAGTCCTGACACCCGAGGACACTTCACCAGAAACAGACTGGGACACGGAGAGGCAGCAGCAGTACCGGAGAGTACAGGAGAGCGTGGAGCGAAGTCTCTGTCAGGCTAGGGAAAGACAAGAGAAAACTTACAACCAGTATGCTCCCGCTGTTCCCCTGGTACCCGGAGAGCAGGTCTTGAAGAGGAAGAGACGGCTCCACAAGTTGGACGACCAGTGGGAAAAGGACCCGTACACCGTACTGCCCTCAAGCCACGAGAACCCGAAGGTTTGTACCATCAGTAAAGACGGAGGGGAAACCACAGCTATTGTATCCCGGGACCACCTGAAGAAGTGTCCCGAACAACTGAGGAACCCTGAAGAGGAACAAGAAGACCATCGACCCGTAGAGGAAAGGGAAGATATGGTTAGTACTGTGCTCGGGGACTTCCCTCGGTCTTGGACTCAAGTCAATGGTGCAGTTGTGGTACCCGTACTCACCTTCCTCCAACCAGCATCCCAAGCACCTACGGAGCAACAGGTAGAGCTGGAAGAACAGCCGGTCCAGGAGGCAGAAGACCCCACACCCGCAGACCAGGAGGATCAACCCTCTGCTTGCAGTGAGCCTGCCATATCCCTAGTGAGCCAAAGAGCCGGTAGACAGCTGCCCAGTTTACCCTTGACAGCTCCTACACCCTGTAGTTCAGGGCTAGGCAGTCAGCTCCGTAGGTCCACTAGGGCCACTAGAGGCCAGTTACCCGCACGGTGGAGGATTTGAAGTGTATAAATTGTTTTATTTATGTTTACCTGTGTATTGTTGCTTGTGTATAATTTTGTGTTTCTAGTTATTTGTAGGAGTCCTTGGTGGATTTACCGGGAATCCTTGTACATAGTTGGAGCGTAACCCAGGACGGATTAAAGACTGTTAAGGACTCGGGGTAGGACAAACCCCTACCTGGTTACGTCTCCCTGTTTTGGTGAAATGGACACCTTGCTTTTCTTCAAAGACTGCACCCGGTTACGGACATGCCGTAACCATCTTTATATGTTTTTCTTATTGTATTATTATTGTTTTTATCTTGTTATGTTTTTCTAAAATATGTTTAGTCCCGGAGTACTAAATTTCACTAGGGGGGAATGTGACACCCCAGGGGTCTGGTTGCCACAGTGATAGAGATGTTATGTCTGAGAGCAGGTGGGAGGTCCTTTGGTCAGGGATCCTGTGCATGCCACACCTCCTGCCCAGTCTTGGGAGGGGAAGAACTTCCCCTATATAAACCCGGGGCTGAAGCAGGGTTAGGAGTCAAGGAGAGTAGAGACAAGAGACAGTCATAGGAAGAAACAGCTGGAGCTCAGTGGGAGCAATACTACTACGAGTCAGGGGCTGGCAGCTGCAGAGCTCGCCCTGACTGAGAAGCTTTCTTACCGGACCCGGCGTCCGAGGCTGTGGGGACTAACTCTTACCCAGCAGCAGAAGCCGACCGGCAGGGGATTTCAGGTCCTCAGGCCCAGAAACCCGAAGGCACGGTCACACGTGTGGGACCAGCACCGCCATCGTGGAGCGGAAGCCAATAGAAGGCCCCGAGTCACCGGCCATACGGGTGAGCACCACACGGTACACTCAGGGACGTGGGCTACTTATATCCGCTTCTAGCAAGGTAGCCAGAAGAGTACAGTCAGTTTGGGAGGCCTACAACTCCGCCTGGCCAGGGGAGATCCCATCTGCTCAAGGACTGACCAGGCCCCGTTCGCTAGCAAGTACTCCGGGAGGGTCTATCGTTGTTACCAGTAAAGACCCTGAATTACACCGCACCGTCTCTGAGTGGTTCCTGCTACCCCCATCTTCCACGTCGGCTGCCCTGAGGCCATACCCCTCCCGTTGGGGGTTATACTATCACGCTGCACAATTCTACACCGGCCTCAGCGGTCTGCCCTGCAGCGGCAGCTCCATAGCTGCAAATCAACGGGTGGCGTAGTCGACACTCAAATAACATCTATCAAGACTGCCACACACTGAGTCTGACCCCCTGGGCACGGACCGGGTCCCCGCCACTCGGAGACTACAACCCTCATCTGATCCGGTTCCGGGTAAGCCCCCGTGCGCGAGACGCTGCACGACACAGCAGGCCCAGGGGCGCGTCACATTGGCATCACAGTTTTATACAATTATCAATATCAGTGTTACATATTATCCCGGTTCAGGGGCTTCCTGTACCTCCCACAATATCCCCAGAACCTTGTATTAATGATCTTAAATGTACTCATGAAGGGTATATGCATGTACACTTAGATAGAGATGGACTATATATACTGCTTACTGCACCACGTTTGGTGGTAATATACAGAAGATGTAGTCCATATACTATGTCCATCCTATCTATGCCACGATGTTATCATGTTCTGGAACCATCCAGGTCCCGGATATTGCACTGCCTTGTATGTAATTGTGTAATTCATGCATGTAACATGACAATGCTGATCCTTATTTTTTGCATTTGCAGATGTTCCTCTCCTTGGTCCTCTCCTCTGCCTCCTCTCCTTCCTCTTCATGCCCTGACTGAATCCCCTTAGCGCGGATTACCCCTTCCTGTGCGCTGGAACGCAGATACTGCAGCCTTGGAACGCAAGCGTCCGAGATGAACGTCACTTCCGGTGACGTCATCCTACTTCCGGTTCCTCGTTTTCTGTCTCCGCTTACAGCGGTCAGACAGGTGATAGTCGCCCCCTATATAAAGGACCCCTTCCCACAACAGGCCGCAACAACAAGCGGTGGACACCGCGTTGTGGAGCCTGTCAAGTCCCTCACTCTTAAGGTATTTCAAGAGCACGTTGTCCCTCCTTTCTGTCCACAATGGACATAACACAGTATATGCTCACCATAGCCTCTATCCCCAGGTGGTCCGCATCGTATTGATCCCTTAGGATTTAACTATCCAAACCCTTCTATACACTGCAAACGGTAGGTCCCCATGCCGTATTTCTAGTTTGGTATGGATAGCCATCCGCTCTTCCTTTTAGGCCCTTTCCCCTCCCCTATCCTATTATTCCATTTGTTTTATCCTTGTTTTGTCTCCCCTCCCACGTTGTAATCCCTGAACCGGGATAATATGTAACACTGATATTGATAATTGTATAAAACTGTGATGCCAATGTATTTACATTGTTCTACATTTTGCAGTTAACTGATGAAGGTCACTATGACCGAAACGTTTTTTATGCTTATGGACTGCAAATAATCTATGCTTATGGACTGCAAATAAAATTTCACCGCTTTGAATATTTGAGTGCCGAGGCTTTTTCTATTTATCAGTGGGTTCGGCCCCTACTTGTGCACCGATATACAGTAGTGCAGCGATTTTTTTCATACCATATGGGTTGAAGTTACTGACAGCTCAGCTGTCTAAACTGGTACATTCAGCTTGTGTGAGGTTTGTTTCTCTGTGCCTTGTGTACTGTGGATTGATCTTCCGTTGCCTGACCTTGGACCCCATTCTGACCATCCATCTGTGTAACTCCATCTGCTCTGATCCGCTATCCTCCTGGTATTTTGACCTAGGACCATTACCTGACTATGCCTTGGTCTCTTCCTTCTGTTTATGACTTACCCTCCTGGCTTTTGACTTCGGACTCCTTGGCCGTGAAAAGTGACTCAGCGTCACACAGCCCATAGCAGTGCCCACCTCCACCTTGCTGGTGTCCGAGTGGAAATGGAGGTATGTGCCTGGTACTGATCCAGCCACAGACCATCCATCAGGTCCTTTAAGAGTCGATTTCATCTCATCAGTTCATAAAACCTGTAAATAATCTGTATCAGAAATTTCTTTGGCCCAGTCTTGATGCTTCCACTTCTGTATTGCTCAGTGGTGGTCGAGTTCAGCCTCCTCACCTCGGCTGTGTCTCTGAGCACTGAACACGAGAGGGAGGAAGAGAGAGATGTGGTCAATTTTGTTTGCAAAAAACAAGCTCCTACTAATTTTGCACCCTGATAAAGAGCGTTGTGTCCTCCCTCATTACACAAATACACGTCACCTGATCTGCTTCATCCAATCAGCAGCCACGCATACAGTTTGGAGATGGAAAATTTGCAGAAAAATGATCATACGGTCAAAATACTCACTGCCTAATTCTGCATAAAAAAAAGCCCTTTAAGGTGTCCATGTCCTTTAACTATGACTAATCAGATCATTATTACTTATTTTAATACAATTATAGAGAATATGGGGAGCAGTGCCACATGTACATAAGGTTTTGATGAATAAGAATCTTATTTGGATAAATTATATATTCACAGGAAAGAAACAATCGATTTAGTATTGTTTAGGCTTATGGAGTACAGCACCCCTAGTGGTAGAAATGTGTAAATGATTCGGTTTCATTTTTATAAGCGGCTAAAGTAAGACTATCATCACAAAATTAGCTATTGTTTAAATCAGGTTTTTGTGTTACGTGAATTTAAAACAAAAATTTGCAATACTTTTTTTTTTATATCATGATTGATATTAAAAACAGAAATCTAGCAATCTTCACACTGGCAACAGGGACTTTTTTAGACTCATACTTTCTTTCAGGAATGATTTACAGCAAGGCTCTGTACAAAGCTGAAAACATAGGATCCACCAATCACAATAGTCACAGCTCACCAGCTCCGGTTCCGTCCACAATGACCATTGAATGTGCTCATTAGATGCTTCAATACAAAAGATAAAGTTGGAATCTGACCATTGTTGCTATGTACATGTGTTGTTTCCTGAAACAAAAAGAAGTTAAAGGGGTTGTCCAGGCTTGAGGTACAAATTTACAGTCACCCTATGTGACTGCAGACATGTGAATCCTCACAGTGTTTACTGTCAGGATTCTCCAGTGTCGGCACCGGGAGTGGGTGGTCATGTGACTGAAATTATGCGATTTGCATACTTCCGGCCACATTATGACTAGACATGTACTCAATTCACTTATATTAAGCAAGGCCGTGCACGTCTAGTCGGCACATAACCTCATGTATGCAAATCACATACGCAGTTGACGCGCCCCCTGGGCCGTGGGGTACTCGGTAGCCGGGCCGGTCGATGCTGGGGGATGTCACAGTGGCAGTGACCCGCTCCGTGACCCATGGCGGTCAATAAAAGGGGATTATAGTTTTTATAGTTTAATGTTCGTGACGCCACCTGTGGTATGCGGCTATATGGAGCCGCCGCTGCGGTGCCGATTCTCTGGAGCTGATGGTGACGCAGCAGAGTTGGTTCAGCTCTCCACAGGTAGAGCTAAGCTCCAGAGCAGTGCTGTGGTGGTTAATGATGAGGTAGCTGTTGCTGTGCAGTGTAGTGCAGGGGATGGCTCAGATAATAATTCTAGGACACAGTGGGGTGCAGTCTCCAAGGTTTACTCACAGTTGTTGACCTCCAGGTTACCAGTACTAGAGTAACCTCCCACGTCGTCCTGCGTTCACCAAGGAAGGGGTTCAGCAATCTCTCAAGTAACTCAGGAGTACTTAAATGGGACCCCGTTCTATGTGCCTTCCTCTGTCGTCTTCCTGCGCTGGCTCTCACCCTCCTGCCCTGCGCCTCACAATCAGTGTCCCAAGCTGGTAGCCTCGGATCTTGTCGGGCGACCTGAAGTCCCCTGGACCCTCTGTGGCCACCTTTTCGGTGATGTAATTGAATTGTGGTGGTTGGCGGCTGCACCTTGCAAGTACAGCAGCCTCCGGTTTCTAGCTGAGCCTTGTATTTCTCTACTAGTTTAGGGGCCGGTCCCCTCTGCGGCCTGATCCCTCCACGTCTTGGTAGATTCGGGCGCACGGGTGGCATCCGCATTTCCCGTGCCCCTAGGATCCCCTCACTCCTGGAGCCTTCCTCTGCTCCGTTCCTCTTCAGTCTTTCCTCCTGGGCCTCTCAACTCAGGCCCGCTCCTCCTGAGCAGAGCTCCTACAGAGCTCCAGCTCCCACTCCTTCTCCTCAGACTGTTCTGACCACTCCCAAGATGGCTCCCCTTTTTATACTACTGCTGAAGTGCTCCCCTGTACTTCTTCCTCCACCCACACCCACGACATGGTTCCACCCTCCAGCTAGGTACCAGGGTCTGTGCTCTCCCTTAGGAGCAATCTCGCCCTTCCCTCCTGAAGTGTAATGGATGCAAGTGTGTGGGTCCCGGGCAGTACTCCATCCTTACCTGAGAGTGGGAAACCACACCTCTGGGTGAGATGCAGTACCTCTGTGGCGACTGAACCCGCAGGGGCACCACACAGTCACGCATCCTCCTGCTCCCAGCCCCTCTCCATAATATTCCCCCCACATTAAGCCTCTCCATGATTTTACCCACACAGTGTCGCTCTCCATAATTTCCCCGCACATGGAACCTCTCCATAGTATCTCCCCCCACAGTGCCCCTCTTCATACTGCCCTCACATCTCTCCGTAATATCCCCATTCCCCCACTGTGCCCCACTCTATAATATATCCCCCTGACACTGAGCCTCTCCATAATATCCCCCAACAGGTCCCTCTGCATAAAGTCTCCTCACCCCACTGCCCTTCCCTATACTGTGGCCCCTTTCACAATTTTCCCCTGCCCCCATAATGTGCCTTGGTGGGCCGTATGTTGTGCATGTCTGTCTTAGCGGCTGCTTCAAAGTCAGAAATCTCTTCTTTCAAATCCATTGGTCTAAAATGACCTTAAAATGACCTGGTCAAGTAAACAGGTAAAAAAAAAAAAAAAAAATGTTAATTATACCTATTCAGATTGCTGCATGTCTTTACATCTTTAAAATACAGTGCATTGTGAAAGTATTTGGCCCCTTGAACTTTTCTACCTTTTGCCACATTTCTGGCTTCAAACATAAAGATATAAAATTCAAATTTTTTTGGGAAGAATCAACAACAAGTGGGACACAATCGTGAAGTGGAGCAAAATTTATTGGATATTTTAAACTTTTTAAAAAAAATAAAAACTGAAAAGTGGGGCGTGCAATATTATTCGGCCCCTTTACTTTCAGTGCAGAAGTTCAGTGCGGATCTCTGAATGATCCAATGTTGTCCTAAATGACTGGTAATGATAAATAGGATCCACCTGTGTGTAATGAAGTCTCCGTATAAATGCACCTGCTCTGTGATAGTCTCAGGGTTCTGTTTCAAGTGCAGAGAGCATCATGAAGACCAAGGAACACACCAGGCAGGTCCGAGATACTGTTGTGGAGAAGTTTAAAGTCGGATTTGTATACAAAAAGATTTCCCAAGTTTTAAACATCTCAATGAGCACTGTGCAAGCGATCATATTGAAATGGAAGGAGTATCAGACCACTGCAAATCTACCAAGACCTGGCCGTCCCTCTAAACTTTCATCTCGAACAAGGAGAAGACTGATCAGAGATGCAGCCAAAAGGCCCATGATCACTCTGGATGAACTGCAGAGATCTACAGCTGAGGTGGGAGAGTCTGTCCATAGGACAACAATCAGTCGTACACTGCACAAATCTGGCCTTTATGGAAGAGTGACAAGAAGAAAGCCATTTCTCAAAGATATCCATAAAAAGTCTCGTTTGAAGTTTGCCTCCAGCCACCTGGGATACACACCAAACATGTGGAATAAGGTGCTCTGGTCAGATGAAACCAAAATCGAACTTTTTGGCCACAATACAAAACGATATGTTTGGCGTAAAAAAGCAACACAGCTCATCACCCTCAAAACACCATCCCCACTGTCAAACATGGTGGTGGCAGCATCATGGTTTGGGCCTGCTTTTCTTCAGCAGGGACAGGGAAGATGGTTAAAATTGATGGGAAGATGGACGGAGCCAAATACAGGACCATTCTGGAAGAAAACCTGTTGGAGTCTGCAAAAGACCTGAGACTGGGACGGAGATTTATCTTCCAACAAGACAATGATCCCAAACATAAAGCAAAATCTACAATGGAATGGTTCAAAAATAAACGTATCCAGGTGTTAGAATGGCCAAGTCAAAGTCCAGACCTGAATCCAATCGAGAATCTGTGGAAAAAGCTGAAAACTGCTGTTCACAAACGCCCTCCATCCAACCTCAATGAGCTCGAGCTGTTTTGCAAGGAAGAATGAGCAAGAATTTCAGCCTCTTGATGCGCAAAACTGATAGAGACATACCCCAAGCGACATGCAGCTGTAATCGCAGCAAAAGGTGGCGCTACAAAGTATTAACTCAAGGGGGCCGAATAATATTGTACGCCCCACTTTTCATTTTTTATTTTTTTAAAAATGTTTAAAATATCCAATAAATTTCGTTCCACTTCACGATTGTGTCCCACTTGTTGTTGATTCTTCCCCAAAAAATTAGAATTTTATATCTTTATGCTTGAAGCCAGAAATGTGGCAAAAGGAAGAAAAGTTCAAGGGGGCCAAATACTTTCACAATGCACTTTATTTGCCTAAATCTCCATTTACTGCCATAGCGAGTTAGACATTTTACATTTCTAAGGACACATGGTATTTTTCTGACCACATACAGCGTCTTCCAAACAATTCATAACCTTGACAGATTGTCTGTACTGATATATTGACCCCATGTCCAAAAATATACCTAGTTTAATACTGCAAAAGTGTACAGGAGACGCCAGCTCACTTTCCAATGCAGCATGGATCAGTATGGCCTCCAGAAATAAAACTACGTAGAAAAATATCTTAAGTGGAATAAAAACAATGTTTAGTTTTACTTCTTCAAGCAAAAATGTAAAATCCAAGAGAGTTTAAGTACAAGAATATAACTACTATAATACTGCTCCTATGTACAAGAATATAACTACTATAATACTGCCCCCCTATGTACAAGAATATAACTACTATAATACTGCTCCTATGTACAAGAATATAACTACTATAATACTGCTCCTATGTACAAGAATATAACTACTATAATACTGCTCCTATGTACAAGAATATAACTACTATAATACTGCCCCCCTATGTACAAGAATATAACTACTATAATACTGCTCCCTATGTACAAGAATATAACTACTATAATACTGCCCCCCTATGTACAAGAATATAACTACTATAATACTGCTCCTATGTACAAGAATATAACTACTATAATACTGCTCCTATGTACAAGAATATAACTACTATAATACTGCTCCTATGTACAAGAATATAACTACTATAATACTGCCCCCCTATGTACAAGAATATAACTACTATAATACTGCTCCTATGTACAAGAATATAACTACTATAATACTGATCCTATGTATAAGAATATAACTACTATAATACTGCTTCTATGTACAAGAATATAACTACTATAATACTGCCCCTATGTACAAGAATATAACTACTATAATACTGCTCCTATGTACAAGAATATAACTACTATAATACTGCCCCTATGTACAAGAATATAACTACTATAATACTGCCCCCTATGTACAAGAATATAACTACTATAATACTGTCCTTATGTGCAAGAATATAACTACTATAATACTTCCCCTATGTACAAGAATATAACTACTATAATTCTGCTCCTATGTACAAGAATATAACTACTATAATACTGTCCTTATGTGCAAGAATATAACTACTATAATACTTCCCCTATGTACAAGAATATAACTACTATAATTCTGCTCCTATGTACAAGAATATAACTACTATAATACAGCTCCTATGTACAAGAATATAACTACTATAATACTGCCCCCTATGTACAAGAATATAACTACTATAATACTGCTCCCTATGTACAAGAATATAACTACTATAACACTGTTCTTATGTACAAGAATATAACTACTATAATACTGCCCCCTATGTACAAAAATATAACTACTATAATACTGTTCCTATGTACAAGAATATAACTACTATAATACTGCCCTCTGTGTACAAGAATATAACTACTATAATACTGCCCCTATGTACAAGAATATAACTACCCTAATACTGCTCATATGTACAAGAATATAACTACTATAATACTGCCCCCTTTGTACAAGAATATAGCTACTTTAATACTGTCCCTATGTACAAGAATGTAACTACTATAATACTGCCCCTATGTACAAGAATATAACTACTATAATACTGTCCCTATGTACAAGAATATAACTACTATAATACTGTTCCTATGTACAATAATATAACTACTATAATACTGCCCCCTATGTACAAGAATATAACTACTATATTACTGCTCCTATGTACAAGAATATAACTACTCTAATACTGCCCCCTATGTACAAGAATATAACTACTATAATACTGCTCCTATGTACAAGAATATAACTACTATAATACTGCTCCTATGTACAAGAATATAACTACTATAATACTGCACCCTATGTACAAGAATATAACTACCATAATACTGCCCCCTATGTACAAGAATATAACTACTATAATACTGCCCCTATGTACAAGAATATAACTACTATAATACTGCCTCTATGTACAAGAATCTAACTACTATAATACTGCCTCTATGTACAAGAATATAACTACTATAATACTGCTCCTATGTACAAGAATATAACTACTATAATACTGCCCCCTATGTACCAGAATATAACTACTATAATACTGCTCCTATGTACAAGAATATAACTACTATAATACTACCCCTATGTACAAGAATATAACTACTATAATACTGCTCCAATATACATAAATATAACTACTATAATACTGCCCCCCTATGTACAAGAATATAACTACTATAATACTGCTCCCTATGTACAAGAATATAAATACTATAATACTGCCCCCCTATGTACAAGAATATAACTACTATAATACTGCTCCTATGTACAAGAATATAACTACTATAATACTGCTCCTATGTACAAGAATATAACTACTATAATACTGCTCCTATGTACAAGAATATAACTACTATAATACTGCCCCCCTATGTACAAGAATATAACTACTATAATACTGCTCCTATGTACAAGAATATAACTACTATAATACTGCCCCCTATGTACAAGAATATACCTACTATAATACTGCTTCTATGTACAAGAATATAACTACTATAATACTGCCCCTATGTACAAGAATATAACTACTATAATACTGCTCCTATGTACAAGAATATAACTACTATAATACTGCCCCCTATGTACAAGAATATAACTACTATAATACTGTCCTTATGTGCAAGAATATAACTACTATAATACTTCCCCTATGTACAAGAATATAACTACTATAATTCTGCTCCTATGTACAAGAATATAACTACTATAATACTGTCCTTATGTGCAAGAATATAACTACTATAATACTTCCCCTATGTACAAGAATATAACTACTATAATTCTGCTCCTATGTACAAGAATATAACTACTATAATACAGCTCCTATGTACAAGAATATAACTACTATAATACTGCCCCCTATGTACAAGAATATAACTACTATAATACTGCTCCCTATGTACAAGAATATAACTACTATAACACTGTTCTTATGTACAAGAATATAACTACTATAATACTGCCCCCTATGTACAAAAATATAACTACTATAATACTGTTCCTATGTACAAGAATATAACTACTATAATACTGCCCTCTGTGTACAAGAATATAACTACTATAATACTGCCCCTATGTACAAGAATATAACTACCCTAATACTGCTCATATGTACAAGAATATAACTACTATAATACTGCCCCCTATGTACAAGAATATAGCTACTTTAATACTGTCCCTATGTACAAGAATGTAACTACTATAATACTGCCCCTATGTACAAGAATATAACTACTATAATACTGTCCATATGTACAAGAATATAACTACTATAATACTGTTCCTATGTACAATAATATAACTACTATAATACTGCCCCCTATGTACAAGAATATAACTACTATATTACTGCTCCTATGTACAAGAATATAACTACTCTAATACTGCCCCCTATGTACAAGAATATAACTACTATAATACTGCTCCTATGTACAAGAATATAACTACTATAATACTGCTCCTATGTACAAGAATATAACTACTATAATACTGCACCCTATGTACAAGAATATAACTACCATAATACTGCCCCCTATGTACAAGAATATAACTACTATAATACTGCCCCTATGTACAAGAATATAACTACTATAATACTGCCTCTATGTACAAGAATCTAACTACTATAATACTGCCTCTATGTACAAGAATATAACTACTATAATACTGCTCCTATGTACAAGAATATAACTACTATAATACTGCCCCCTATGTACCAGAATATAACTACTATAATACTGCTCCTATGTACAAGAATATAACTACTATAATACTACCCCTATGTACAAGAATATAACTACTATAATACTGCTCCAATATACATAAATATAACTACTATAATACTGCCCCCCTATGTACAAGAATATAACTACTATAATACTGCTCCCTATGTACAAGAATATAAATACTATAATACTGCCACCCTATGTACAAGAATATAACTACTATAATACTGCTCCTATGTACAAGAATATAACTACTATAATACTGCTCCTATGTACAAGAATATAACTACTATAATACTGCTCCTATGTACAAGAATATAACTACTATAATACTGCCCCCCTATGTACAAGAATATAACTACTATAATACTGCTCCTATGTACAAGAATATAACTACTATAATACTGCCCCCTATGTACAAGAATATACCTACTATAATACTGCTTCTATGTACAAGAATATAACTACTATAATACTGCCCCTATGTACAAGAATATAACTACTATAATACTGCTCCTATGTACAAGAATATAACTACTATAATACTGCCCCTATGTACAAGAATATAACTACTATAATACTACCCCCTATGTACAAGAATATAACTACTATAATACTGTCCTTATGTGCAAGAATATAACTACTATAATACTTCCCCTATGTACAAGAATATAACTACTATAATTCTGCTCCTATGTACAAGAATATAACTACTATAATACTGCTCCCTATGTGCAAGAATATAACTACTATAATACTGCTCCCTATGTACAAGAATATAACTACTATAACACTGTTCTTATGTACAAGAATATAACTACTATAATACTGCCCCCATGTACAAAAATATAACTACTATAATACTGTTCCTATGTACAAGAATATAACTACTATAATACTGCCCTCTGTGTACAAGAATATAACTACTATAATACTGCCCCTATGTACAAGAATATAACTACCCTAATACTGCTCATATGTACAAGAATATAACTACTATAATACTGCCCCCTATGTACAAGAATATAGCTACTTTAATACTGTCCCTATGTACAAGAATGTAACTACTATAATACTGCCCCTATGTACAAGAATATAACTACTATAATACTGTCCCTATGTACAAGAATATAACTACTATAATACTGTTCCTATGTACAATAATATAACTACTATAATACTGCCCCCTATGTACAAGAATATAACTACTATATTACTGCTCCTATGTACAAGAATATAACTACTCTAATACTGCCCCCTATGTACAAGAATATAACTACTATAATACTGCTCCTATGTACAAGAATATAACTACTATAATACTGCTCCTATGTACAAGAATATAACTACTATAATACTGCCCCCTATGTACAAGAATATAACTGCTATAATACTGCTCCAATGCACAAGAATATAACTACTATAATACTGCTCCTATGTACAAGAATATAACTACTATAATGCTGCTCCTATGTACAAGAATATAACTACTCTAATACTGCCCCCTATGTACAAGAATATAACTACTATATTACTGCTCCTATGTACAAGAATATAACTACTATATTACTGCTCCTATGTACAAGAATATAACTACTCTAATACTGCCCCCTATGTACAAGAATATAACTACTATAATACTGCTCCTATGTACAAGAATATAACTACTATAATACTGCTCCTATGTACAAGAATATAACTACTATAATACTGCACCCTATGTACAAGAATATAACTACCATAATACTGCCCCCTATGTACAAGAATATAACTACTATAATACTGCCCCTATGTACAAGAATATAACTACTATAATACTGCCTCTATGTACAAGAATCTAACTACTATAATACTGCCTCTATGTACAAGAATATAACTACTATAATACTGCTCCTATGTACAAGAATATAACTACTATAATACTGCCCCCTATGTACCAGAATATAACTACTATAATACTGCTCCTATGTACAAGAATATAACTACTATAATACTACCCCTATGTACAAGAATATAACTACTATAATACTGCTCCAATATACATAAATATAACTACTATAATACTGCCCCCCTATGTACAAGAATATAACTACTATAATACTGCTCCCTATGTACAAGAATATAAATACTATAATACTGCCACCCTATGTACAAGAATATAACTACTATAATACTGCTCCTATGTACAAGAATATAACTACTATAATACTGCTCCTATGTACAAGAATATAACTACTATAATACTGCTCCTATGTACAAGAATATAACTACTATAATACTGCCCCCCTATGTACAAGAATATAACTACTATAATACTGCTCCTATGTACAAGAATATAACTACTATAATACTGCCCCCTATGTACAAGAATATACCTACTATAATACTGCTTCTATGTACAAGAATATAACTACTATAATACTGCCCCTATGTACAAGAATATAACTACTATAATACTGCTCCTATGTACAAGAATATAACTACTATAATACTGCCCCTATGTACAAGAATATAACTACTATAATACTACCCCCTATGTACAAGAATATAACTACTATAATACTGTCCTTATGTGCAAGAATATAACTACTATAATACTTCCCCTATGTACAAGAATATAACTACTATAATTCTGCTCCTATGTACAAGAATATAACTACTATAATACTGCTCCCTATGTGCAAGAATATAACTACTATAATACTGCTCCCTATGTACAAGAATATAACTACTATAACACTGTTCTTATGTACAAGAATATAACTACTATAATACTGCCCCCATGTACAAAAATATAACTACTATAATACTGTTCCTATGTACAAGAATATAACTACTATAATACTGCCCTCTGTGTACAAGAATATAACTACTATAATACTGCCCCTATGTACAAGAATATAACTACCCTAATACTGCTCATATGTACAAGAATATAACTACTATAATACTGCCCCCTATGTACAAGAATATAGCTACTTTAATACTGTCCCTATGTACAAGAATGTAACTACTATAATACTGCCCCTATGTACAAGAATATAACTACTATAATACTGTCCCTATGTACAAGAATATAACTACTATAATACTGTTCCTATGTACAATAATATAACTACTATAATACTGCCCCCTATGTACAAGAATATAACTACTATATTACTGCTCCTATGTACAAGAATATAACTACTCTAATACTGCCCCCTATGTACAAGAATATAACTACTATAATACTGCTCCTATGTACAAGAATATAACTACTATAATACTGCTCCTATGTACAAGAATATAACTACTATAATACTGCCCCCTATGTACAAGAATATAACTGCTATAATACTGCTCCAATGCACAAGAATATAACTACTATAATACTGCTCCTATGTACAAGAATATAACTACTATAATGCTGCTCCTATGTACAAGAATATAACTACTCTAATACTGCCCCCTATGTACAAGAATATAACTACTATATTACTGCTCCTATGTACAAGAATATAACTACTCTAATACTGCCCCCTATGTACAAGAATATAACTACTATATTACTGCTCCTATGTACAAGAATATAACTACTCTAATACTGCCCCCTATGTACAAGAATATAACTACTATAATACTGCTCCTATGTACAAGAATATAACTACTGTAATACTGCTCCTATGTACAAGAATATAACTACTATAATACTGCCCCTATGTACAAGAATATAACTACTATAATACTGCCTCCTATGTACAAGAATATAACTACTATAATACTGCTCCAATGCACAAGAATATAACTACTATAATACTGCTCCTATGTACAAGAATATAACTACTATAATACTGCTCCTATGTACAAGAATATAACTACTATAATACTGCTCCTATGTACAAGAATATAACTACTATAATACTGCCCCTATGTACAAGAATATAACTACTATAATACTGCTCCTATGTACAAGAATATAACTACTATAATACTGCCCCTATGTATGCAGGCAATCAAAATAAAAAAAGTGAAAGTCCCATAGTGGGACAAAGTATAAAAGTAAAAAAAAGTGTCAGAAAGTGAAAAAAAAAAAAATTGTAAAAATATAAAAAAAAGTAAAAAATACAATGTACCCATCAATAAATATTATTATGAAAAAAACAAAACAATAAAAGTACACATATTTGGTATTGCCGCGTCTGGAATGACCTGACCTATAATATTTTCCCACAAGTTAACCCCTTCAGTGAACACGGTAAAAAAATAAATTAAAAAACGAAGCAAAAAACAATGCTTTATCATCATACCGCCAAACAAAAAATGGAATAACGTGATCAAAAGGACGAATATAAATAAAACTGGTACTGCTGAAAACGTCATCTCGTCCCGCAAAAAACAAGGTGCCATACAGCTCCATCAGCCGAAAAATAAAAAAGTTATAGCTCTCAAAATAAAGCGATGCAAAAAAATATTTTTTTTCTATAAAATTGCTTTTATTATATAAAAGCGCCAAAACGTAGAAAAACAATATAAATGTGGTACCGCTGTAAATGTACTGTCCCGAAGTATAAAGCTACTTTATCAATTTTACCACACGCAGAACAGAATAAAAAAAATAAAAACAAACGTTTCCTGAATTGTTGGCTTTTGTTTATTCTGCCTCCCAAAAATCAGAATAGAAAGCGATCAAAAAATGTCATGTGCCTGAAAATGGCACCAATAAAAATGTCAACTCATCCCGCAAAAAACAAGAAGTCACATGACTCTGTCGGCCAAAATATGGAAAAATTATAGCTCTCAAAATATGGCGATGCAAAAACTAGATTTTACAAAAAAATGCGTCCTTTAATGTGTGACAGCTGTCAGTCATAAAAACCCCATATGATTCTGGTATCTCTGTAATCGCACCGACCCGAAGAATAAAGTAATCTAATCACTTATACCGCACGAGGAACGGCGTAAAAAATAAACTCTCGGGTTAGGGTTGTGCTAGGGTTAGGGTTGGGGTTGGGGTTAGGGTTGTGCTAGCGTTAGGGTTGGGTTAGGGTTAGGGTTAGGGTTGGGCTAGGGTTAGGGTTGGGCTAGGGTTGGGCTAGGGTTGGGCTAGGATTGGGTTAGGGTTGGGCTAGGGTTGTGCTAGGGTTAGGGTTGGGGTTAGGGTTGGGCTAAGGTTAGGGTTGGGATTTTTTTCAAAAGTAAAAAAAAAAAAGATGACGATATGGCAACTAGTGTTGAGCGCAAGTGCTCGCTACTTGAGTTTGCATCGGGTGCTCGGGTATGCATTGAGTATCGCGGGTGCTCGAGTCTCCACCCATATGCTTCGCGGGCAAAAAAAACTCTCAGGGATTGCCTGCCTTGCACGAGCGATCCCTGCATGTTTTTTTTTGGGTGTCTAATAACCATGAAACATGCGGGCGGGGACTCGAGCATGTCACTCGAGCACCCACGATACATGGTGCATACCTGAGTACCCGATGCAAACTCAAGTAGCGAGCACTTGCGCTCAAGACTAATGACAACTTATTCAATATGATGACCTAATGTTATCAAATTCTGTGTCGTACCTCTGGGTTCAAAATGTTCACTATACCCCTTGATAAAATTATTGAGGGGTGTAGTTTCCAAAATGAGGTCACTTGTGGGGGGTTTCCACTATTTAGGCACATCAGGGGCTTTCCAAACACAACATGGCTCTCGATTCCAGCCAATTTTGCGTTCAAAAAGTCACATAGTGCTCCTTCCCTTCTGAACTCTGCCGTGCGCCCAAACACTGTATTTTACCCACATATGGGGTATTGGCGTTCTCAGGAGAAATTTCACAAAAGTTTTTGGGGTCCATTTTCTCCTCTTGCCCTTGTGAAAATAAAAAAATTGGGGCTAAGACATCATTTTTGTGGAAAAAGTTTGATTTTTTTATTTTCACGGCTCCATGTTATAAACTTCTGTGAAGCACCTGGGGGTTCAGGGTGCTCACCACACATCTAGATAAGTTCCCTGAGGGGTCTAGTTTCCAAAATGGTGTCACTTGTGGGGGGTTTCCACTGATCAGGCACATCAGGGGCTCTCCAAACGCAACATGACGTCCGCTAATTATTCAAGCAAATTTTACAATCAAAAAGTCAAATTGCTCTCCTTCACTTCCGAACCCGGCCATGCGCCCAAACAGTGGTTTTCGCCCACATATGGGGTATCTGTTTACTCAGGAGAAATCGCACAACAAATTTTGGGGTCCATTTTTTCCTGTTACCTCTGCGAAAATAAAAAAAATTGGGTCTAAAGTAACATGTTTGTGAAAAAAAGTTAAATGTTCATTTTTTTCTTCCACATTCCAAAAATTCCTGTGAACCACCTGAAGGGTTAATAAAGTTCTTGAATGTGGTTTTGAGCACCTTGAGGGGTGCAGTTTTTAGAATGGTGTCACTTTTGGGTATTTTCTGCCATATAGACCCCTCAAAGTGACTTCAAATGTGATGTGGTTCCTAAAAAAATAGTTTTGTAAATTTTGTTGGAAAAATGAGAAATCGCTGGTCATCTTTTAACCCTTATAGCTCCCTAATAAAAAAAAAATTTGTTTCCAAAATTGTGCTGATGTAAAGTAGACATGTGGGAAATGTTATTTATTAACTATTTTGTGTAACATATCTCTCTGATTTAAGGGCATAGAAATTAAAATTTTGAAAATTGCAAAATTTTCAAAATTTTCGCCAAATTTCCATTTTTTTCACAAATACACGCAAGTGATATCGAAGAAATTTTACCACTATCATGAAGTACAATATGTCACGAAAAAACAGTGTCAGAATCAGGGGGATCCGTTGAAGCGTTCCAGAGTAATTACCTCATAAAGTGACAGTGGTCAGAATTGTAAAAATTTGCCTGGTCATTAACGTGCAAACCAGCTTGGGCTGTAAAGGGGTTAAGTACCCACTGTATATACTCACATAGATGGCTTGGGAAGGTTGATCTTACTGAGAAATCCCCTTTAAAATGTTCTATTGGGAGTAGCCCTTCCCTTTATGATGAAAAGTTAAAGTTATCTCTTCAGTGACCAACATGTCTTTATCTTTCTGCTTTAAGTTCTCTGTGGATTGTGTCATTGACCTTCATGATATGTAATTCTATCCCTCATCACATTTCCATGTCATGTTCTTGGACCAAGGACAAAAACTTGAACTGTTGGGTCTAGAACTGAGATAAATCACATTCTACAATGTAAATGTTTAATTTCGCAAGATTTTTGCTACATAAAAGAAAATTCTTCAGGAGACCAAAAATAACATCATTATTTTACCCTAGAATGTTCCAGTAACGTGATTCATCCACTGACACAAAATCTATCATTAGAAGAGCGTCCATCTGTGAATTTTTGTACATAGGGAGCAGTATTATAATAGTTATATTCTTGTACATAGGAGCAGTATTATAGTAGTTATATTCTTGTACATAGGTGGGCAGTATTATAATAGTTATATTCTTGTACATAGGAGCAGTATTATAGTAGTTATATTCTTGTACATAGGAGCAGTATTATAGTAGTTATATTCTTGTACATAGGGAGCAGTATTATAGTTATATTCTTGTACATAGGGAGCTGTATTATAGTAGTTATATTCTTGTACATAGGGGCAGTATTATAGTAGTTATATTCTTGTACATAGGGGGCAGTATTATAGTAGTTATTTTCCTGTACATAGGGGGTAGTATTATAGTAGTTATATACTTGTACATAAGAGCAGTATTATAGTAGTTATATTCTTGTACAAAGGGGCAGTATTATAGTAGTTATATTCTTGTACATAGGGACAGTATTATAGTAGTTATATTCTTGTACATAGGGGGCAGTATTATAGTAGTCATATTCCTGTACATAGGGGGTAGTATTATAGTAGTTATATACTTGAACATAAGAGCAGTATTATAGTAGTTATATTCTTGTACATAGGGGCAGTATTATAGTAGTTATATTCTTGTACATAGGGACAGTATTATAGTAGTTATATTCTTGTACATAGGGGCAGTATTATAGTAGTTATATTCTTGTACATAGGCGCAGTATTATAGTAGTTATATTCTTGTACATAGGGGCAGTATTATAGTAGTTATATTCCTGTACATAGGGGGCAGTATTATAGTAGTTATATTCCTGTACATAGGGGGTAGTATTATAGTAGTTATATACTTGAACATAAGAGCAGTATTATAGTAGATATATTCTTGTACATAGGGGCAGTATTATAGTAGTTATATTCTTGTACATAGGGACAGTATTATAGTAGTTATATTCTTGTACATAGGGGCAGTATTATAGTAGTTATATTCTTGTACATAGGGGGTAGTATTATAGTAGTTATATACTTGTACATAAGAGCAGTATTATAGTAGTTATATTCTTGTACATAGGGGCAGTATTATAGTAGTTATATTCTTGTACATAGGGACAGTATTATAGTAGTTATATTCTTGTACATAGGGACAGTATTATAGTAGTTATATTCTTGTACATAGGGGGCAGTATTATAGTAGTTATATTCTTGTACATAGGGGCAGTATTATAGTAGCTATATTCTTGTACATAGGGGGCAGTATTATAGTAGTTTTATTCTTGTACATAGGGGCAGTATTATAAAAGTTATATTCTTGTACATAGGGGGCAGTATTATAGTAGTTATATTCTTGTACATAGGGGCAGTATTATAGTAGTTATATTCTTGTACATAGGAGCAGTATTATAGTAGTTATATTCTTGTACATAGGGGGCAGTATTATAGTACTTATATTCTTGTACATAGAAGCAGTATTATAGTAGTTATATTCTTGTACATAAGGGGCAGTATCATAGTAGATATATTCTTGTACATAGGGGCAGTATTATAGTAACTATATTGTTGTACATAGGGGCAAATATTATAGTAGTTATATTCATGTACATAGGGGCAGTATAATAGTAGTTATATTCTTGTATATAGGGGGCAGTATTATAGTGGTTATATTCTTGTACATAGGAGCAGTTTTATCGTAGTTATATTCTTGTACATAGGAGACAGTATTATAGTAATTATATTATTGTACATAGGGGCCAGTATTATAGTAGTTATATTCATGTACATAGGGGCAGTATAATAGTAGTTATATTGTTGCATATTGGGGGCAGTATAATAGTAGTTATATTGTTGCATATAGGGGGCAGTATTATAGTAGTTATATTCTTGTACATATGGGCAGTATAATAGTAGTTATATTGTTGCACATAGGGAGCAGTATTATAGTAGTTATATTCCTGTACATAGAGGGTAGTATTATAGTAGTTATATTCTTGTACATAGGGGCAATATTATAATAGTTATATTCTTGTACATAGGAGCAGTATTATAGTAGTTATATTCTTGTACATAGGGGCAGTATTATAGTAGTTATATTCTTGTACATAGGGACAGTATTATAGTAGTTATATTCTTGTACATAGGGGGCAGTATTATAGTAGTTATATTCCTGTACATAGGGGGTAGTATTATAGTAGTTATATACTTGAACATAAGAGCAGTATTATAGTAGTTATATTCTTGTACATAGGGGCAGTATTATAGTAGTTATATTCTTGTACATAGGGACAGTATTATAGTAGTTATATTCTTGTACATAGGGGCAGTATTATAGTAGTTATATTCTTGGACATAGGGGGCAGTATTATAGTAGTTATATTCCTGTACATAGGGGGTAGTATTATAATAGTTATATACTTGAACATAAGAGCAGTATTATAGTAGTTATATTCTGGTACATGGGGGCAGTATTATAGTAGTTATATTCTTGTACATAGGGACAGTATTATAGTAGTTATATTCTTGTACATAGGGGCAGTATTATAGTAGTTATATTCTTGTACATAGGGGGCACTATTATAGTAGTTATATTATTGTACATAGGGGCAGTATTATAGTAGTTATATTCTTGTACATAGGAGCAGTATTATAGTAGTTATATTCTTGTACATAGGGGGCAGTATTATAGTAGTTATATTCTTGTACATAGGGGCAGTATTATAGTAGTTATATTCTTGTACATAGGGGGCAGTATTATAGTAGTTATATTCTTGTACATAGGGGCAGTATTATAGTAGTTATATTCTTGTACATAGGGGGCACTATTATAGTAGTTATATTATTGTACATAGGGGCAGTATTATAGTAGTTATATTCTTGTACATAGGAGCAGTATTATAGTAGTTATATTCTTGTACATAGGGGGCAGTATTATAGTAGTTATATTCTTGTACATAGAAGCAGTATTATAGTAGTTATATTCTTGTACATAAGGGGCAATATCATAGTAGATATATTCTTGTACATATGGGCAGTATTATAGTAATTATATTGTTGTACATAGGGGCCAATATTATAGTAGTTATATTCATGTACATAGAGGCAGTATAATAGTAGTTATATTGTTGCATATTGGGGGCAGTATAATAGTAGTTATATTGTTGCATATAGGGGGCAGTATTATAGTAGTTATATTCTTGTACATATGGGCAGTATAATAGTAGTTATATTGTTGCACATAGGGAGCAGTATTATAGTAGTTATATTCCTGTACATAGGGGGTAGTATTATAGTAGTTATATTCTTGTACATAGGGGCAATATTATAATAGTTATATTCTTGTACATAGGAGCAGTATTATAGTAGTTATATTCTTGTACATAGGAGCAGTATTATAGTAGTTATATTCTTGTACATAGGGGCAGTATTATAGTAGTTATATTCTTGTACATAGGGACAGTATTATAGTAGTTATATTCTTGTACATAGGGGGCAGTATTATAGTAGTTATATTCCTGTACATAGGGGGTAGTATTATAGTAGTTATATACTTGAACATAAGAGCAGTATTATAGTAGTCATATTCTTGTACATAGGGGCAGTATTATAGTAGTTATATTCTTGTACATAGGGACAGTATTATAGTAGTTATATTCTTGTACATAGGGGCATTATTATAGTAGTTATATTCTTGGACATAGGGGGCAGTATTATAGTAGTTATATTCCTGTACATAGGGGGTAGTATTATAGTAGTTATATACTTGAACATAAGAGCAGTATTATAGTAGTTAAATTCTTGTACATAGGGGCAGTATTATAGTAGTTATATTCTTGTACATAGGGACAGTATTATAGTAGTTATATTCTTGTACATAGGGGCAGTATTATAGTAGTTATATTCTTGTACATAGGGGGTAGTATTATAGTAGTTATATTCTTGTACATACGGACAGTATTATAGTAGTTATATTCTTGTACATAGGGGGCAGTATTATAGTAGTTATATTCTTGTACATACGGACAGTATTATAGTAGTTATATTCTTGTACATAAGAGCAGTATTATAGTAGTTATATTCTTGTACATAGGGGCAGTATTATAGTAGTTATATTCTTGTACATACGGACAGTATTATAGTAGTTATATTCTTGTACATAGGGGGCAGTATTATAGTAGTTATATTCTTGTACATAGGGGGCAGTATTATAGTAGTTATATTCTTGTACATAGGGGCAGTATTATAGTAGTTATATTCTTGTACATAGGGGGCACTATTATAGTAGTTATATTATTGTACATAGGGGCAGTATTATAGTAGTTATATTCTTGTACATAGGGACAGTATTATAGTAGTTATATTCTTGTACATAGGGGCAGTATTATAGTAGTTATATTCTTGTACATAGGCGCAGTATTATAGTAGTTATATTCTTGTACATAGGGGCAGTATTATAGTAGTTATATTCCTGTACATAGGGGGCAGTATTATAGTAGTTATATTCTTGTACATAGGGGGCAGTATTATAGTAGTTATATTCCTGCACATAGGGGGTTGTATTATAGTAGTTATATACTTGAACATAAGAGCAGTATATAGTAGATATATTCTTATACATAGGGGCAGTATTATAGTAGTTATATTCTTGTACATAGGGACAGTATTATAGTAGTTATATTCTTGTACATAGGGGCAGTATTATAGTAGTTATATTCTTGTACATAGGGGGTAGTATTATAGTAGTTATATACTTGTACATAAGAGCAGTATTATAGTAGATATATTCTTGTACATAGGGGCAGTATTATAGTAGTTATATTCTTGTACATAGGGGCAGTATTATAGTAGTTATATTCTTGTACATAGGGGGTAGTATTATAGTAGTTATATACTTGTACATAAGAGCAGTTTTATCGTAGTTATATTCTTGTACATAGGAGACAGTATTATAGTAATTATATTGTTGTACATAGGGGCCAGTATTATAGTAGTTATATTCATGTACATAGGGGCAGTATAATAGTAGTTATATTGTTGCATATTGGGGGCAGTATAATAGTAGTTATATTGTTGCTAATAGGGGGCAGTATTATAGTAGTTATATTCTTGTACATATGGGCAGTATAATAGTAGTTATATTGTTGCACATAGGGAGCAGTATTATAGTAGTTATATTCCTGTACATAGGGGGTAGTATTATAGTAGTTATATTCTTGTACATAGGGGCAATATTATAATAGTTATATTCTTGTACATAGGAGCAGTATTATAGTAGTTATATTCTTGTACATAGGGGCAGTATTATAGTAGTTATATTCTTGTACATAGGGACAGTATTATAGTAGTTATATTCTTGTACATAGGGGGCAGTATTATAGTAGTTATATTCCTGTACATAGGGGGTAGTATTATAGTAGTTATATACTTGAACATAAGAGCAGTATTATAGTAGTTATATTCTTGTACATAGTGGCAGTATTATAGTAGTTATATTCTTGTACATAGGGACAGTATTATAGTAGTTATATTCTTGTACATAGGGGCAGTATTATAGTAGTTATATTCTTGGACATAGGGGGCAGTATTATAGTAGTTATATTCCTGTACATAGGGGGTAGTATTATAGTAGTTATATACTTGAACATAAGAGCAGTATTATAGTAGTTATATTCTTGTACATGCGGGCAGTATTATAGTAGTTATATTCTTGTACATAGGGACAGTATTATAGTAGTTATATTCTTGTACATAGGGGCAGTATTATAGTAGTTATATTCTTGTACATAGGGGGCACTATTATAGTAGTTATATTATTGTACATAGGGGCAGTATTATAGTAGTTATATTCTTGTACATAGGAGCAGTATTATAGTAGTTATATTCTTGTACATAGGGGGCAGTATTATAGTAGTTATATTCTTGTACATAGGGGCAGTATTATAGTAGTTATATTCTTGTACATAGGGGGCAGTATTATAGTAGTTATATTCTTGTACATAGGGGCAGTATTATAGTAGTTATATTCTTGTACATAGGGGGCACTATTATAGTAGTTATATTATTGTACATAGGGGCAGTATTATAGTAGTTATATTCTTGTACATAGGAGCAGTATTATAGTAGTTATATTCTTGTACATAGGGGGCAGTATTATAGTAGTTATATTCTTGTACATAGAAGCAGTATTATAGTAGTTATATTCTTGTACATAAGGGGCAATATCATAGTAGATATATTCTTGTACATATGGGCAGTATTATAGTAATTATATTGTTGTACATAGGGGCCAATATTATAGTAGTTATATTCATGTACATAGAGGCAGTATAATAGTAGTTATATTGTTGCATATTGGGGGCAGTATAATAGTAGTTATATTGTTGCATATAGGGGGCAGTATTATAGTAGTTATATTCTTTTACATATGGGCAGTATAATAGTAGTTATATTGTTGCACATAGGGAGCAGTATTATAGTAGTTATATTCCTGTACATAGGGGGTAGTATTATAGTAGTTATATTCTTGTACATAGGGGAAATATTATAATAGTTATATTCTTGTACATAGGAGCAGTATTATAGTAGTTATATTCCTGTACATAGGGGCAGTATTATAGTAGTTATATTCTTGTACATAGGGACAGTATTATAGTAGTTATATTCTTGTACATAGGGGGCAGTATTATAGTAGTTATATTCCTGTACATAGGGGGTAGTATTATAGTAGTTATATACTTGAACATAAGAGCAGTATTATAGTAGTTATATTCTTGTACATAGGGGCAGTATTATAGTAGTTATATTCTTGTACATAGGGACAGTATTATAGTAGTTATATTCTTGTACATAGGGGCATTATTATAGTAGTTATATTCTTGGACATAGGGGGCAGTATTATAGTTGTTATATTCCTGTACATAGGGGGTAGTATTATAGTAGTTATATACTTGAACATAAGAGCAGTATTATAGTAGTTAAATTCTTGTACATAGGGGCAATATTATAGTAGTTATATTCTTGTACATAGGGACAGTATTATAGTAGTTATATTCTTGTACATAGGGGCAGTATTATAGTAGTTATATTCTTGTACATAGGGGGTAGTATTATAGTAGTTATATACTTGTACATAAGAGCAGTATTATAGTAGTTATATTCTTGTACATAGGGGCAGTATTATAGTAGTTATATTCTTGTACATACGGACAGTATTATAGTAGTTATATTCTTGTACATAGGGGGCAGTATTATAGTAGTTATATTCTTGTACATAGGGGCAGTATTATAGTAGTTATTTTCTTGTACATAGGGGGCAGTATTATAGTAGTTATATTCTTGTACATAGGGGCAGTATTATAGTAGTTATATTCTTGTACATAGGGGGCACTATTATAGTAGTTATATTATTGTACATAGGGGCAGTATTATAGTAGTTATATTCTTGTACATAGGAGCAGTATTATAGTAGTTATATTCTTGTACATAGGGGGCAGTATTATAGTAGTTATATTCTTGTACATAGAAGCAGTATTATAGTAGTTATATTCTTGTACATAAGGGGCAGTATCATAGTAGATATATTCTTGTACATATGGGCAGTATTATAGTAATTATATTGTTGTATATAGGGGCCAATATTATAGTAGTTATATTCATGTACATAGGGGCAGTATAATAGTAGTTATATTCTTGTATATAGGGGGCAGTATTATAGTAGTTATATTCTTGTACATAGGAGCAGTATTATCGTAGTTATATTCTTGTACATAGGAGACAGTATTATAGTAATTATATTGTTGTACATAGGGGCCAGTATTATAGTAGTTATATTCATGTACATAGGGGCAGTATAATAGTAGTTATATTGTTGCATATTGGGGGCAGCATAATAGTAGTTATATTGCTGCATATAGGGGGCAGTATTATAGTAGTTATATTCTTGTACATATGGGCAGTATAATAGTAGTTACATTGCTGCACATAGGGAGCAGTATTATAGTAGTTATATTCTTGTACATAGGAGCAGTATTATAGTAGTTACATTCTTGTACATATGGGCAATATTATGGTAGTTATATTCTTGTACATAGGGGGCAGAATTATAGTAGTTATATTCTTGTACATAGGAGCAATATTATAGCAGTTATATTCTTGTACATAGGAGCAGTATTATAGTAGTTATATTCTTGTACATAGGGAGCAGTATTATAGTAGTTATATTCTTGTACATAGGGGCAGTATTATAGTAGTTATATTCTTGTACATAGGGGGTAGTATTATAGTAGTTATATACTTGTACATAAGAGCAGTATTATAGTAGTCATTTTCTTGTACATAGGGGCAGTATTATAGTAGTTATATTCTTGTACATAGGAGCAGTATTATAGTAGTTATATTCTTGTACATAGGGGACAGTATTATAGTACTTATATTCTTGTACATAGAAGCAGTATTATAGTAGTTATATTCTTGTACATAAGGGGCAGTATCATAGTAGATATATTCTTGTACATAGGGGCAGTATTATAGTAATTATATTGTTGTACATAGGGGCAAATATTATAGTAGTTATATTCATGTACATAGGGGCAGTATAATAGTAGTTATATTCTTGTATATAGGGGGCAGTATTATAGTGGTTATATTCTTGTACATAGGAGCAGTTTTATCGTAGTTATATTCTTGTACATAGGAGACAGTATTATAGTAATTATATTGTTGTACATAGGGGCCAGTATTATAGTAGTTATATTCATGTACATAGGGGCAGTATAATAGTAGTTATATTGTTGCATATTGGGGGCAGTATAATAGTAGTTATATTGTTGCATATAGGGGGCAGTATTATAGTAGTTATATTCTTGTACATATGGGCAGTATAATAGTAGTTATATTGTTGCACATAGGGAGCAGTATTATAGTAGTTATATTCCTGTACATAGGGGGTAGTATTATAGTAGTTATATTCTTGTACATAGGGGCAATATTATAATAGTTATATTCTTGTACATAGGTGCAGTATTATAGTAGTTATATTCTTGTACATAGGGGCAGTATTATAGTAGTTATATTCTTGTACATAGGGACAGTATTATAGTAGTTATATTCTTGTACATAGGGGGCAGTATTATAGTAGTTATATTCCTGTATATAGGGGGTAGTATTATAGTAGTTATATACTTGAACATAAGAGCAGTATTATAGTAGTTATATTCTTGTACATAGGGGCAGTATTATAGTAGTTATATTCTTGCACATAGGGACAGTATTATAGTAGTTATATTCTTGTACATAGGGGCAGTATTATAGTAGTTATATTCTTGGACATAGGGGGCAGTATTATAGTAGTTATATTCCTGTACATAGGGGGTAGTATTATAGTAGTTATATACTTGAACATAAGAGCAGTATTATAGTAGTTATATTCTTGTACATGGGGGCAGTATTATAGTAGTTATATTCTTGTACATAGGGACAGTATTATAGTAGTTATATTCTTGTACATAGGGGGCAGTATTATAGTATTTATATTCTTGTACATAGGGGGCACTATTATAGTAGTTATATTATTGTACATAGGGGCAGTATTATAGTAGTTATATTCTTGTACATAGGAGCAGTATTATAGTAGTTATATTTTTGTACATAGGGGGCAGTATTATAGTAGTTATATTCTTGTACATAGGGGCAGTATTATAGTAGTTATATTCTTGTACATAGGGGGCAGTATTATAGTAGTTATATTCTTGTACATAGGGGCAGTATTATAGTAGTTATATTCTTGTACATAGGGGGCACTATTATAGTAGTTATATTATTGTACATAGGGGCAGTATTATAGTAGTTATATTCTTGTACATAGGAGCAGTATTATAGTAGTTATATTCTTGTACATAGGGGGCAGTATTATAGTAGTTATATTCTTGTACATAGAAGCAGTATTATAGTAGTTATATTCTTGTACATAAGGGTCAATATCATAGTAGATATATTCTTGTACATATGGGCAGTATTATAGTAATTATATTGTTGTACATAGGGGCCAATATTATAGTAGTTATATTCATGTACATAGAGGCAGTGTAATAGTAGTTATATTGTTGCATATTGGGGGCAGTATAATAGTAGTTATATTGTTGCATATAGGGGGCAGTATTAAAGTAGTTATATTCTTGTACATATGGGCAGTATAATAGTAGTTATATTGTTGCACATAGGGAGCAGTATTATAGTAGATATATTCCTGTACATAGGGGGTAGTATTATAGTAGTTATATTCTTGTACATAGGGGCAATATTATAATAGTTATATTCTTGTACATAGGAGCAGTATTATAGTAGTTATATTCTTGTACATAGGGGCAGTATTATAGTAGTTATATTCTTCTACATAGGGGGTAGTATTATAGTAGTTATATACTTGTACATAAGAGCAGTATTATAGTAGTTATATTCTTGTACATAGGGGCAGTATTATAGGAGTTATATTCTTGTACATACGGACAGTATTATAGTAGTTATATTCTTGTACATAGGGGGCAGTATTATAGTAGTTATATTCTTGTACATAGGGGCAGTATTATAGTAGTTATATTCTTGTACATAGGGGGCAGTATTATAGTAGTTATATTCTTGTACATAGGGGCAGTATTATAGTAGTTATATTCTTGTACATAGGGGGCACTATTATAGTAGTTATATTATTGTACATAGGGGCAGTATTATAGTAGTTATATTCTTGTACATAGGAGCAGTATTATAGTAGTTATATTCTTGTACATAGGGGGCAGTATTATAGTAGTTATATTCTTGTACATAGAAGCAGTATTATAGTAGTTATATTCTTGTACATAAGGGGCAGTATCATAGTAGATATATTCTTGTACATATGGGCAGTATTATAGTAATTATATTGTTGTACATAGGGGCCAATATTATAGTAGTTATATTCATGAACATAGGGGCAGTATAATAGTAGTTATATTCTTGTATATAGGGGGCAGTATTATAGTAGTTATATTCTTGTACATAGGAGCAGTATTATCGTAGTTATATTCTTGTACATAGGAGACAGTATTATAGTAATTATATTGTTGTACATAGGGGCCAGTATTATAGTAGTTATATTCATGTACATAGGGGCAGTATAATAGTAGTTATATTGTTGCATATTGGGGGCAGCATAATAGTAGTTATATTGCTGCATATAGGGGGCAGTATTATAGTAGTTATATTCTTGTACATATGGGCAGTATAATAGTAGTTACATTGCTGCACATAGGGAGCAGTATTATAGTAGTTATATTCTTGTACATAGGAGCAGTATTATAGTAGTTACATTCTTGTACATATGGGCAATATTATGGTAGTTATATTCTTGTACATAGGGGGCAGAATTATAGTAGTTATATTCTTGTACATAGGAGCAATATTATAGCAGTTATATTCTTGTACATAGGAGCAGTATTATAGTAGTTATATTCTTGTACATAGGGAGCAGTATTATAGTAGTTATATTCTTGTACATAGGGGCAGTATTATAGTAGTTATATTCTTGTACATAGGGGGTAGTATTATAGTAGTTATATACTTGTACATAAGAGCAGTATTATAGTAGTCATTTTCTTGTACATAGGGGCAGTATTATAGTAGTTATATTCTTGTACATAGGAGCAGTATTATAGTAGTTATATTCTTGTACATAGGGGACAGTATTATAGTACTTATATTCTTGTACATAGAAGCAGTATTATAGTAGTTATATTCTTGTACATAAGGGGCAGTATCATAGTAGATATATTCTTGTACATAGGGGCAGTATTATAGTAATTATATTGTTGTACATAGGGGCAAATATTATAGTAGTTATATTCATGTACATAGGGGCAGTATAATAGTAGTTATATTCTTGTATATAGGGGGCAGTATTATAGTGGTTATATTCTTGTACATAGGAGCAGTTTTATCGTAGTTATATTCTTGTACATAGGAGACAGTATTATAGTAATTATATTGTTGTACATAGGGGCCAGTATTATAGTAGTTATATTCATGTACATAGGGGCAGTATAATAGTAGTTATATTGTTGCATATTGGGGGCAGTATAATAGTAGTTATATTGTTGCATATAGGGGGCAGTATTATAGTAGTTATATTCTTGTACATATGGGCAGTATAATAGTAGTTATATTGTTGCACATAGGGAGCAGTATTATAGTAGTTATATTCCTGTACATAGGGGGTAGTATTATAGTAGTTATATTCTTGTACATAGGGGCAATATTATAATAGTTATATTCTTGTACATAGGTGCAGTATTATAGTAGTTATATTCTTGTACATAGGGGCAGTATTATAGTAGTTATATTCTTGTACATAGGGACAGTATTATAGTAGTTATATTCTTGTACATAGGGGGCAGTATTATAGTAGTTATATTCCTGTATATAGGGGGTAGTATTATAGTAGTTATATACTTGAACATAAGAGCAGTATTATAGTAGTTATATTCTTGTACATAGGGGCAGTATTATAGTAGTTATATTCTTGTACATAGGGACAGTATTATAGTAGTTATATTCTTGTACATAGGGGCAGTATTATAGTAGTTATATTCTTGGACATAGGGGGCAGTATTATAGTAGTTATATTCCTGTACATAGGGGGTAGTATTATAGTAGTTATATACTTGAACATAAGAGCAGTATTATAGTAGTTATATTCTTGTACATGGGGGCAGTATTATAGTAGTTATATTCTTGTACATAGGGACAGTATTATAGTAGTTATATTCTTGTACATAGGGGGCAGTATTATAGTATTTATATTCTTGTACATAGGGGGCACTATTATAGTAGTTATATTATTGTACATAGGGGCAGTATTATAGTAGTTATATTCTTGTACATAGGAGCAGTATTATAGTAGTTATATTTTTGTACATAGGGGGCAGTATTATAGTAGTTATATTCTTGTACATAGGGGCAGTATTATAGTAGTTATATTCTTGTACATAGGGGGCAGTATTATAGTAGTTATATTCTTGTACATAGGGGCAGTATTATAGTAGTTATATTCTTGTACATAGGGGGCACTATTATAGTAGTTATATTATTGTACATAGGGGCAGTATTATAGTAGTTATATTCTTGTACATAGGAGCAGTATTATAGTAGTTATATTCTTGTACATAGGGGGCAGTATTATAGTAGTTATATTCTTGTACATAGAAGCAGTATTATAGTAGTTATATTCTTGTACATAAGGGTCAATATCATAGTAGATATATTCTTGTACATATGGGCAGTATTATAGTAATTATATTGTTGTACATAGGGGCCAATATTATAGTAGTTATATTCATGTACATAGAGGCAGTATAATAGTAGTTATATTGTTGCATATTGGGGGCAGTATAATAGTAGTTATATTGTTGCATATAGGGGGCAGTATTAAAGTAGTTATATTCTTGTACATATGGGCAGTATAATAGTAGTTATATTGTTGCACATAGGGAGCAGTATTATAGTAGATATATTCCTGTACATAGGGGGTAGTATTATAGTAGTTATATTCTTGTACATAGGGGCAATATTATAATAGTTATATTCTTGTACATAGGAGCAGTATTATAGTAGTTATATTCTTGTACATAGGGGCAGTATTATAGTAGTTATATTCTTGTACATAGGGGGTAGTATTATAGTAGTTATATACTTGTACATAAGAGCAGTATTATAGTAGTTATATTCTTGTACATAGGGGCAGTATTATAGGAGTTATATTCTTGTACATACGGACAGTATTATAGTAGTTATATTCTTGTACATAGGGGGCAGTATTATAGTAGTTATATTCTTGTACATAGGGGCAGTATTATAGTAGTTATATTCTTGTACATAGGGGGCAGTATTATAGTAGTTATATTCTTGTACATAGGGGCAGTATTATAGTAGTTATATTCTTGTACATAGGGGGCACTATTATAGTAGTTATATTATTGTACATAGGGGCAGTATTATAGTAGTTATATTCTTGTACATAGGAGCAGTATTATAGTAGTTATATTCTTGTACATAGGGGGCAGTATTATAGTAGTTATATTCTTGTACATAGAAGCAGTATTATAGTAGTTATATTCTTGTACATAAGGGGCAGTATCATAGTAGATATATTCTTGTACATATGGGCAGTATTATAGTAATTATATTGTTGTACATAGGGGCCAATATTATAGTAGTTATATTCATGTACATAGGGGCAGTATAATAGTAGTTATATTCTTGTATATAGGGGGCAGTATTATAGTAGTTATATTCTTGTACATAGGAGCAGTATTATCGTAGTTATATTCTTGTACATAGGAGACAGTATTATAGTAATTATATTGTTGTACATAGGGGCCAGTATTATAGTAGTTATATTCATGTACATAGGGGCAGTATAATAGTAGTTATATTGTTGCATATTGGGGGCAGCATAATAGTAGTTATATTGCTGCATATAGGGGGCAGTATTATAGTAGTTATATTCTTGTACATATGGGCAGTATAATAGTAGTTACATTGCTGCACATAGGGAGCAGTATTATAGTAGTTATATTCTTGTACATAGGAGCAGTATTATAGTAGTTACATTCTTGTACATATGGGCAATATTATAGTAGTTATATTCTTGTACATAGGGGGCAGAATTATAGTAGTTATATTCTTGTACATAGGAGCAATATTATAGCAGTTATATTCTTGTACATAGGGGCAGTATTATAGTAGTTATATTCTTGTACATAGGGGGTAGTATTATAGTAGTTATATACTTGTACATAAGAGCAGTATTATAGTAGTCATTTTCTTGTACATAGGGGCAGTATTATAGTAGTTATATTCTTGTACATAGGGACAGTATTATAGTAGTTATATTCTTGTACATAGGGGGCAGTATTATAGTAGTTATATTCTTGTACATAGGGGCAGTATTATAGTAGTTATATTCTTGTACATAGGGGGCAGTATTATAGTAGTTATATTCTTGTACATAGGGGCAGTATTATAGTAGTTATATTCTTGTACATAGGGGGCACTATTATAGTAGTTATATTATTGTACATAGGGGCAGTATTATAGTAGTTATATTCTTGTACATAGGAGCAGTATTATAGTAGTTATATTGTTGTACATAGGGGGCAGTATTATAGTAGTTATATTCTTGTACATAGAAGCAGTATTATAGTAGTTATATTCTTGTACATAAGGGGCAGTATCATAGTAGATATATTCTTGTACATATGGGCAGTATTATAGTAATTATATTGTTGTACATAGGGGCCAATATTATAGTAGTTATATTCATGTACATAGGGGCAGTATAATAGTAGTTATATTGTTGCATATTGGGGGCAGTATAATAGTAGTTATATTGTTGCATATAGGGGGCAGTATTATAGTAGTTATATTCTTGTACATATGGGCAGTATAATAGTAGTTATATTGTTGCACATAGGGAGCAGTATTATAGTAGTTATATTCCTGTACATAGGGGGTAGTATTATAGTAATTATATTCTTTTACATAGGGGCAATGTTATAATAGTTATTTTCTTGTACATAGGAGCAGTATTATAGTAGTTATATTCTTGTACATAGGGGCAGTATTATAGTAGTTATATTCTTGTACATAGGGACTGTATTATAGTAGTTATATTCTTGTACATAGGGGGCAGTATTATAGTAGTTATATTCCTGTGCATAGGGGGTAGTATTATAGTAGTTATATACTTGAACATAAGAGCAGTATAATAGTAGTTATATTCTTGTACATAGGGGCAGTATTATAGTAGTTATATTCTTGTACATAGGGACAGTATTATAGTAGTTATATTCTTTTACATAGGGGCAGTATTATAGTAGTTATATTCTTGGACATAGGGGGCAGTATTATAGTAGTTATATTCCTGTACATAGGGGCAGTATTATAGTAGTTATATTCTTGTACATAGGGACAGTATTATAGTAGTTATATTCTTGTACATAGGGGCAGTATTATAGTAGTTATATTCTTGTACATAGGGGGTAGTATTATAGTAGTTATATACTTGTACATAAGAGCAGTATTATAGTAGTTATATTCTTGTACATAGGGGCAGTATTATAGTAGTTATATTCTTGTACATAGGGACAGTATTATAGTAGTTATATTCTTGTACATAGGGGGCAGTATTATAGTAGTTATATTCTTGTACATAGGGGCAGTATTATAGTAGTTATATTCTTGTACATAGGGGGCAGTATTATAGTAGTTATATTCTTGTACATAGGGGCAGTATTATAGTAGTTATATTCTTGTACATAGGGGGCACTATTATAGTAGTTATATTATTGTACATAGGGGCAGTATTATAGTAGTTATATTCTTGTACATAGGAGCAGTATTATAGTAGTTATATTCTTGTACATAGGGGGCAGTATTATAGTAGTTATATTCTTGTACATAGAAGCAGTATTATAGTAGTTATATTCTTGTACATAAGGGGCAGTATCATAGTAGATATATTCTTGTACATATGGGCAGTATTATAGTAATTATATTGTTGTACATAGGGGCCATTATTATAGTAGTTATATTCATGTACATAGGGGCAGTATAATAGTAGTTATATTCTTGTATATAGGGGGCAGTATTATAGTAGTTATATTCTTGTACATAGGAGCAGTATTATCGTAGTTATATTCTTGTACATAGGAGACTGTATTATAGTAATTATATTGTTGTACATAGGGGCCAGTATTATAGTAGTTATATTCATGTACATAGGGGCAGTATAATAGTAGTTATATTGTTGCATATTGGGGGCAGTATAATAGTAGTTATATTGCTGCATATAGGGGGCAGTATTATAGTAGTTATATTCTTGCACATATGGGCAGTATAATAGTAGTTACATTGCTGCACATAGGGAGCAGTATTA
This sequence comes from Phyllobates terribilis, assembly GCF_046119375.1. Lineage (NCBI taxonomy): Eukaryota > Metazoa > Chordata > Amphibia > Anura > Dendrobatidae > Phyllobates > Phyllobates terribilis. The sequence goes on from NW_027362764.1 coordinate 761,474,253, forward strand.
CAGTAGTTATATTCTTGTACATAGGAGCAGTATTATAGTAGTTACATTCTTGTACATATGGGCAATATTATATTAGTTATATTCTTGTACATAGGGGGCAGAATTATAGTAGTTATATTCTTGTACATAGGAGCAATATTATAGCAGTTATATTCTTGTACATAGGAGCAGTATTATAGTAGTTACATTCTTGTACATATGGGCAATATTATGGTAGTTATATTCTTGTACATAGGGGGCAGAATTATAGTAGTTATATTCTTGTACATAGGAGCAATATTATAGCAGTTATATTCTTGTACATAGGAGCAGTATTATAGTAGTTATATTCTTGTACATAGGGAGCAGTATTATAGTAGTTATATTCTTGTACATAGGGGCAGTATTATAGTAGTTATATTCTTGTACATAGGGGGTAGTATTATAGTAGTTATATACTTGTACATAAGAGCAGTATTATAGTAGTCATTTTCTTGTACATAGGGGCAGTATTATAGTAGTTATATTCTTGTACATAGGAGCAGTATTATAGTAGTTATATTCTTGTACATAGGGGACAGTATTATAGTACTTATATTCTTGTACATAGAAGCAGTATTATAGTAGTTATATTCTTGTACATAAGGGGCAGTATCATAGTAGATATATTCTTGTACATAGGGGCAGTATTATAGTAATTATATTGTTGTACATAGGGGCAAATATTATAGTAGTTATATTCATGTACATAGGGGCAGTATAATAGTAGTTATATTCTTGTATATAGGGGGCAGTATTATAGTGGTTATATTCTTGTACATAGGAGCAGTTTTATCGTAGTTATATTCTTGTACATAGGAGACAGTATTATGGTAATTATATTGTTGTACATAGGGGCCAGTATTATAGTAGTTATATTCATGTACATAGGGGCAGTATAATAGTAGTTATATTGTTGCATATTGGGGGCAGTATAATAGTAGTTATATTGTTGCATATAGGGGGCAGTATTATAGTAGTTATATTCTTGTACATATGGGCAGTATAATAGTAGTTATATTGTTGCACATAGGGAGCAGTATTATAGTAGTTATATTCCTGTACATAGGGGGTAGTATTATAGTAGTTATATTCTTGTACATAGGGGCAATATTATAATAGTTATATTCTTGTACATAGGTGCAGTATTATAGTAGTTATATTCTTGTACATAGGGGCAGTATTATAGTAGTTATATTCTTGTACATAGGGACAGTATTATAGTAGTTATATTCTTGTACATAGCGGGCAGTATTATAGTAGTTATATTCCTGTATATAGGGGGTAGTATTATAGTAGTTATATACTTGAACATAAGAGCAGTATTATAGTAGTTATATTCTTGTACATAGGGGCAGTATTATAGTAGTTATATTCTTGTACATAGGGACAGTATTATAGTAGTTATATTCTTGTACATAGGGGCAGTATTATAGTAGTTATATTCTTGGACATAGGGGGCAGTATTATAGTAGTTATATTCCTGTACATAGGGGGTAGTATTATAGTAGTTATATACTTGAACATAAGAGCAGTATTATAGTAGTTATATTCTTGTACATGGGGGCAGTATTATAGTAGTTATATTCTTGTACATAGGGACAGTATTATAGTAGTTATATTCTTGTACATAGGGGGCAGTATTATAGTATTTATATTCTTGTACATAGGGGGCACTATTATAGTAGTTATATTATTGTACATAGGGGCAGTATTATAGTAGTTATATTCTTGTACATAGGAGCAGTATTATAGTAGTTATATTTTTGTACATAGGGGGCAGTATTATAGTAGTTATATTCTTGTACATAGGGGCAGTATTATAGTAGTTATATTCTTGTACATAGGGGGCAGTATTATAGTAGTTATATTCTTGTACATAGGGGCAGTATTATAGTAGTTATATTCTTGTACATAGGGGGCACTATTATAGTAGTTATATTATTGTACATAGGGGCAGTATTATAGTAGTTATATTCTTGTACATAGGAGCAGTATTATAGTAGTTATATTCTTGTACATAGGGGGCAGTATTATAGTAGTTATATTCTTGTACATAGAAGCAGTATTATAGTAGTTATATTCTTGTACATAAGGGTCAATATCATAGTAGATATATTCTTGTACATATGGGCAGTATTATAGTAATTATATTGTTGTACATAGGGGCCAATATTATAGTAGTTATATTCATGTACATAGAGGCAGTATAATAGTAGTTATATTGTTGCATATTGGGGGCAGTATAATAGTAGTTATATTGTTGCATATAGGGGGCAGTATTAAAGTAGTTATATTCTTGTACATATGGGCAGTATAATAGTAGTTATATTGTTGCACATAGGGAGCAGTATTATAGTAGATATATTCCTGTACATAGGGGGTAGTATTATAGTAGTTATATTCTTGTACATAGGGGCAATATTATAATAGTTATATTCTTGTACATAGGAGCAGTATTATAGTAGTTATATTCTTGTACATAGGGGCAGTATTATAGTAGTTATATTCTTGTACATAGGGGGTAGTATTATAGTAGTTATATACTTGTACATAAGAGCAGTATTATAGTAGTTATATTCTTGTACATAGGGGCAGTATTATAGGAGTTATATTCTTGTACATACGGACAGTATTATAGTAGTTATATTCTTGTACATAGGGGGCAGTATTATAGTAGTTATATTCTTGTACATAGGGGCAGTATTATAGTAGTTATATTCTTGTACATAGGGGGCAGTATTATAGTAGTTATATTCTTGTACATAGGGGCAGTATTATAGTAGTTATATTCTTGTACATAGGGGGCACTATTATAGTAGTTATATTATTGTACATAGGGGCAGTATTATAGTAGTTATATTCTTGTACATAGGAGCAGTATTATAGTAGTTATATTCTTGTACATAGGGGGCAGTATTATAGTAGTTATATTCTTGTACATAGAAGCAGTATTATAGTAGTTATATTCTTGTACATAAGGGGCAGTATCATAGTAGATATATTCTTGTACATATGGGCAGTATTATAGTAATTATATTGTTGTACATAGGGGCCAATATTATAGTAGTTATATTCATGTACATAGGGGCAGTATAATAGTAGTTATATTCTTGTATATCGGGGGCAGTATTATAGTAGTTATATTCTTGTACATAGGAGCAGTATTATCGTAGTTATATTCTTGTACATAGGAGACAGTATTATAGTAATTATATTGTTGTACATAGGGGCCAGTATTATAGTAGTTATATTCATGTACATAGGGGCAGTATAATAGTAGTTATATTGTTGCATATTGGGGGCAGCATAATAGTAGTTATATTGCTGCATATAGGGGGCAGTATTATAGTAGTTATATTCTTGTACATATGGGCAGTATAATAGTAGTTACATTGCTGCACATAGGGAGCAGTATTATAGTAGTTATATTCTTGTACATAGGAGCAGTATTATAGTAGTTACATTCTTGTACATATGGGCAATATTATAGTAGTTATATTCTTGTACATAGGGGGCAGAATTATAGTAGTTATATTCTTGTACATAGGAGCAATATTATAGCAGTTATATTCTTGTACATAGGGGCAGTATTATAGTAGTTATATTCTTGTACATAGGGGGTAGTATTATAGTAGTTATATACTTGTACATAAGAGCAGTATTATAGTAGTCATTTTCTTGTACATAGGGGCAGTATTATAGTAGTTATATTCTTGTACATAGGGACAGTATTATAGTAGTTATATTCTTGTACATAGGGGGCAGTATTATAGTAGTTATATTCTTGTACATAGGGGCAGTATTATAGTAGTTATATTCTTGTACATAGGGGGCAGTATTATAGTAGTTATATTCTTGTACATAGGGGCAGTATTATAGTAGTTATATTCTTGTACATAGGGGGCACTATTATAGTAGTTATATTATTGTACATAGGGGCAGTATTATAGTAGTTATATTCTTGTACATAGGAGCAGTATTATAGTAGTTATATTGTTGTACATAGGGGGCAGTATTATAGTAGTTATATTCTTGTACATAGAAGCAGTATTATAGTAGTTATATTCTTGTACATAAGGGGCAGTATCATAGTAGATATATTCTTGTACATATGGGCAGTATTATAGTAATTATATTGTTGTACATAGGGGCCAATATTATAGTAGTTATATTCATGTACATAGGGGCAGTATAATAGTAGTTATATTGTTGCATATTGGGGGCAGTATAATAGTAGTTATATTGTTGCATATAGGGGGCAGTATTATAGTAGTTATATTCTTGTACATATGGGCAGTATAATAGTAGTTATATTGTTGCACATAGGGAGCAGTATTATAGTAGTTATATTCCTGTACATAGGGGGTAGTATTATAGTAGTTATATTCTTTTACATAGGGGCAATGTTATAATAGTTATTTTCTTGTACATAGGAGCAGTATTATAGTAGTTATATTCTTGTACATAGGGGCAGTATTATAGTAGTTATATTCTTGTACATAGGGACTGTATTATAGTAGTTATATTCTTGTACATAGGGGGCAGTATTATAGTAGTTATATTCCTGTGCATAGGGGGTAGTATTATAGTAGTTATATACTTGAACATAAGAGCAGTATAATAGTAGTTATATTCTTGTACATAGGGGCAGTATTATAGTAGTTATATTCTTGTACATAGGGACAGTATTATAGTAGTTATATTCTTTTACATAGGGGCAGTATTATAGTAGTTATATTCTTGGACATAGGGGGCAGTATTATAGTAGTTATATTCCTGTACATAGGGGCAGTATTATAGTAGTTATATTCTTGTACATAGGGACAGTATTATAGTAGTTATATTCTTGTACATAGGGGCAGTATTATAGTAGTTATATTCTTGTAAATAGGGGGTAGTATTATAGTAGTTATATACTTGTACATAAGAGCAGTATTATAGTAGTTATATTCTTGTACATAGGGGCAGTATTATAGTAGTTATATTCTTGTACATAGGGACAGTATTATAGTAGTTATATTCTTGTACATAGGGGGCAGTATTATAGTAGTTATATTCTTGTACATAGGGGCAGTATTATAGTAGTTATATTCTTGTACATAGGGGGCAGTATTATAGTAGTTATATTCTTGTACATAGGGGCAGTATTATAGTAGTTATATTCTTGTACATAGGGGGCACTATTATAGTAGTTATATTATTGTACATAGGGGCAGTATTATAGTAGTTATATTCTTGTACATAGGAGCAGTATTATAGTAGTTATATTCTTGTACATAGGGGGCAGTATTATAGTAGTTATATTCTTGTACATAGAAGCAGTATTATAGTAGTTATATTCTTGTACATAAGGGGCAGTATCATAGTAGATATATTCTTGTACATATGGGCAGTATTATAGTAATTATATTGTTGTACATAGGGGCCATTATTATAGTAGTTATATTCATGTACATAGGGGCAGTATAATAGTAGTTATATTCTTGTATATAGGGGGCAGTATTATAGTAGTTATATTCTTGTACATAGGAGCAGTATTATCGTAGTTATATTCTTGTACATAGGAGACTGTATTATAGTAATTATATTGTTGTACATAGGGGCCAGTATTATAGTAGTTATATTCATGTACATAGGGGCAGTATAATAGTAGTTATATTGTTGCATATTGGGGGCAGTATAATAGTAGTTATATTGCTGCATATAGGGGGCAGTATTATAGTAGTTATATTCTTGCACATATGGGCAGTATAATAGTAGTTACATTGCTGCACATAGGGAGCAGTATTACAGTAGTTATATTCTTGTACATAGGAGCAGTATTATAGTAGTTACATTCTTGTACATATGGGCAATATTATATTAGTTATATTCTTGTACATAGGGGGCAGAATTATAGTAGTTATATTCTTGTACATAGGAGCAATATTATAGCAGTTATATTCTTGTACATAGGAGCAGTATTATAGTAGTTATATTCTTGTACATAGGGAGCAGTATTATAGTAGTTATATTCTTGTACAGAGGGGCAGTTTTATAGTAGTTATATTCTTGTACATAGGGGGCAGTATTATATTAGTTATATTCCTGTAAATAGGGGGTAGTATTATAGTAGCTATATACTTGTACATAAGAGCAGTATTATAGTAGTTATATTCTTGTACATAGGGGCAGTATTATAGTAGTTATATTCTTGTACATAGGAGCAGTATTATAGTAGTTATATTCTTGTACATAGTAGCAGTATTATAGTAGTTATATTCTTGTACATAGGGGGCATTATTATAGTAGTTATATTCTTGTACATAGGGGCAGTATTATAATAGTTATATTCTTGTACATAGGAGGCAGTATTATAGTAGTTATATTCTTGTACATAGGGGCAGTATTATAGCAGTTATTTTCTTGTACATAGGGGGCAGTATTATAGTAGATATATTCTTGTACATAGGGGCAGTATTATAGTAGTTATATTCTTGTACATAGGGGGCAGTATTATAGTAGTTATATTCCTGTACATAGGGGGTAGTATTATAGTAGCTATATACTTGTACATAAGAGCAGTATTATAGTAGTTATATTCTTGTACATAGGGGCAGTATTATAGTAGTTATATTCTTGTACATAGGGACAGTATTATAGTAGTTATATTCTTGTACATAGGGGCAGTATTATAGTAGTTATATTCTTGTACATAGGGGGCAGTATTATAGTAGTTATATTCCTGTACATAGGGGGTAGTATTATAGTAGTTATATACTTGAACATAAAAGCAGTATTATAGTAGTTATATTCTTGTACATAGGGGCAGTATTATAGTAGTTATATTCTTGTACATAGGGACAGTATTATAGTAGTTATATTCTTGTACATAGGGGCAGTATTATAGTAGTTATATTCTTGTACATAGGGGGTAGTATTATAGTAGCTATATACTTGTACATAAGAGCAGTATTATAGTAGTTATATTCTTGTACATAGGGGCAATATTATAGTAGTTATATTCTTGTACATAGGGACAGTATTATAGTAGTTATATTCTTGTACATAGGGGGCAGTATAATAGTAGCTATATTCCTGTACATAGGGGGAAGTATTATAGTAGTTATATACTTGTACATGAGAGCAGTATTATAGTAGTTATATTCTTGTACATAGGGGCAGTATTATAGTAGTTATATTCTTGTACATAGGGACAGTATTATAGTAGTTATATTCTTGTACATAGGGGGCAGTATTATAGTAGTTATATTTCTGTACATAGGGGGTAGTATTATAGTAGTTATATACTTGTACATAAGAGCAGTATTATAGTACTTATATTCTTGTACATAGGGGCAGTATTATAGTAATTATATTCTTGTACATAGGGACAGTATTATAGTAGTTATATTCTTGTACATAAGGGACAGTATTATAGTAGTTATATTCCTGTACATAGGGGGTAGTATTATAGTAGTTATATACTTGTACATAAGAGCAGTATTATAGTAGTTATATTCTTGTACATAGGGGCAGTATTATAGTAGTTATATTCTTGTACATAGGGACAGTATTATAGTAGTTATATTCTTGTACATAGGGGGCAGTATTATAGTAGTTATATTCTTGTACATAGGGGCAGTATTATAGTAGTTATATTCTTGTACATAGGGGGCAGTATTATAGTAGTTATATTCTTGTACATAGGGGCAGTATTATAGTAGTTATATTCTTGTACATAGGGACAGTATTATAGTAGTTATATTCTTGTACATTGGGGGCAGTATTATAGTAGTTATATTCTTGTACATAGGGGCAGTATTATAGTAGTTATATTCTTGTACATAGGGGGCAGTATTATAGTAGTTATATTCTTGTACATAGGGGCAGTATTATAGTAGTTATATTCTTGTACATAGGGGGCACTATTATAGTAGTTATATTATTGTACATAGGGGCAGTATTATAGTAGTTATATTCTTGTACATAGGAGCAGTATTATGGTAGTTATATTCTTGTACATAGGGGGCAGTATTATAGTAGTTATATTCTTGTACATAGAAGCAGTATTATAGTAGTTATATTCTTGTACATAAGGGGCAGTATCATAGTAGATATATTCTTGTACATATGGGCAGTATTATAGTAATTATATTGTTGTACATAGGGGCCATTATTATAGTAGTTATATTCATGTACATAGGGGCAGTATAATAGTAGTTATATTGCTGCATATAGGGGGCAGTATTATAGTAGTTATATTCTTGTACATATGGGCAGTATAATAGTAGTTACATTGCTGCACATAGGGAGCAGTATTATAGTAGTTATATTCTTGTACATAGGAGCAGTATTATAGTAGTTACATTCTTGTACATATGGGCAATATTATAGTAGTTATATTCTTGTACATAGGGGGCAGAATTATAGTAGTTATATTCTTGTACATAGGAGCAATATTATAGCAGTTATATTCTTGTACATAGGAGCAGTATTATAGTAGTTATATTCTTGTACATAGGGAGCAGTATTATAGTAGTTATATTCTTGTACAGAGGGGCAGTATTATAGTAGTTATATTCTTGTACATAGGGGGCAGTATTATATTAGTTATATTCCTGTACATAGGGGGTAGTATTATAGTAGCTATATACTTGTACATAAGAGCAGTATTATAGTAGTTATATTCTTGTACATAGGGGCAGTATTATAGTAGTTATATTCTTGTACATAGGAGCAGTATTATAGTAGTTATATTCTTGTACATAGTAGCAGTATTATAGTAGTTATATTCTTGTACATAGGGGGCAGTGTTATAGTACTTATATTCTTGTACATAGGGGCAGTATTATAATAGTTATATTCTTGTACATAGGGGGCAGTATTATAGTAGTTATATTCTTGTACATAGGGGCAGTATTATAGCAGTTATTTTCTTGTACATAGGGGGCAGTATTATAGTAGTTATATTCTTGTACATAGGGGCAGTATTATAGTAGTTATATTCTTGTACATAGGGGGCAGTATTATAGTAGTTATATTCCTTTACATAGGGGGTAGTATTATAGTAGCTATATACTTGTACATAAGAGCAGTATTATAGTAGTTATATTCTTGTACATAGGGGCAGTATTATAGTAGTTATATTCTTGTACATAGGGACAGTATTATAGTAGTTATATTCTTGTACATAGGGGCAGTATTATAGTAGTTATATTCTTGTACATAGGGGGCAGTGTTATAGTAGTTATATTCCTGTACATAGGGGGTAGTATTATAGTAGTTATATACTTGAACATAAAAGCAGTATTATAGTAGTTATATTCTTGTACATGGGCGCAGTATTATAGTAGTTATATTCTTGTACATAGGGACAGTATTATAGTAGTTATATTCTTGTACATAGGGGGCAGTATTATAGTAGCTATATTCCTGTACATAGGGGAAGTATTATAGTAGTTATATACTTGTACATGAGAGCAGTATTATAGTAGTTATATTCTTGTACATAGGGGCAGTATTATAGTAGTTATATTCTTGTACATAGGGACAGTATTATAGTAGTTATATTCTTGTACATAGGGGGCAGTATTATAGTAGTTATATTTCTGTACATAGGGGGTAGTATTATAGTAGTTATATACTTGTACATAAGAGCAGTATTATAGTAGTTATATTCTTGTACATAGGGGCAGTATTATAGTAATTATATTCTTGTACATAGTGACAGTATTATAGTAGTTATATTCTTGTACATAGGGGACAGTATTATAGTAGTTATATTCCTGTACATAGGGGGTAGTATTATAGTAGTTATATACTTGTACATAAGAGCAGTATTATAGTAGTTATATTCTTGTACATAGGGGCAGTATTATAGTAGTTATATTCTTGTACATAAGGACAGTATTATAGTAGTTATATTCTTGTACATAGGGGGCAGTATTATAGTAGTTATATTCTTGTACATAGGGGCAGTATTATAGTAGTTATATTCTTGTACATAGGGGGCAGTATTATAGTAGTTATATTCTTGTACATAGGGGCAGTATTATAGTAGTTATATTCTTGTACATAGGGACAGTATTATAGTAGTTATATTCTTGTACATAGGGGGCAGTATTATAGTAGTTATATTCTTGTACATAGGGGCAGTATTATAGTAGTTATATTCTTGTACATAGGGGCAGTATTATAGTAGTTATATTCTTGTACATAGGAGCAGTATTATAGTAGTTATATTCTTGTACATAGGGGGCAGTATTATAGTAGTTATATTCTTGTACATAGAAGCAGTATTATAGTAGTTATATTCTTGTACATAAGGGGCAGTATCATAGTAGATATATTCTTGTACATATGGGCAGTATTATAGTAATTATATTGTTGTACATAGGGGCCAATATTATAGTAGTTATATTCATGTACATAGGGGCAGTATAATAGTAGTTATATTCTTGTATATAGGGGGCAGTATTATAGTAGTTATATTCTTGTACATAGGAGCAGTATTATCATAGTTATATTCTTGTACATAGGAGACAGTATTATAGTAATTATATTGTTGTACATAGGGGCCAGTATTATAGTAGTTATATTCATGTACATAGGGGCAGTATAATAGTAGTTATATTGTTGCATATTGGGGGCAGTATAATAGTAGTTATATTGCTGCATATGGGGGGCAGTATTATAGTAGTTATATTCTTGTACATATGGGCAGTATAATAGTAGTTACATTGCTGCACATAGGGAGCAGTATTATAGTAGTTATATTCTTGTACATAGGAGCAGTATTATAGTAGTTACATTCTTGTACATACGGGCAATATTATAGTAGTTATATTCTTGTACATAGGGGGCAGAATTATAGTAGTTATATTCTTGTACATAGGAGCAATATTATAGCAGTTATATTCTTGTACATAGGAGCAGTATTATAGTAGTTATATTCTTGTACATAGGGAGCAGTATTATAGTAGTTATATTCTTGTACAGAGGGGCAGTATTATAGTAGTTATATTCTTGTACATAGGGGGCAGTATTATATTAGTTATATTCCTGTACATAGGGGGTAGTATTATAGTAGCTATATACTTGTACATAAGAGCAGTATTATAGTAGTTATATTCTTGTACATAGGGGCAGTATTATAGTACTTATATTCTTGTACATAGTAGCAGTATTATAGTAGTTATATTCTTGTACATAGTAGCAGTATTATAGTAATTATATTCTTGTACATAGGGGGCAGTATTATAGTAGTTATATTCTTGTACATAGGGGCAGTATTATAATAGTTATATTCTTGTACATAGGGGGCAGTATTATAGTAGTTATATTCTTGTACATAGGGGCAGTATTATAGTAGTTATTTTCTTGTACATAGGGGGCAGTATTATAGTAGTTATATTCTTGTACATAGGGGCAGTATTATAGTAGTTATATTCTTGTACATAGGGGGCAGTATTATAGTAGTTATATTCCTGTACATAGGGGGTAGTATTATAGTAGCTATATACTTGTACATAAGAGCAGTATTGTAGTAGTTATATTCTTGTACATAGGGGCAGTATTATAGTAGTTATATTCTTGTACATAGGGACAGTATTATAGTAGTTATATTCTTGTACATAGGGGCAGTATTATAGTAGTTATATTCTTGTACATAGGGGGCAGTATTATAGTAGTTATATTCCTGTACATAGGGGGTAGTATTATAGTAGTTATATACTTGAACATAAGAGCAGTATTATAGTAGTTATATTCTTGTACATAGGGGCAGTATTATAGTAGTTATATTCTTGTACATAGGGACAGTATTATAGTAGTTATATTCTTGTACATAGGGGCAGTATTATAGTAGTTATATTCTTGTACATAGGGGGTAGTATTATAGTAGCTATATACTTGTACATAAGAGCAGTATTATAGTAGTTATATTCTTGTACATAGGGGCAGTATTATAGTAGTTATATTCTTGTACATAGGGACAGTATTATAGTAGTTATATTCTTGTACATAGGGGGCAGTATTATAGTAGCTATATTCCTGAACATAGGGGGTAATATTATAGTAGTTATATACTTGTACATGAGAGCAGTATTATAGTAGTTATATTCTTGTACATACGGGCAGTATTATAGTAGTTATATTCTTGTACATAGGGACAGTATTATAGTAGTTATATTCTTGTACATAGGGGGCAGTATTATAGTAGTTATATTCCTGTACATAGGGGGTAGTATTATAGTAGTTATATACTTGTACATAGGAGCAGTATTATAGTAGTTATATCCTTGTACATAGGGAGCAGTATTATAGTAGTTATATTCCTGTACATAGGGGGTAGTATTATAGTAGTTATATTCTTGTACATAGGAGCAGTATTATAGTAGTTATATCCTTGTACATAGGGACAGTATTATAGTAGTTATATTCTTGTACATAGGGGGTAGTATTATAGTAGCTATATACTTGTACATAAGAGCAGTATTATAGTAGTTATATTCTTGTACATAGGGGCAGTATTATAGTAGTTATATTCTTGTACATAGGGACAGTATTATAGTAGTTATATTCTTGTACATAGGGGGCAGTATTATAGTAGCTATATTCCTGTACATAGGGGGTAATATTATAGTAGTTATATACTTGTACATGAGAGCAGTATTATAGTAGTTATATTCTTGTACATAGGGGCAGTATTATAGTAGTTATATTCTTGTACATAGGGACAGTATTATAGTAGTTATATTCTTGTACATAGGGGGCAGTATTATAGTAGGTATATTCCTGTACATAGGGGGTAGTATTATAGTAGTTATATACTTGTACATAGGAGCAGTATTATAGTAGTTATATCCTTGTACATAGGGGCAGTATTATAGTAGTTATATTCTTGTACATAGGAGCAGTATTATAGTAGTTATATTCTTGTACATAGGAGCAGTATTATAGTAGTTATATCCTTGTACATAGGGGCAGTATTATAGTAGTTATATTCTTGTACATTGGAGCAGTATTATAGTAGTTATATTCTTGTACATAGGAGCAGTATTATAGTAGTTATATCCTTGTACATAGGGACAGTATTATAGTAGTTATATTCTTGCACATAGGAGCAGTATTATAGTAGTTATATTCTTGTACATAGGAGCAGTATTATAGTAGTTATATTCTTGCACATTGGAGAAGTATTATAGTAGAGACAAAAGGAATTCCAGCAGCAGGCAGATCCAGTAAAAAATTCAAAAGATTTATTCAGATATTCAATAAAATTCACAAAAAAACTCACTCATCACCACTTGTAAGGTTAAAAGGTCTGTCAGACGCGTTTCGGAAACATGTCCTTAATCATTGTATTTGTATTATAGTAGTTATATTCGTGTACATAGGGGGCAGTATTATAGTAGTTATATTCTTGTACATAGGAGCAGTATTATAGTAGTTATATTCTTGTACATAGGAGCAGTATTATAGTAGTTATATTCTTGTACATAGTAGCAGTATTATAATAGTTATATTCTTGTACATAGGGGGCAGTATTATAGTAGTTATATTCTTGTACATAGGGGCAGTATTATAATAGTTATATTCTTGTACATAGGGGGCAGTATTATAGTAGTTATATTCTTGTACATAGGGGCAGTATTATAGTAGTTATTTTCTTGTACATAGGGGGCAGTATTATAGTAGTTATATTCTTGTACATAGGGGCAGTATTATAGTAGTTATATTCTTGTACATAGGAGCAGTATTATAGTAGTTATATTCTTGTACATAGGGGGCAGTATTATAGTAGTTATATTCTTGTACATAGAAGCAGTATTATAGTAGTTATATTCTTGTACATAGGAGCAGTATTATAGTAGTTATATTCTTGTACATAGGGAGCAGTACTATAGTAGTTATATTCTTGTACATAGAGGAGCAGTATTATAGTAGTTATATTCTTGTACATAGGGGGCAGTATTATAGTAGTTATATTCTTGTACTTATAGGCAGTATTATAGTAGTTATATACTTGTACATAGGGGGCAGTATTATAGTAGTTATATTCTTGTACATAGGGACAGTATTATAGTAGTTATATTCTTATACATAGGAGTAGTATTATAGTAGTTATATTCTTGTATATAGGGAGCAGTATTTTAGTAGTTATATTCTTGTACATAGGGGCAGTATTATAGTAGTTATATTCTTGTACATAGAGGGCAGTATTATAGTAGTTATATTCTTGTACATAGGAGCAGTATTATAGTAGTTATATTCTTGTACATAGGAGCAGTATTATAGTAGGTATATTCTTGCACATAGGGGGCAGTATTATAGTAGTTATATTCTTGTACATAGGGGCAGTATTATAGTAGTTATATTCCTGTACATAGGGGCAGTATTATAGTAGTTATATTCTTGTATATAGGGGGCAGTATTATAGTAGTTATATTCTTGTACATAGGGGGCAGTATTATAGTAGTTATATTCTTGTACATAGGGGGCAGTATTATAGTAGTTATATTCTTGTACATAGGAGCAGTATTATAGTAGTTATATTCTTGTACATAGGAGCAGTATTATAGTAGTTATATTCTTGTACATAGGGAGCAGTATTATAGTAGTTATATTCTTGTACATAGGGAGCAGTATTATAGTAGTTATATTCTTGTACATAGGAGCAGTATTATAGTAGTTATATTCTTGTACATAGGAGCAGTATTATAGTAGTTATATTCTTGTACATAGGAGCAGTATTATAGTAGTTATATTCTTATACATAGGAGCAGTATTATAGTAGTTATATTCTTGTACATAGGAGCAGTATTATAGTAGTTATATTCTTGTACATAGAAGCAGTATTATAGTAGTTATATTCTTGTACATAGGAGGCAGCATTATAGTAGTTATATTCTTGTACATAGGGGCAGTATTATAGTAGTTATATTGTTGCATATAGGGGAAGTAGTAGTTATGTTTTTATTCGTAACAAGATTTTGCTTGTGCCTTTTTTGTTGTTACAACTAGATATGATAAAATCTCTGTGTAAGGAGTGATGCGTTCATTACTCATTGGTATCAGCCAGTGATGCTGTATTATATTGAAGTGCCTTTCTCCCTCTTTTCTTTCTCAGTACAGGACATATTCTCCGCAGACACGTTATTAAATACCGGTCTGAGCTCTGGCTCTGGTTCTGCAGTTGAGAGAAGTTTGTGAATATTTTCAGCAGTAGGTCAGTAGACGTGGTATTGTCTCCGCTTTAATTACTAGCAGACACATGGGGCATCTTGCATTTCTTAAAGTATCTCTGGTTTGAAGCCATGACTTTCCTACTCCTTTAAGAGAACACAGTGCAGTAATTTCAGGAGGTGGGGAGGAGAGAATGGGAGGTTGGAAATCTGTCTCAAAAGGGGATCTGCAGGGCTTGTCTTAATGCCTGACGTCAGACCTGTCTCTTTAAAAAAAGAATGAGACAAAAGGACATAACTGGCTTTATGTATGTGTGACCTGGTACTGCCTGGTACTCAACGTCTCGTCACCATCAGTCATTCTGTATCCGAGAGAATTCCTGCTGCCTTCAATCAATGTATTTAACACTGGTTCCTAGTGATGAGGTGGCTCTTATATTGGATTTTAGCAGCAAGCAGCATTGGTCAGGTGAGTGCAGGGGATGACGGCTTTATTAATTGACATGTACCAAATCCATTCAACTAACTTCGGATGGAGCAGAATTTGCCATTTAACTTTTCAAGATCTGTATCACTTTAATGTCCTAAACTGCAGTCCCATGCAAATGTATATTTCACCTTGATGTGTCAATCAAGTGACTTTCTCAGCTCTGCTGCATCAAAATCAATTTCGTCATCGACTCTGTTGCTTTGATTTCATTTACCTTGATACATTAAATTTAATTGCAATTTTGTATTGTTTTTAGACAATGACCCATGCCAAGTATCAGTGCACCCTGCCAGAAGATGGCACAGGGGATCTGCCAGTTCAGGGGTCAGCAACTTTTGGCATCTCAATGCTGGAAAACTACAACTTTCAGCATGCCCTGACAGCCACCTGAGAGTTGTACTTTCACAAGAATTGGAGTGCTACAGACCCCTGGTCAATAGGTGCAGTACCTGAAGTTGCAAACAGAGTTGAGTTTGTCATTTATGGTCATCACTATCTTCATATGATTCTTTACCTATAAGAATGCAGGTAAAATTACTGCATGTGATGCACAAAACAATATCAAACTCAGCTCTGCTGCATCCACTCCACTTAAAGGGAAACTCTATATTGGAGGTTTTTCTCATGTAAAGTGCTATAGTTGTGCTAGGTTCTCTTTAACTCGGGGATTTTGGGTCAGACTCAACACACGTGGCAGAAACTTCAAGCTGGAGGAGAAGGGAGGGGGAAGAGAACACAACTTTAGGAAACAAGTTATGTGTCTGGAAGGAGAACACTTGTGTATAGTACAATAAACAGTCCCAGAACGCTGGGAGATTCGCTTTCTCTTATCAGAGATGAATTCATTCTCCTCCTTGCACTGGATCTCTGGCTGTGCTTTTTTCTGGGGCAATGTGTCCTTGGCCACGATTCTCTCTTGGCCGTAGATCACCCTCCTCCCAGATCTTTTTCAGGGCAGGTAAATTCTTGGAGATGCACATACTTCAGTGACAGTTAAGGATGACACCGCCTGAGGGGCTGCCTGTAAACTTTATACTGTACACCTGAGCTGGTGTCATTTTGCTGCTGTCAGAGCGTAATCCCACCGAAGGCGTGGATCCCTGCAGGCGGCGTTTTCCCAGGAGCACGTACGATAAATTGTGAGAAAATGTGAACCTACATTGATCGTATTGCACAATCTTAAAATTATGGTTGGACGTTGGCGGCAAGTTTATTATAATTTTGCACTGAATCAGGGGGGTACATAGAAATCATGGGGCCAGAGGCAAAAGTACTAATTGGTGGAGTCGTTAGGGTTATGGTATATAGATGTAGTCACAGAAAGGATTAACTTCTAATTGCAAGGCAAAGGCAATGACACCACAGTGCCCACAGCAATGTAGGATGTCCCCATAGTGCCTCCAACACAGTATGATGTTGCCACAGCGCCCCCAAAACAGGATGATACTCTCGCATTGCACCCCAATACAGTATGATGTCTCCACAGTGTCCCCAACACAATATGATGTCTACACAGTCCCCTCAACACAATATGATGTCTACACAGTCCCCTCAACACAATATGATGTCTACACAGTCCCCCCAACACAATATGATGTCTCCACAGTCACCTCAACACAGTATGATGTTGCCACAGCGCCCCCAAAACAGGATGATACTCTCACATTGCACCCCAACACAGTATGATGTCTCCACAGTCCCCTCAACACAATATGATGTCTACACAGTCCCCTCAACACAGTATGATGTCTCCACAGTGCCCCCAACACAATATGATGTCTCCACAGTCCCCTCAACACAGTATGATGTCTACACAGTGCCCCCAACACAATATGATGTCTACACAGTCCCCTCAACACAATATGATGTCTCCACAGTCCCCTCAACACAGTATGATGTCTACACAGTGCCCCCAACACAATATGTCTACACAGTCCCCCCAACACAATATGATGTCTCCACAGTCACCTCAACACAGTATGATGTCTCCACAGTTCCCTCAACACAATATGATGTCTACACAGTCCCCTCAACACAGTATGATGTCTCCACAGTGCCCCCAACATAATATGATGTCTACATAGTCCCCTCAACACAATATGATGTCTACACAGTCCCCTCAACACAGTATGATGTCTCCACAGTGCCCCCAACAAAATATGTCTACACAGTCCCCCCAACACAATATGATGTCTCCACAGTCACCTCAACACAGTATGATGTCTACACAGTCCCCCCAACACAATATGATGTCTCCACAGTCACCTCAACACAGTATGTTGCCACAGTGCCCCAAATACAGGATGATGCTCGCACATTGCCCCCAACACAGTGTGATGTCTCCACAGTGCCCCCAACACAATATGATGTCTACACAGTCCCCTCAACACAATATGTTATCTACACAGTCCCCTCAACACAATATGTTATCTACACAGTCCCCTCAACACAATATGATGTCTACACAGTCTCCTCAACACAATATGATGTCTACACAGTCCCCTCAACACAATATGATGTCTACACAGTCCCCCCAACACAATATGATGTCTCCACAGTCACCTCAACACAATATGATGTCTCCACAGTCACCTCAACACAGTATGTTGCCACAGTGCCCCAAATACAGGATAATGCTCCCACATTGCCCCCCACACAGTATGATGTCTCCACAGTGCCCCCAGCACAATATGATGTCTACACAGTCCCCTCAACACAATATGATGTCTATACAGTCCCCCCAACACAATATGATGTCTCCACAGTCACCTCAACACAGTATGTTGCCACAGTGCCCCAAATACAGGATGATGCTCCCACATTGCCCCCAACACAGTGTGATGTCTCCACAGTGCCACCAACACAGTTTAATGTCTCTACAGTGCCCCCAACAGAATATGACTCCAGAGCACCCCCAAAACAGTATGATGACTCCACAATACTCCCAACAAAGTATGATGTCTCTACAGTCTTCCCCACACAGTATAATGTCCCCACACACCATGAAGCCCATGGTGACCTCCCAACACAGTATGATGATTGCTCAGTGCCACCACAACAGAGTATGATGTCTCCACAGTGCCCCTAACAGTTTGACTCCACAGTACCCCCAACAAAGTATGATGTCTTCACAGTACCCCGCTCACAGTATGATGTGCTCCCACACACAATGATGTCCCCACAGTGTCCCAAACACAGTTTAAAGTCTCTCCAGTGCCTCCAAGAGAGTATGAGTCCAGAGCTGCCCCAAAACAGTATGATGATGCCACAATATCCATAACACAGTTTGATGTCCCCACAGTTTCCCCACATACTATGAAGCCCACTGTGACCTTCCACGCAGTATGGTGATTCCACAGTGCCACCACAACAGAGTATGATGTCTCCACAGTGCCACCACAACAGAGTATGATGTCTCCACAGTGCGCCCAACACTGTATGATGTCTCCACAGTACTCCCAACAAAGTATGATGTCTCCACAGTGACCCGCTCACAGTATGATGTCCCCACAGTCCCTTCACACACTATGATGTTCTTCAAGACCACCCACACAGTATGATGACTTCACAGTTCCACCAACACAGTATGATGTCCCCACAGTACACTGCACACAGTATGATGTCTTTACAGTCCCTCCACATAGTGTGAACCCCCCGTGACTTCCCACACAGTATCAGGACTCCACAGTTCCCACCAACATAGTATGATGACTCTACAGTCATCCCAAAACAGTATGATGTCCCTACAGTTCCCCCACTCCCCCACACACACTACGAGGCCTCCAGTTACCCTCCCATACAGTATTATGGTTCACCAGTGCCCATCAACACCATTCCACCATTGTATTGAAATGTATCTGCATATTCAGAATTCAGATACTGTTAAAATTGTGGCTTATGGTGGGAGCCTAGTGGCCACGTAGTCTGCTGCTATTATCAGTATGCCACTACACCAGACTTTTCATATAAGCTGGGTCCTTAAAGGGAATCAAACTGTCAGTAGCATCAACCCTCCTAAGCTGCCTATATGGGCATGGAAGTCATAGAAAGCTGAATAAAATTATACATTTCTGTCTGTGATCCAATGTCTTATTACAGAGAAATCCATGTTCTTCCTAATATGTTAAAGTTATGACCTGTTAAGATCTCTGGGTCGGACATAGATCTCCCAGAGACTCCGCCTCCAGAGCTTATTTTACATGAAAATGAAGTTACCAATTACTATAGAAGACAAAAGTAAATCTACAGAGGTCATACTGGCAGATGCCATGGCAGTACTGGGGAGCATAACAATGGCGAGGTGCGGGGAGGAGGAGACTGTATAAACTTTGTATTATGTCTCCTTTTCTCACTCAATTTTCGGGACACACACCATCTCTACTGATTGATGCATTGTATTGATGGAGATAGAGGGTTTCCTATGGTAGGGTAATGAACACTGTTATATGTAAAGGGCTACAGGTTGTCCAGTAGGCCTCATTTATGAAAAAGCTGTTACCCATAGCAACCAATCACAGAGCAGCTTTCATTTTAACACAGCTGTTTTACAAATGAAAACTGCGCTCTGATTGGTTGCTATGGGCAACAGAAACAGTTTTTCTGCTAGACGGGCATCTTTTCATTATGATAGGGCTAATTCTGGACAACCCCTTTAAGTTACGTCTCTCTATATAGTCTATATTAGGATACGCTCTCAGGCTCATTTTTTTGTGTTTTAGGTGCAGTATTGGCCAGCGGAATATAAAACTCTGAGAACTTCTTCCATTTTGGCTCAGTTGTCTCGGAGTATATTAGGGATTTGGAGCTCTACATAGTCTATTTTAGTTGGCTGCATTTGCAAATGTAACAGGACTGAGTTTGTCAGATGTAGCAGGGATGAATATATCAAATGTATCTGTGCAGCCTTTTTCAGATGCAGCAGAGCTGAAACAGACCCTTAAAGTGGTATTCCGAAATTTGGAAGCTACTGTCTGTATCCCCTATACCGACAACTGGGATTCCCACCGATTTTGAGAACCGAGGCTTTGAAGAGCCCCGTGTGAATGGAGAGGTGGTAGATTTTGCACTCTGCCCCTCCATCAATTCTTAAAAAGGTTGCCACTACTTTTACATTGATGGCCTATCCTTAGGATAGGTCATCAATATCTGATCGGCAGGGGTCCGACTGCCGGCTCCCCCACCGATCAGCTGTTATCGATGTCGGGGGAGGCGGCCGCCAGTTGGAAGTACTGACTCGCCGACACCAATAACAGCTGATCGGCGGGGGAGCCGGGTGTCGGACCCCGGCCGATCAGACATTGATGACCTATCCTATGGATAGGCCATCAATGTAAAAGTAGTGGACCTCCTCTTTAATGGGACCGCTGGATATAGCTGAGCGCAGCACTTGGCTGGTCTTTAGAATGAATGGAACGGCAATGCGCATGATCGACCACCGCTCCTTTCACGTCTGGTTCTCGGAATCGGTGGGGGTCCCAATGGTGAGACCCCCAGCGATCGGGAAGTCATCCCCTATCCCATATAAAAAGGGTTTTACTGAACCCCTTTAAATAATTTTCAAGTATTAAAAAAAAATAAATGCATTCAAAATTGAATTTGCAACGAATTTCGTAAAAAACAAAATTGGGTTTGTCAAAAGGTTTCCAGTTTCAAAAATGGAAGCAAAAGTGTTCCACTCAATGAGAAAAGCAAAGCTCTTGAAAGAATTGATGAGAAATTATAGAAGTATAGCACAGAAATGTATGGCTTTACTTTATGGCTTTTACGGCTTTATTTACTTTAGCCAAGGGGTTGGAGCAGAGGTCAGAGGGGAGCCGCATTGGCACAGACTGGCTCTGTTGTTGGGATGGTAAAGAGTGCTAGGGCCGTGGCCAAAAATCTTAAGTTGAAGTTTATGGACCCAATGCAAAATGTTCAACAAGGACCCCAACTATCATGGGACTTTAATAATATTGGTCTTCTCATATGGGTCAAAAGGACCTTTTGGGCCTCTCTAAGCTCCAACGACTGGGTCGGAGGCAGGACGAGACTTTAGGTGGCAAAGCTTTAAGGGGAAGACGGGAGCAATGAAAGATGGAAGAGGTAAGGAGGAGACAAAACCTGGCAGGGGCAAGGAGAAGACAGCAAGTAGACAGGGAGAGACAGAACATGGGCAAGGGCACTATGGTTGGTCATTAAAAGAGTAGTGGGAACATAAATAAGTTTCCACTGAAGCCTCGGTGGCCCCTGAAGGCAGTCCCGTTGTAATGCCTCCGTGTTGCCAGGACTTGTGACCTTGCAGAGGGGACACAATATGCGTCACCTGCTCCAGATGGCAGCCAATCTCAGGAACAAATTGCTCTGGATACGGTGCCTCATAGGATGCGCCAACCACAGGTGCCCATTAATTTCCTGCTGGATTTACAGCATCGGAGTGTGCCAGATGTCGAGAGCATGGAGTGGCCATATGGGTTTTTGAAAGGTAAACAAGACAGAGCAGTGGATGTGCCAGTTTACCATCTGCAAGTCCGACCCGCATCTCGAAACTCAGCTGAATAATCACCAGGACATAGAAAGAACTTGCACAAACTAGTGCAAAAGTGAGCAGGTGGTAAAAACTGCCCGGCAGATGTGCAGAGTGCAGGAAAATTCCCCTCTTTTCATACTAAATTACTTTTAGATCCAAAGTCTAGCATTTAGAGATGGAAACTCCACTTTTTTATATACAGAACTCCAAGTTATATGATAAAGTTCTGTCTTCCCGAAGTCACCACTAGAGGGAGCTTACTGCATAATGTTTATGCAATGAACTCTATAGTAACACTGTATGCAGTAAGCTCCTGGGCTCCCTCTAGTGGAGGCTGAAAGTAGCCATTTCTGTATGTGCAGGGGATTTGGAACTTTCATCAGAAAAACTGAAATAAGAAGCTTTCATATAGCATATTTACATTGTTGCACCCACAGTGCCCAACTATAGAGCTTCTGTAGATGTGGACCTCTCTCTCTACTGAAGTCTATTGGAGTCATAAAACAGCTGGCACACAATTTTACACAAATCGGAATATAGTTCAGTAATCCATCGCTTGTTTATAAATAGATCTTACGTTATTATTTTACATGCTCTTTGTGAATAGAGGGTTTTGTTACATAAGCAGGCACCAGTCAGCGAGTCTACCCCAACCACACCTAGAAATGGACAAGCAAACAAGTCATTTCCAAGTAAACTCGCTTGTCCAGTGTCAGTATTCACAACCATCATGGTTGCTTAACTTTAGTGACCAGTGCCAGGCAGCTGCTTCCAAGGCAAATAAAATAATAGGATGCATTAAAAGAGGCCTACAAGCTCATGTCAAGAACATAGTTTTACTATGTCATTGAAAAAGTTCTAGAAGGGTCTGGATTCCTTTCTAGAAAAAAATTAATCATCAGAAGTTATAAATACTAGATTACTTCATACCAAATATGGAGCCAAGAAGTAAATTTTACCCCAATTTGGGGCAATTAATATCTGCCTCAGGATTTTTCCATACTCTTCTCCATAATCAACTATGAAAGCATCATTATAAAGTCACTATAAAGGATAAATATTGTACTACTCACTGCATACAACCCTCAAGCGGTAGTTCTCTTTCAATCAAGTTTCTATCCCGGTTGCAGCCTGTTATAAAAGAATAAATTATTCTGTACTCACTGTAAGGATTGTCAGGGATTCGCGCATACACGATCCCGATTACTCACTACGTTGCTATCGGCAAGCGAGTAGTAAGCGTATGGCGTACACACCTCCGGATTTCAATGCATGGAATATGTGTATATGCCCCATATGGTCACTGCCAGCTTCACGATAGCCCAATTACGATTATTCATTGCCACCACCCGCCAGTTTTAAGATATAATACAGGCCTGATCGGACGCCTGGGGATGGAACGATTACAGAGCAAAAGAAACAGGACTATTAAATTTTATATTTAATTCAAAAGGGAGGCAGTGTTTATGAAAAATATACAAAAGGTTTAACAAAGAAGGACAGTACAATACAGAGTATACAGTTACACAAAATAAAAGGGATTAATAAAAGACTTACTAGACAGATCGCATAGACGACTCAGTTTAGCTGGAGGGGAGGTGCTCCAATTGATTTGGCCTTTATCGAACGTGACGCCTGCTTATAGAATATATACCTCCTGGCATGAGTATGGACCCATGGACCCATCTTCAGATGGATCTTTTATGTCGAAGGGGGGACCTGTCCACACACTCCCCTGCGATGACCTCTCTAATTTCTGCGATAACTTCTCTTTGGTTGATCGCAGAAGTTCGCAAGTGACACCATATTTTTTATTGCGAATTTACGTTCTGTAGAGAGCAGACATGACATGACTGCTGTCCATTATTTTGGTACTTTTGCGCCACAGCTCACCGAAAGGGCTCACAGATCCGGAAAAATATGCGTATTGTTCCTTAGCTGACCCTGCCGCTAAAAATATGTGTCCCATTATTATCGGAAATATAGAACTTCCAATATTCCATATTTCGTGTTGGTGCCTACGAGACTGGTGATTGAACACATATGCAAATGAGAGTGACCCGGCTATTGTATGGAGTGTGATAGAATTTCTTTGAAGCTGAAATGAGACTTTTCCTCTTTCTTTTAATCTCTGGCCCATATGTAGAGGTCTCTATTTATCACAGGTCTATGCTACTACTAGGGGCTACATTCGTATGATAATGAGTTTGCCACCTCTGGCCTGTACTGCTATTTGCATAACAAAAGCTCCTTAGATTGTGAGCTCTTCTACTCTGACAGATGGTAGATAGGGGAGGGGGAAGAGTGATTTCAGAGGGAGAGAGAAATTCTTAATATTTTCTATGATATTCACTTTCCCCGGATCCACTGGTGAGTCTCTGCTGCTGCTCCCAGTGCCTGACATTGCCTGCGGAGCTTACATCGCATCGACAGCAAAGAAGCCAATCAGTGAGCTCAGTTGCTCTGATGGGGACTTTGTGCCTTCACTGTCAGCGCTGCTAAGCTCACTGAATGGCTGCTGGGCTGTCAAGGTGGCTTCAGAGCCGCAGCCAATGCCAGACCCCGGGAGCATCAGCGGAGACTTGCTGGTGGACCCGGGGAGCATGAGTATAGTGAGGTTTTTGTTTTATAACCAGCTGTAGGTGGGATAGAAACTTATTTGAAAGGGAACAACCAATCACCGATTTGGGCGCCACATTCAAATATCGGCCGCGACCAATCACCGATCTTGGCTCCACATTTAAACACCGCTGTGCGGATTGGTCGCGGACGCTATTTAAATGTGGCGCCAAAATTGGTGATTGGTCGCGCCCAGCGTCGGCGACCAATCAGCACAGCGATGTTTAAATGTGGAGCCAAGATCGGTGATTGGTTGCAGCCGATATTTAAATTTGGTGCCCAAATCGGTGATTGGTCGCGGGCAGCGTCCGCGACCAATCAGCACAGTAGTGTTTAACTTTGGCCGCAAGATCAGTGATTGGTCGCGGGCCAAGTCGGCGACCAATCACCGATTTGTGCGGCACATTTAAATAGCGGCCCCGACCAATTGGATGTCAGCGCCGCTCCCCGGTCCTCCCTTCACACCCTTGCCGCATGGATGTCAGCGCCGCTGCCTGTGCGGATACTTCCGCTCCGAGAACCCGGGACATGAGCGGGCGCTCGCAGCAGAAGTATCCCGACCCGCAGCGCCGCTCCCCGGTCCTCCCTTCACACCCTAGCCGCTGATGTCCCCATAGTATCCCCATGGTGTTACAAAGATCCGGACATTTGTGTTAAAAATCGCTGATTGGTCGCTGGCGCTGCCCGCGACCAATCACCGATTTGGGCGCCAAATTTAAATATCGGCCGCGACCAATCACCGATCTTGGCTCCACATTTAAACACCGCTGTACTGATTGGTCGCGGACGCTATTTAAATGTGCCGCCAAAATCAGTGATTGGTCGCGCACAGCGTCGGCGACCAATCACCGATCTTGGCTCCACATTTAAACACCGCTGTACTGATTGGTCGCGGCCGATATTTAAATTTGGCGCCCAAATCGGTGATTGGATTGGTCGCGGGCAGCGCCAGCGACCAATCAGCGATTTTTAACACAAATGTCCGGATCTTTGTAACACCATGCGGATACTGTGGGGACATCAGCGGCTAGGGTGTGAAGGGAGGACCGGGGAGCGGCGCTGCGGGTCGGGATACTTCTGCTGCGAGCGCCCGTTCATGTCCCGGGTTCTCGGAGCGGAACTATCAGCACAGACAGCGGCGCTGACATCCATGCGGCTAGCGCGTGAAGGTAGGACCGGGGAGCGGCGCTGCGGGTCCAATTGGTCGCGGCCGCTATTTAAATTTAAATGTGGCGCCAAAATCGGTGATTGGTCGCGCCCAGCGTCGGCGACCAATCAGCACAGCGGTGTTTAAATGTGGAGCCAAGATCGGTGATTGGTAGCGGCCGATATTTAAATTTGGCGCCCAAATCGGTGATTGGTCCCGAGCAGCGCCAGCGACCAATCAGCGATTTTTAGCACAAATGTCCGGACCTTTGTAACACCATGCGGATACTGTGGGGACATCAGCGGCTAGGGTGTGAAGGGAGGACCGGGGAGCGGCGCTGCGGGTCGGGATACTTCTGCTCCGAGCAGTCGCTCATCTCCCGGCTTCTCGCAGCGGAAGTAGCGGTACAGGCAGCGGCGCTCCCCGGTCCTCACTAATACGATTCCGCTCCCCGCTCCTCACCAATACGATTCGCTGATTGGTCGCACTCTCCACACCCGACCAATCAGTGATCTTGGCACTAAAGTTAAACACCGCTCTGCTGATTGGTCGCGGCCGCTGCCCGCAACCAATCACCGATTTGGGCGCCACATTTAAATAGCGGCCGCGCCCAATCACCGATCTTGCCGCCACATTTAAACACTGCTGTGCTGATTGGACGCGGACGCAGGACGCGTCCAATCAGCGAGATTGGCGCCAAATTTAAACAACGCTCTGCTGATTGATCGCGGTCGCTGGCCAAGATCAATCAGCAGTATTGGCGCAAAATTTAAACCCTGCTCTGCTGATTGGTCGCGGTTGTCGGCCGTGACCAATCAGCAGTATTGGCGCCAAATGTAAACCTCACTCTGCTGATTGGTCGCAACCACCGGCTGCGACCAATCTGCGCTTTTTGTGCCAAATTTAAACACCGCTCTGCTGATTGGTCGCGGCCGGCGACCAATCAGCGATTTTGGCGCCAAATTTAAACACCTCTTTGCTGATTGGTTGCGGTCGCGACTAATCAGCGATTTTGGTGCCAAATTTAAACAACGCTCTGCTGATTGATCGCGGTCGCTGGCCAAGATCAATCAGCAGTATTGGCGCAAAATTTAAACCCTGCTCTGCTGATTGGTCGCGTCCGCCAGCCGCGAACAATCAGCGAGATTGGCGCCAAATTTAAACAACGCTCTGCTGATTGATAGCGGTCGCTGGCCAAGATCAATCAGCAGTATTGGCGCAAAATTTAAACCCTGCTCTGCTGATTGGTCGCGTCCGCCAGCCGCGAACAATCAGCGAGATTGGCGCCAAATTTAAACACCTGTCTGCTGATTGGTCGCGGTTGTCGGCCGTGACCAATCAGCAGTATTGGCGCCAAATGTAAACCTCACTCTGCTGATTGGTCGCAACCACCGGCCGCGACCAATCTGCGCTTTTTGTGCCAAATTTAAACACCGCTCTGCTGATTGGTCGCGGCCGACGACCAATCAGTGATTTTGGCGCCAAATTTAAACCCCGCTCTGCATCGCTCTGCTGATTGGTCGCGGTCGCCGGCCGCGACCAATCAGCACTATTGTCGCCAAATTTAAACACCTCTTTGCTGATTGGTTGCGGTCGCGACTAATCAGCGATTTTGGTGCCAAATTTAAACACCGCTTTGCTGATTGGTCGCGGTTGCCGAACGCGACCAATCAGCGATTTTGGCCCCAAATTTAAACACAGCTCTGCTGATTGCGCCCGGTCGGCCACATACCTATTCTAGAATACCCGATGCATTAGAATCGGGCCACCATCTAGTTGAGTATAAATAGTATGCAGTTAGCTCATGGGCTCCCTCTAATGGTGACTGCAGAAAACCAGAAGTTTGTCATTTAACTCACATCTATGGAGGTGGTTTTGAGGTTTGTAGCAGATAAAGTTTTTAAAAAGTTAGAGTTCACGTTATAATCATTTTTTAACAAAAAATGTTTTCCTTGAATTTACCCAGAAGAACGATACATTATTGTGACACCGCAGACCACATCATTATAACATACCTGATGCCTGCAGGACGGTTATAATTATAAAGCTATTTGAACTTTTTCATCTCTCTGTAGATTTCCACATTCTTGAGCTTAATAATAGAGGGGGACGAACAACAGCGTAATAATAAAAGATATACGTGCCATGTACACAAAGGTAAAGGGGAATTTTGTCCTAAGATCATTCAATGTGAAGACACAGGAGATTTTATTATTATTACATGTAATATGCCCCATAGTGGGAACGTGACATTAGATATACACTGCTCAAAAAAATAAAGGGAGCACTCAAATAACACATCCTAGATCTGAATGAATGAAATATTCTCATTGAATACTTTGTTCTGTACAAAGTTGAATGTGCTGCAACAAAATCACACAAAAATCATCAATGGAAATCACATTTATTAACCAATGGAGGCCTGGATTTGGAGTCACCCCCAAAATTAAAGTGGAAAAACACACTACAGGCTGATCCAACTTTGATGTAATGTCCTTAAAACAAGTCAAAATGAGTCTCAGTATTGTGTGTGGCCTCCACGTGCCTGTATGACCCCCCTACAACGCCTGGGCATGCTCCTGATGAGGCTCAGTATTGTGTGTGGCCTCCACGTGCCTGTATGACCTCCCTACAACGCCTGGGCATGCTCCTGATGAGGCTGAGTATTGTGTGTGGCCTCCACGTGCCTGTATGACCTCCCTACAATGCCTGGGCATGCTCCTAATGAGGCTGAGTATTGTGTGTGGCCTCCACGTGCCTGTATGACCTCCCTACAATGCCTGGGCATGCTCCTGATGAGGTTTCGGATGCTCTCCTGTGGGATCTCCTCCCATACCTGGACTAAAGCATCTGCCAACTCCTGGACAGTCTGTGGTGCAACGTGACATCGGTGGATGGAGCAAGACATGATGTCCCAGATGTGCTCAATCGGATTCAGGTCTGGGGAACGGGCGACCAGTCCATAGCTTCAATGCCTTCATCTTGCAGGAACTGCTGACACACTCCAGCCACATGAGGTCTGGCATTGTCCTGCATTAGGAGGAACCCAGGGCCAACCGCACCAGCATATGGTCTCACAAGGGGTCTGAGGATCTCATCTCGGTACCTAATGGCAGTCAGGCTACCTCTGGTGAGCACATGGAGGGCTGTTCGGCCCTCCAAAGAAATGCCACCGCACACCATTACTGACCCACTGCCAAGCCGGTCATGCTGAAGGATGTTGCAGGCAGCAGTTCGCTCTCCACGGCGTCTCCAGACTCTGTCACATCTGTCACATGTGCTCAGTGTGAACCTGCTTTCATCTGTGAAGAGCACAGGGCGCCAGTGGTGACTTTGCCAATCCTGGTGTTCTGTGGCAAATGCCAAGCGTGCTGCACGGTGTTGGGCTGTGAGCACAACCCCCATCTGTGGACGTCGGGCCCTCATAACACCGTCATGGAGTCGGTTTCTAACCGTTTGTGCAGACACATGCACATTTGTGGCCTGCTGGAGGTCATTTTGCAGGGCTCTGGCAGTGCTCCTCCTGTTCCTCCTTGCACAAAGGCAGAGGTAGCGGTCCTGCTGCTGGGTTGTTGCCCTCCTACGGCCCCTGGTGTACTGGCCTGTCTCCTGGTCGTGCCTCCTGCCTCTGGACACTACGCTGACAGACATAGCAAACCTTCTTGCCACAGCTCGCATTGATGTGCCATACTGGATGAGCTGCACTACCTGAGCAACTTCTGTGGGTTGTAGAGTCCGTCTCATGCTACCATGAGTGTGAAAGCACAACCAACATTCAAAAGTGACCAAAACATCAGCCAGAAAGCATTGGTACTGAGATGTGGTCTGTGGTCCCCACCTGCAGAACCACTCCTTTATTAAGGGTGTCTTGATAATTGCCAATAATTTCCATCTATTGTCTATTCCATTTGCACAACAGCATGTGAAATTGATTGTCAATCAGTGTTGCTTTCTAAGTGGACAGTTTGTTTTCACAGAAGTTTGATTACTTGGAGTTATATTCTGTTGTTTAAGTGTTCCCTTTATTTTTTTGAGCAGTGTATTTCTATACTATGGGGACTTGGGGAGCAAAAGTGGCCGATCAGTGAGACTAGTCTGGACTGTATCAATTAGATGATTGGTGGGATGCTAGACTATTAATGGGGTCATCCCAGCATTACATATCGCATCCACTGTATAGATCATACATAATTAATATTTGCAATTGGCTTGTGCAAAAAAATTTGCTGTAAAGAATTATGGCTTTTTTTTTTCTTACATAATATGGCACCACCTAGTGTCCACGGTCTATAACAGTGTGCACGTCCATCTAATAAGCTGAGTCTCTCTGTTTACTGCGCAGCAGTCACTAGAAATTAATTTCTGACCTGCCGGCTATTTCTTCGGACAGTTCTGTAGTAGTTGGTGCTGAATGTTAGATGGAAGATAACAAGACGTTGTTGCCTCCAAAAAAGGACTAAGTGCAGTAGGTCTGATGGTGATAGTAGTAGTGAAATTATAGGAGCTCACCTCCAAAGGAATGAAGAATTTCTGCTGCTCTTCTCAATGTGGACAGACTATGGATGTCCATGGGTTTAGTTGAATGGTAAACGATGGGATTAGGAGCACTCTGTCTTCCAAATGTGAAAGCAAAGTTCCAAGAATAATTTTATTTCTTTTTATCTTTTTATTTTGTAGGTGTATTTTAAGAATACAGCATTTTTCAAGAATAAAAAGAAGAAAAAACAATGTATCTCAGAGACTTTGATTTCACTTTTGGCTCATAATCCCATCCTTTACCAATGCCATTCATTTGCAATAAATGGTGACTCTGTAACTGTCTATGTCAGAAACAAATGACTGAGCATGTGTGACCAGCGTCCTGTGATTTCTGCTTCTATCACATGATGCAAACCACTTATTTTCAATTAATTATCACTGATAGACTTTGTAACAAGATATCACTGTCATGCTGTTAGCTCTCAGGCTGCTCTCCTGAGTATTTGCCAAGAACTTGTAGATGCATTTTATTGGCCAACAGAAGTGCAGCTCTAGGTGTGACTGGAGTAGGATACATGATAACAGTCATGAACAGTATAAAAGAAGTACATTTAAACACATGCAAAAAAAAATATATATATATCCCAGCACTTTCTCCCTTCATCTCCTACTTCCTTTGATCCTATTCCTTCTCATGTTACAGCATAAACTAAGATTGCTCTCAGTGGGAAAAACAAGATAATCTTGCAGTTATTATACCTTAGCGTGAACTAAGAAATATATAAAGAAATCTTGTCCTAAGTCCTAAGCCCAGACGCTTCCTATAAACACTCACCCTGTCTGGGCACAGGGAAGGAGAACAGAGAAGCTCACACTGGGGTACAGATATTTGTTAGATCTGCAGTTCAAAACAACTACTCTTAAGTGCATGAACAAGGCAGTCAAAACAGCTCTTTCAGCGTGGAGTTTGAGAGAAAAGGAAGCAAGATAAGGTAGTGGAGTTCATTACGAAAATTCATAACTTTGCAAAGACTGATCAATAAACTGTGAAAAAAAAAAGTTTAGTTCCTTTAAAGCAGGGATGTCAAACTCAAATACATAGAGGGCTAAAATATAAATCTTGGACAAAGTCGCTGGCCAACCTTGATATTTATTAAAAAAATGTCTACAATTGATGAAATTATTCCTTATCATCAAATATAACAATGAACCTTTTCATATGGACACAACTTAAAGGGGTTGTCCCAAGGACAAAGTACATTTTAACTATTTGATCTTAAAATAAAATAAACACATAATCACAAATGACTTCAACACAGTATGATGCCCTAACTATGATCCCAACACAGCCCTCTACACACTATAATGGCCCCACATAGTCCTCCACACAGTATAATGGCCCCACATAGTCCTCCACACAGTATAATGGACCCCACATAGTCCTCCACACAATATAATGGACCCCACATAGTGCTCCACACAGTATAATGGACTCCACATAGTCCTCTACACAGTATAATGGACCCCACATAGTTCTCCACACAATATAATGGACCCCACATAGTCCTCCACACAGTATAATGGACCCACATAGTCCTCCACACAGTATAATGGACCCCACATAGTCCTCCACACAATATAATGGACCCCACATAGTGCTCCACACAGTATAATGGACTCCACATAGTCCTCCACACAGTATAATGGACCCCACATAGTTCTCCACACAATATAATGGACGCCACATAGTCCTCCACACAGTATAATGGACCCCACATAGTCTTCCACACAGTATAATGGACCCCACATAGTCCTCCACACAATATAATGGACCCCACATAGTGCTCCACACAGTATAATGGCCCCACATAGTCCTCCACACAGTATAATGGACCCCACATAGTCCTCCACACAATATAATGGACCCCACATAGTGCTCCACACAGTATAATGGACCCCACATAGTCCTCCACACAGTATAATGGGCCCAACATAGTCTTCCATACAGAATAATGGGCCCCACATAGTCCTCCATACAGTATAATGGCCCCACATAGTCCTCCATACAGTGTGATGGGCCCCACATATTCCTCCATACAGTATAATGGCCCCACATAGTCCTCCAAACAGAATAATGTGCCCCATATAGTCCTCCATACAGTATAATGGGCCTCACATAGTCCTCCATATAGTATAATGGGCCCCACATAGTCCTCCATACAGGATAATGGGCATCACATAGTCCTCCATACAGAATAATGGGCCCCATATAGTCCTCCATACAGTATAATGGGCCCCACATAGTCCTCCATACAGAATAATGGGCCCCACATAGTCCCCCTTTCAGAATAATAGATCCCACATAGTCCTCCATACAGTATAATGGGCCCCACATAGTCCTCCATACAAAATAATGGGCCCCACATAGTCCTGCATACAGTGTGATGGGCCCCACATAGTCCTCCATACAGAATAATAGGCGCCACATAGTCCTCCATAAGGTATAATGGCCCCACATAGTCCTCCATACAGTATAATAGGCCCGACATAGTCCTCCATACAGTATAATGGGCCTCACATAGTCCTCCATACAGTATAATAGGCCCGACATAGTCCTCCATACAGTATAATGGGCCTCACATAGTCATCCATACAGAATAATGGCCCCAGATAGTCCTCCATACAGTATAATGGGCCTCACATAGTCCTCCATAAAGTATAATGGGCCTCACATAGTCCTCCATACAGAATAATGGGCCCCACATAGTCCTCCATACAAATAATAGGCCCCACATAGTCCTCCATACAGTGTGATGGGCCCCACATAGTCCTCCATACAGAATAATAGGCATCACATAGTCCTCCATACAGTATAATGGCCCCACATAGTCCTGCATACAGAATAATTGGCTCCACATAGTCCTCCATACGGTATAATGGCCCCACATAGTCCTCCATACAGAATAATGGCCCCACATAGTCCTCCATACAGAATAATAGGGCCCACATAGTCCTCCATACAGTGTGATGGGCCCCACAAATTCCTCCATACAGTATAATGGCCCCACATAGTCCTCCATACAGAATAATGGGCCCCACATAGTCATCCATGCAGTATAATGGGCCTCACATAGTCCTCCATACAGTATAATAGGCCTCACATAGTCCTCCATACAATATAATGGGCCTCACATAGCCCTCCAAACAGTATAATAGGCCCGACATAGTCCTCCATACAGTATAATGGGCCTCACATAGTCCTCCATACAGAATAATGGCCCCAGATAGTCCTCCATATAGTATAATGGGCCCACATAGTCCTCCATACAGTATAATGGGCCCATATAGTCCTCCGTACCGTATAATGGGCCCACATAGTCCTCCATACAGGATAATGGGCCCCACATAGTCCTCCATACAGTATAATGTGCCCAACATAGTCCTCCATACAGAATAATGGACCCCACATAGTCCTCCATACAGTATAATGGGCCCCACATAGTCCTCCATACAGTATAATGGGCCTCACATAGTCCTCCATACAGTGTAATGGGACCCACATAGTCCTCCATACAGTATAATGGGCCTCACATAGTCCTCCATACAGCATAATGGGCCCCACATAGTCCTCCATACAGTATAATGGGCCCCACATAGTCCTCCATACAGTATAATGGACCCCACATAGTCCTCCATACAGTATAATGGCCCCACATAGTCCTCCATACAGTATAATGGACCCCACATAGTCCTCCATACAGTATAATGGCCCCACATAGTCCTCCATACAGTATAATGGATCCCACATAGTCCTACATACAGTATAATGGGCCCCACATAGTCCTCCATACAGTATAATGGACCCCACATAGTCCTACATATAGTATAATGGGCCCCACATAGTCCTACATACGGTATAATGGGCCTCACATAGTCCTCCATACAGTATAATGGACCCCACATAGTCCTACATACTGTATAATGGGCCTCACATAGTCCTCCATACAGTATAATGGGCCCCACATAGTCCTCTATACAGTATAATGGGCCCCACATAGTCCTCCATACAGTATAATGGGCCCCACATAGTCCTCCATACAGTATAATGGGCCCCACATAGTCCTTCATACAGTATAATGGGCCCCACATAGTCCTCCATATAGTATAATGGCCCCACATAGTCCTACATACAGTATAATTGGCCTCACATAGTCCTCCATGCAGCATAATGGACCTCACATAGTCCTCCATACAGTATAATGGGCATCACATAGTCCTCCATACAGTATAATAGGCCCGACATAGTCCTACATACAGTATAATGGGCCTCACATAGTCACCCATACAGAATAATGGCCCCAGATAGTCCTCCATATAGTATAATGGGCCCACATAGTCCTCCATGCAGTATAATGGGCCCATATAGTCATCCATACAGTATAATGGGCCCACATAGTCCTCCATACAGGATAATGCGCCGCACATAGTCCTCCATACAGTATAATGGGCCCAACATAGTCCTCCATACAGAATAATGGACCCCACATAGTCCTCCATACAGTATAATGGGCCCCACATAGTCCTCCATACAGTATAATGGGCCCATATAGTCCTCCATACAGTTTAATTGGCCTCACATAGTCCTCCATACAGTATAATGGGCCCCACATTGTCCTCCATACAGTATAATGGGCCTCACATAGTCCTCCATACAGTATAATGGGCCCCACATAGTCCTCCATACTGTTTAATGGGCCCCACATAGTCCTCCATACAGTATAATGGGCCTCACATAGTCCTCCATACAGTATAATGGGCCCCACATAGTCCTCCATACAGAATAATGGTCCCACATAGTCCTCCATACAGTATAATGGGCCTCACATAGTCCTCCATACAGCATAATGGGCCCCACATAGTCCTCCATACAGTATCATGGGCCCCACATAGTCCTCCATACAGTATAATAGGCCCGACATAGTCCTCCATGCAGTATAATGGGCCCCACATAGTCCTCCATACAGTATAATGGGTCCCACATAGTCCTCCATACAGTATAATGGGCCCCACATAGGCCTCCATACAGTATAATGGGCCCATATAGTCCTCCATACAGTATAATGGGCCTCACATAGTCCTCCATACAGTATAATGGGCCCCACATAGTCCTCCATACAGTATAATGGGCCTCACATAGTCCTCCATACAGTATAATGGGCCCCACATAGTCCTCCATACAGTATAATGGGCCCCACATAGTCCTCTATACAGTATAATGGGCCTCACATAGTCCTCCATACAGAATAATGGGCCCCACATAGTCCTCCATACAGAATAATGGTCCCACATAGTCCTCCATACAGTATAATGGGCCTCACATAGTCCTCCATACAGTATAATGGGCCCCACATAGTCCTCCATACAGTATAATGGGCCCCACATAGTCCTCCATACAGTATAATAGGCCCGACATAGTCCTCCATGCAGTATAATGGGCCCCACATAGTCCTCCATACAGTTTAATGGGTCCCACATAGTCCTCCATACAGTATAATGGGCCCCACATAGTCCTCCATACAGTGTAATGGGCCCATATAGTCCTCCACACAGTATAATGGGCCTCACATAGTCCTCCATACAATATAATGGGCCCCACATAGTCCTCCATACAGTATAATGGGCCTCACATAGTCCTCCATACAGTATAATGGGCCCCACATAGTCCTCCATACAGTATAATGGGCCCATATCGTCCTCCATACAGTATAATTGGCCTCAAATAGTCCTCCATACAGTATAATGGGCCCCACATAGTCCTACATACAGTATAATGGGCCTCACATAGTCCTCCATACAGTATAATTGGCCCCACATAGTCCTACATACAGTATAATGGGCCTCACATAGTCCTCCATACAGTATAATGGGCCCCACATTGTCCTCCATACAGTATAATGGGCCCCACATAGTCCTCCATACAGTATAATGGGACCTACATAGCCCTCCAAACAGTATAATAGGCCCGACATAGTCCTCCATACAGTATAATGGGCCTCACATAGTCCTCCATACAGAATAATGGCCCCAGATAGTCCTCCATATAGTATAATGGGCCCACATAGTCCTCCATACAGTATAATGGGCCCATATAGTCCTCTGTACCGTATAATGGGCCCAGATAGCCCTCCATACAGTATAATGGGCCCCACATAGTCCTCCGTACAGTATAATGTGCCCAACATAGTCCTCCATACAGAATAATGGACCCCACATAGTCCTCCATACAGTATAATGGGCCCCACATAGTCCTCCATACAGTATAATGGGCCTTATATAGTCCTCCATACAGTGTAATGGGACCCACATAGTCCTCCATACAGTATAATGGGCCTCACATAGTCCTCCATACAGTATAATGGGCCCCACATAGTCCTCCATACAGTATAATGGGCCCCACATAGTCCTCCATACAGTATAATGGACCCCACATAGTCCTCCATACAGTATAATGGCCCCACATAGTCCTCCATACAGTTTAATGGACCCCACATAGTCCTCCATACAGTATAATGGACCCCACATAGTCCTACATACAGTATAATGGGCCCCACATAGTCCTACATACGGTATAATGGGCCTCACATAGTCCTCCATACAGTATAATGGACCCCACATAGTCCTACATACTGTATAATGGGCCTCACATAGTCCTCCATACAGCATAATGGGCCCCACATAGTCCTCCATACAGTATAATGGGCCCCACATAGTCCTCCATACAGTATAATGGGCCCCACATAATCCTTCATACAGTATAATGGGCCCCACATAGTCCTCCATACAGTATAATGGGCCCCACATAGTCCTCCATATAGTATAATGGCCCCACATAGTCCTACATACAGTATAATTGGCCTCACATAGTCCTCCATACAGCATAATGGACCCCACATAGTCCTCCATACAGTATAATGGGCATCACATAGTCCTCCATACAGTATAATAGGCCCGACATAGTCCTACATACAGTATAATGGGCCTCACATAGTCATCCATACAGAATAATGGCCCCAGATAGTCCTCCATATAGTATAATGGGCCCACATAGTCCTCCATGCAGTATAATGGGCCCATATAGTCATCCATACAGTATAATGGGCCCACATAGGCATCCATACAGGATAATGCGCCGCACATAGTCCTCCATACAGTATAATGGGCCCAACATAGTCCTCCATACAGAATAATGGACCCCACATAGTCCTCCATACAGTATAATGGGCCCCACATAGTCCTCCATACAGTATAATGGGCCCATATAGTCCTCCATACAGTTTAATTGGCCTCACATAGTCCTCCGTACAGTATAATGGGCCCTACATTGTCCTCCATACAGTATAATGGGCCTCACGTAGTCCTCCATACAGTATAATGGGCCCCACATAGTCCTCCATCCAGTATAATGGGCCCCACATAGTCCTCCATACAGTATAATGGGCCCATATCGTCCTCCATACAGTATAATTGGCCTCACATAGTCCTTCATACAGTATAATTGGCCCCACATAGTCATACATACAGTATAATGGGCCTCACCTAGTCCTCCATACAGTATAATGGGCCCCAAATAGTCCTCCATACAGTATAATGGGCCCCACATAGTCCTCCATACAGTATAATGGGCCCCACATAGTCCTCCATACAGTATAATTGGCCCCACATAGTCCTACATACAGTATAATGGGCCTCACATAGTCCTCCAGACAGTATAATGGGCCCCACATTGTCCTCCATACAGTATAATGGGACCCACATAGCCCTCCAAACAGTATAATAGGCCCGACATAGTCCTCCATACAGTATAATGGGCCTCACATAGTCCTCCATACAGAATAATGGCCCCAGATAGTCCTCCATATAGTATAATGGGCCCACATAGTCCTCCATACAGTATAATGGGCCAATATAGTCCTCCGTACCGTATAATGGGCCCACATAGCCCTCCATACAGTATAATGGGCCCCACATAGTCCTCCATACAGTATAATGTGCCCAACATAGTCCTCCATACAGAATAATGGACCCCACATAGTCCTCCATACAGTATAATGGGCCCCACATAGTCCTCCATACAGTATAATGGGCCTTACATAGTCCTCCATACAGTGTAATGGGACCCACATAGTCCTCCATACAGTATAATGGGCCTCACATAGTCCTCCATACAGTATAATGGGCCCCACATAGTCCTCCATACAGTATAATGGGCCCCATATAGTCCTCCATACAGTATAATGGACCCCACATAGTCCTCCATACAGATTAATGGCCCCACATAGTCCTCCATACAGTATAATGGACCCCACATAGTCCTACATACAGTATAATGGGCCCCACATAGTCCTCCATACAGTATAATGGACCCCACATAGTCCTACATACAGTATAATGGGCCCCACATAGTCCTACATACGGTATAATGGGCCCCACATAGTCCTCCATACAGTATAATGGACCCCACATAGTCCTACATACTGTATAATGGGCCTCACATAGTCCTCCATACAGCATAATGGGCCCCACATAGTCCTCCATACAGTATAATGGGCCCCACATAGTCCTCCATACAGTATAATGGGCCCCACGTAGTCCTCCATACAGTATAATGGGCCCCACATAGTCCTCCATATAGTATAATGGCCCCACATAGTCCTACATACAGTATAATTGGCCTCACATAGTCCTCCATACAGCATAATGGACCCCACATAGTCCTCCATACAGTATAATGGGCATCACATAGTGCTCCATACAGTATAATAGGCCCGACATAGTCCTACATACAGTATAATGGGCCTCACATAGTCATCCATACAGAATAATGGCCCCAGATAGTCCTCCATATAGTATAATGGGCCCATATAGTCCTCCATGCAGTATAATGGGCCCATATAGTCATCCATACAGTATAATGGGCCCACATAGGCATCCATACAGGATAATGCGCCGCACATAGTCCTCCATACAGTATAATGGGCCCAACATAGTCCTCCATACAGAATAATGGACCCCACATAGTCCTCCATACAGTATAATGGGCCCCACATAGTCCTCCATACAGTATAATGGGCCCATATAGTCCTCCATACAGTTTAATTGGCCTCACATAGTCCTCCATACAGTATAATGGGCCCTACATTGTCCTCCATACAGTATAATGGGCCTCACGTAGTCCTCCATACAGTATAATGGGCCCCGCATAGTCCTCCATACAGTATAATAGGCCCCACATAGTCCTCCATACAGTATAATGGGCCCATATCGTCCTCCATACAGTATAATTGGCCTCACATAGTCCTCCATACAGTATAATTGGCCCCACATAGTCATACATACAGTATAATGGGCCTCACCTAGTCCTCCATACAGTATAATGGGCCCCAAATAGTCCTCCATACAGTATAATGGGCCCCACATAGTCCTCCATACAGTATAATGGGCCCCACATAGTCCTCCATACAGTATAATGGGCCCCACATCGTCCTCCATACTGTATAATGGGCCCCATATAGTCCTCCATACAGTACAATGGGCCCCACATAGTCCTCCATACAGTATAATGGCCCCACATAGTCCTCCATACAGTGTGATGGGCCCCACATATTCCTCCATACAGTATAATGGCCCCACATAGTCCTCCAAACAGAATAATGTGCCCCATATAGTCCTCCATACAGTATAATGGGCCTCACATAGTCCTCCATATAGTATAATGGGCCCCACATAGTCCTCCATACAGGATAATGGGCATCACATAGTCCTCCATACAGAATAATGGGCCCCATATAGTCCTCCATACAGTATAATGGGCCCCACATAGTCCTCCATACAGAATAATGGGCCCCACATAGTCCCCCTTTCAGAATAATAGATCCCACATAGTCCTCCATACAGTATAATGGTCCCCACATAGTCCTCCATACAAAATAATGGGCCCCACATAGTCCTGCATACAGTGTGATGGGCCCCACATAGTCCTCCATACAGAATAATAGGCGCCACATAGTCCTCCATAAGGTATAATGGCCCCACATAGTCCTCCATACAGTATAATAGGCCCGACATAGTCCTCCATACAGTATAATGGGCCTCACATAGTCCTCCATACAGTATAATAGGCCCGACATAGTCCTCCATACAGTATAATGGGCCTCACATAGTCATCTATACAGAATAATGGCCCCAGATAGTCCTCCATACAGTATAATGGGCCTCACATAGTCCTCCATAAAGTATAATGGGCCTCACATAGTCCTCCATACAGAATAATGGGCCCCACATAGTCCTCCATACAAATAATAGGCCCCACATAGTACTCCATACAGTGTGATGGGCCCCACATAGTCCTCCATACAGAATAATAGGCATCACATAGTCCTCCATAGAGTATAATGGCCCCACATAGTCCTCCATACAGAATAATTGGCTCCACATAGTCCTCCATACGGTATAATGGCCCCACATAGTCCTCCATACAGAATAATGGCCCCACATAGTCCTCCATACAGAATAATAGGGCCCACATAGTCCTCCATACAGTGTGATGGGCCCCACAAATTCCTCCATACAGTATAATGGCCCCACATAGTCCTCCATACAGAATAATGGGCCCCACATAGTCATCCATGCAGTATAATGGGCCTCACATAGTCCTCCATACAGTATAATAGGCCTCACATAGTCCTCCATACAATATAATGGGCCTCACATGGCCCTCCAAACAGTATAATAGGCCCGACATAGTCCTCCATACAGTATAATGGGCCTCACATAGTCCTCCATACAGAATAATGGCCCCAGATAGTCCTCCATATAGTATAATGGGCCCACATAGTCCTCCATACAGTATAATGGGCCCATATAGTCCTCCGTACCGTATAATGGGCCCACATAGTCCTCCATACAGGATAATGGGCCCCACATAGTCCTCCATACAGTATAATGTGCCCAACATAGTCCTCCATACAGAATAATGGACCCCACATAGTCCTCCATACAGTATAATGGGCCCCACATAGTCCTCCATACAGTATAATGGGCCTCACATAGTCCTCCATACAGTGTAATGGGACCCACATAGTCCTCCATACAGTATAATGGGCCTCACATAGTCCTCCATACAGCATAATGGGCCCCACATAGTCCTCCATACAGTATAATGGGCCCCACATAGTCCTCCATACAGTATAATGGACCCCACATAGTCCTCCATACAGTATAATGGCCCCACATAGTCCTCCATACAGTATAATGGACCCCACATAGTCCTCCATACAGTATAATGGCCCCACATAGTCCTCCATACAGTATAATGGACCCCACATAGTCCTACATACAGTATAATGGGCCCCACATAGTCCTCCATACAGTATAATGGACCCCACATAGTCCTACATATAGTATAATGGGCCCCACATAGTCCTACATACGGTATAATGGGCCTCACATAGTCCTCCATACAGTATAATGGACCCCACATAGTCCTACATACTGTATAATGGGCCTCACATAGTCCTCCATACAGTATAATGGGCCCCACATAGTCCTCCATACAGTATAATGGGCCCCACATAGTCCTCCATACAGTATAAAGGGCCCCACATAGTCCTCCATACAGTATAATGGGCCCCACATAGTCCTTCATACAGTATAATGGGCCCCACATAGTCCTCCATATAGTATAATGGCCCCACATAGTCCTACATACAGTATAATTGGCCTCACATAGTCCTCCATGCAGCATAATGGACCTCACATAGTCCTCCATACAGTATAATGGGCATCACATAGTCCTACATACAGTATAATAGGCCCGACATAGTCCTACATACAGTATAATGGGCCTCACATAGTCACCCATACAGAATAATGGCCCCAGATAGTCCTCCATATAGTATAATGGGCCCACATAGTCCTCCATGCAGTATAATGGGCCCATATAGTCATCCATACAGTATAATGGGCCCACATAGTCCTCCATACAGGATAATGCGCCGCACATAGTCCTCCATACAGTATAATGGGCCCAACATAGTCCTCCATACAGAATAATGGACCCCACATAGTCCTCCATACAGTATAATGGGCCCCACATAGTCCTCCATACAGTATAATGGGCCCATAAAGTCCTCCATACAGTTTAATTGGCCTCACATAGTCCTCCATACAGTATAATGGGCCCCACATTGTCCTCCATACAGTATAATGGGCCTCACATAGTCCTCCATACAGTATAATGGGCCCCACATAGTCCTCCATACTGTTTAATGGGCCCCACATAGTCCTCCATACAGTATAATGGGCCTCACATAGTCCTCCATACAGCATAATGGGCCCCACATAGTCCTCCATACAGTATCATGGGCCCCACATAGTCCTCCTTACAGTATAATAGGCCCGACATAGTCCTCCATGCAGTATAATGGGCCCCACATAGTCCTCCATACAGTATAATGGGTCCCACATAGTCCTCCATACAGTATAATGGGCCCCACATAGGCCTCCATACAGTATAATGGGCCCATATAGTCCTCCATACAGTATAATGGGCCTCACATAGTCCTCCATACAGTATAATGGGCCCCACATAGTCCTCCATACAGTATAATGGGCCTCACATAGTCCTCCATACAGTATAATGGGCCCCACATAGTCCTCCATACAGTATAATGGGCCCCACATAGTCCTCTATACAGTATAATGGGCCTCACATGGTCCTCCATACAGAATAATGGGCCCCACATAGTCCTCCATACAGAATAATGGTCCCACATAGTCCTCCATACAGTATAATGGGCCTCACATAGTCCTCCATACAGTATAATGGGCCCCACATAGTCCTCCATACAGTATAATGGGCCCCACATAGTCCTCCATACAGTATAATAGGCCCGACATAGTCCTCCATGCAGTATAATGGGCCCCACATAGTCCTCCATACAGTTTAATGGGTCCCACATAGTCCTCCATACAGTATAATGGGCCCCACATAGTCCTCCATACAGTGTAATGGGCCCATATAGTCCTCCACACAGTATAATGGGCCTCACATAGTCCTCCATACAATATAATGGGCCCCACATAGTCCTCCATACAGTATAATGGGCCTCACATAGTCCTCCATACAGTATAATGGGCCCCACATAGTCCTCCATACAGTATAATGGGCCCATATCGTCCTCCATACAGTATAATTGGCCTCACATAGTCCTCCATACAGTATAATGGGCCCCACATAGTCCTACATACAGTATAATGGGCCTCACATAGTCCTCCATACAGTATAATGGGCCCCACATAGTCCTCCATACAGTATAATGGGACCTACATAGCCCTCCAAACAGTATAATAGGCCCGACATAGTCCTCCATACAGTATAATGGGCCTCACATAGTCCTCCATACAGAATAATGGCCCCAGATAGTCCTCCATATAGTATAATGGGCCCACATAGTCCTCCATACAGTATAATGGGCCCATATAGTCCTCTGTACCGTATAATGGGCCCAGATAGCCCTCCATACAGTATAATGGGCCCCACATAGTCCTCCGTACAGTATAATGTGCCCAACATAGTCCTCCATACAGAATAATGGACCCCACATAGTCCTCCATACAGTATAATGGGCCCCACATAGTCCTCCATACAGTATAATGGGCCTTATATAGTCCTCCATACAGTGTAATGGGACCCACATAGTCCTCCATACAGTATAATGGGCCTCACATAGTCCTCCATACAGTATAATGGGCCCCACATAGTCCTCCATACAGTATAATGGGCCCCACATAGTCCTCCATACAGTATAATGGACCCCACATAGTCCTCCATACAGTATAATGGCCCCACATAGTCCTCCATACAGTTTAATGGACCCCACATAGTCCTACATACAGTATAATGGGCCCCACATAGTCCTCCATACAGTATAATGGACCCCACATAGTCCTACATACAGTATAATGGGCCCCACATAGTCCTACATACGGTATAATGGGCCTCACATAGTCCTCCATACAGTATAATGGACCCCACATAGTCCTACATACTGTATAATGGGCCTCACATAGTCCTCCATACAGCATAATGGGCCCCACATAGTCCTCCATACAGTATAATGGGCCCCACATAGTCCTCCATACAGTATAATGGGCCCCACATAATCCTTCATACAGTATAATGGGCCCCACATAGTCCTCCATACAGTATAATGGGCCCCACATAGTCCTCCATATAGTATAATGGCCCCACATAGTCCTACATACAGTATAATTGGCCTCACATAGTCCTCCATACAGCATAATGGACCCCACATAGTCCTCCATACAGTATAATGGGCATCACATAGTCCTCCATACAGTATAATAGGCCCGAC
Source organism: Phyllobates terribilis (assembly GCF_046119375.1). Classification (NCBI taxonomy): domain Eukaryota; kingdom Metazoa; phylum Chordata; class Amphibia; order Anura; family Dendrobatidae; genus Phyllobates; species Phyllobates terribilis. The sequence goes on from NW_027362764.1 coordinate 761,519,116, forward strand.
ATAGTCCTACATACAGTATAATGGGCCTCACATAGTCATCCATACAGAATAATGGCCCCAGATAGTCCTCCATATAGTATAATGGGCCCACATAGTCCTCCATGCAGTATAATGGGCCCATATAGTCATCCATACAGTATAATGGGCCCACATAGGCATCCATACAGGATAATGCGCCGCACATAGTCCTCCATACAGTATAATGGGCCCAACATAGTCCTCCATACAGAATAATGGACCCCACATAGTCCTCCATACAGTATAATGGGCCCCACATAGTCCTCCATACAGTATAATGGGCCCATATAGTCCTCCATACAGTTTAATTGGCCTCACATAGTCCTCCGTACAGTATAATGGGCCCTACATTGTCCTCCATACAGTATAATGGGCCTCACGTAGTCCTCCATACAGTATAATGGGCCCCACATAGTCCTCCATCCAGTATAATGGGCCCCACATAGTCCTCCATACAGTATAATGGGCCCATATCGTCCTCCATACAGTATAATTGGCCTCACATAGTCCTTCATACAGTATAATTGGCCCCACATAGTCATACATACAGTATAATGGGCCTCACCTAGTCCTCCATACAGTATAATGGGCCCCAAATAGTCCTCCATACAGTATAATGGGCCCCACATAGTCCTCCATACAGTATAATGGGCCCCACATAGTCCTCCATACAGTATAATTGGCCCCACATAGTCCTACATACAGTATAATGGGCCTCACATAGTCCTCCAGACAGTATAATGGGCCCCACATTGTCCTCCATACAGTATAATGGGACCCACATAGCCCTCCAAACAGTATAATAGGCCCGACATAGTCCTCCATACAGTATAATGGGCCTCACATAGTCCTCCATACAGAATAATGGCCCCAGATAGTCCTCCATATAGTATAATGGGCCCACATAGTCCTCCATACAGTATAATGGGCCCATATAGTCCTCCGTACCGTATAATGGGCCCACATAGCCCTCCATACAGTATAATGGGCCCCACATAGTCCTCCATACAGTATAATGTGCCCAACATAGTCCTCCATACAGAATAATGGACCCCACATAGTCCTCCATACAGTATAATGGGCCCCACATAGTCCTCCATACAGTATAATGGGCCTTACATAGTCCTCCATACAGTGTAATGGGACCCACATAGTCCTCCATACAGTATAATGGGCCTCACATAGTCCTCCATACAGTATAATGGGCCCCACATAGTCCTCCATACAGTATAATGGGCCCCACATAGTCCTCCATACAGTATAATGGACCCCACATAGTCCTCCATACAGTATAATGGCCCCACATAGTCCTCCATACAGTATAATGGACCCAACATAGTCCTACATACAGTATAATGGGCCCCACATAGTCCTCCATACAGTATAATGGACCCCACATAGTCCTACATACAGTATAATGGGCCCCACATAGTCCTACATACGGTATAATGGGCCTCACATAGTCCTCCATACAGTATAATGGACCCCACATAGTCCTACATACTGTATAATGGGCCTCACATAGTCCTCCATACAGCATAATGGGCCCCACATAGTCCTCCATACAGTATAATGGGCCCCACATAGTCCTCCATACAGTATAATGGGCCCCACATAGTCCTCCATACAGTATAATGGGCCCCACATAGTCCTCCATATAGTATAATGGCCCCACATAGTCGTACATACAGTATAATTGGCCTCACATAGTCCTCCATACAGCATAATGGACCCCACATAGTCCTCCATACAGTATAATGGGCATCACATAGTGCTCCATACAGTATAATAGGCCCAACATAGTCCTACATACAGTATAATGTGCCTCACATAGTCATCCATACAGAATAATGGCCCCAGATAGTCCTCCATATAGTATAATGGGCCCACATAGTCCTCCATGCAGTATACTGGGCCCATATAGTCATCCATACAGTATAATGGGCCCACATAGGCATCCATACAGGATAATGCGCCGCACATAGTCCTCCATACAGTATAATGGGCCCAACATAGTCCTCCATACAGAATAATGGACCCCACATAGTCCTCCATACAGTATAATGGGCCCCACATAGTCCTCCATACAGTATAATGGGCCCATATAGTCCTCCATACAGTTTAATTGGCCTCACATAGTCCTCCATACAGTATAATGGGCCCTACATTGTCCTCCATACAGTATAATGGGCCTCACGTAGTCCTCCATACAGTATAATGGGCCCCACATAGTCCTCCATACAGTATAATAGGCCCCACATAGTCCTCCATACAGTATAATGGGCCCATATCGTCCTCCATACAGTATAATTGGCCTCACATAGTCCTCCATACAGTATAATTGGCCCCACATAGTCATACATACAGTATAATGGGCCTCACCTAGTCCTCCATACAGTATAATGGGCCCCAAATAGTCCTCCATACAGTATAATGGGCCCCACATAGTCCTCCATACAGTATAATGGGCCCCACATAGTCCTCCATACAGTATAATGGGCCCCACATCGTCCTCCATACTGTATAATGGGCCCCATATAGTCCTCCATACAGTACAATGGGCCCCACATAGTCCTCCATACAGTATAATGGCCCCACATAGTCCTCCATACAGTATAATGGGCCCCACATAGTCCTCCATACTGTTTAATGGGCCCCACATAGTCCTCCATACAGTATAATGGGCCTCACATAGTCCTCCATACAGAATAATGGGCCCCACATAGTCCTCCATACAGAATAATGGTCCCACATAGTCCTCCATACAGTATAATGGGCTTCACATAGTCCTCCATACAGCATAATGGGCCCCACATAGTCTTCCATACAGTATAATGGGCCCCACATAGTCCTCCAAACAGTATAATAGGCCCGACATAGTCCTCCATGCAGTATAATGGGCCCCACATAGTCCTCCATACAGTATAATGGGTCCCACATAGTCTTCCATACAGTATAATGGGCCCCACATAGTCCTCCATACAGTATAATGGGCCCATATAGTCCTCCATACAGTATAATGGGCCTCACATAGTCCTACATACAGTATAATGGGCCCCACATAGTCCTCCATAAAGTATAATGGGCCCATATCGTCCTCCATACAGTATAATGGGCCTCACATAGTCCTCCATACAGTATAATGGGCCTCACATAGTCCTACATACAGTATAATGGGCCTCACATAGTCCTCCATACAGTATAATGGCCCCACATAGTCCTACATACAGTACAATGGGCCCCACATAGTCCTCCATACAGTATAATGGGCCCCACATAGTCTTCCATACAGTATAATGGGCCCCACATAGTCCTCCATACAGTATAATGGGCCCCACATTGTCCTCCATACAGTATAATGGGCCCCACATCGTCCTCCATACAGTATAATGGGCCCCACATAGTCCTCCATACTGTATAATGGGCCCCATATAGTCCTCCATACAGTACAATGGGCCCCACATAGTCCTCCATACAGAATAATGGGCCCCACATAGTCCTCCATACAGTATAGTGGCCCCACATAGTCCTCCATACAGTATAATGGGCCCCACATAGTCCTCCATACAGTATAGTGGGCCACACATAGTCCTCCATACAGTATAATGGGCCTCATATAGTCCTCCATACAGAATAATGGACCCCACATAGTCCTCCTTACAGAATAATGGTCCCACATAGTCCTCCATACAGTATAATGGGCCTCATATAGTCCTCCATACAGTATAATGGGCCCCACATAGTCCTCCATACAGTATAATGGGTCCATATCGTCCTCCATACAGTATAATGGGCCTCACATAGTCATCCATACAGTATAATTGGCCCCACATAGTCCTACATACAGTATAAAGGGCCTCACATAGTCCTCCATACAGTATAATGGGCCCCACATAGTCCTCCATACAGTATAATGGGCCCCACATAGTCCTCCATACAGTATAATGGGCCCCACATAGTCCTCCATACAGTATAATGGGCCCCACATAGTCCTCCATACAGTATAATGGGCCCCACATAGTCCTCCATACAGTATAATGGGCCCCACATAGTCCTCCATACAGTATAATGGGCCTCACATAGTCCTACATACAGTATAATGGGCCTCACATAGTCCTCCATACAGTATAATGGCCCCACATAGTCCTACATACAGTACAATGGGCCCCACATAGTCCTCCATACAGTATAATGGGCCCCACATAGTCCTCCATACAGTATAATGGGCCCCACATAGTCCTCCATACAGTATAATGGGCCCCACATTGTCCTCCATACAGTATAATGGGCCCCACATCGTCCTCCATACAGTATAATGGGCCCCACATAGTCCTCCATACTGTATAATGGGCCCCATATAGTCCTCCATACAGTACAATGGGCCCCACATAGTCCTCCATACAGAATAATGGGCCCCACATAGTCCTCCATACAGTATAGTGGCCCCACATAGTCCTCCATACAGTATAATGGGCCCCACATAGTCCTCCATACAGTATAGTGGGCCACACATAGTCCTCCATACAGTATAATGGGCCTCATATAGTCCTCCATACAGAATAATGGACCCCACATAGTCCTCCTTACAGAATAATGGTCCCACATAGTCCTCCATGCAGTATAATGGGCCTCATATAGTCCTCCATTCAGTATAATGGGCCCCACATAGTCCTCCATACAGTATAATGGGTCCATATCGTCCTCCATACAGTATAATGGGCCTCACATAGTCATCCATACAGTATAATTGGCCCCACATAGTCCTACATACAGTATAAAGGGCCTCACATAGTCCTCCATACAGTATAATGGGCCCCACATAGTCCTCCATACAGTATAATGGGCCCCACATAGTCCTCCATACAGTATAATGGGCCCCACATAGTCCTCCATACAGTATAATGGGCCCCACATAGTCCTCCATACAGTATAATGGGCCCCACATAGTCCTCCATACAGTATAATGGGCCCCACATCGTCCTCCATACTGTATAATGGGCCCCATATAGTCCTCCATACAGTACAATGGGCCCCACATAGTCCTCCATACAGTATAATGGCCCCATATAGTCCTCCATACAGTATAATGGGCCCTACATAGTCCTCAATACAGTATAATGGGCCCCACATAGTCCTCCATACAGTAAAATGGGCCTCACATCGTCCTCCATACAGAATAATAGGCCCCACATAGTCCTCCATACAGAATAATGGTCCCACATAGTCCTCCATACAGTATAATGGGCCTCACATAGTCCTCCATACAGTATAATGGGCCCCACATAGTCCTCCATACAGTATAATGGGCCCCACATAGTCCTCCATACAGTATAATAGGCCCCACATAGTCCTCCATGCTGTATAATGGCCCCACATAGTCCTCCATACAGTTTAATGGGTCCCACATAGTCCTCCATACAGTATAATGGGCCCCACATAGTCCTCCATACAGTGTAATGGGCCCATATAGTCCTCCATACAGTATAATGGGCCTCACATAGTCCTCCATACAATATAATGGGCCCCACATAGTCCTCCATACAGTATAATGGGCCTCACATAGTCCTCCATACAGTATAATGGGCCCCACATAGTCCTCCATACAGTATAATGGGCCCATATCGTCCTCCATACAGTATAATGGGCCTCACATAGTCCTCCATACAGTATAATGGGCCCCACATAGTCCTACATACAGTATAATGGGCCTCACATAGTCCTCCATACAGTATAATTGGCCCCACATAGTCCTACATACAGTATAATGGGCCTCACATAGTCCTCCATACAGTATAATGGGCCCCACATTGTCCTCCATACAGTATAATGGGCCCCACATCGTCCTCCATACTGTATAATGGGCCCCATATAGTCCTCCATACAGTACAATGGGCCCCACATAGTCCTCCATACAGAATAATGGGCCCCACATAGTCCTCCATACAGTATAATGGCCCCACATAGTCCTCCAGACAGAATAATGGTCCCACATAGTCGTCCATACAGTATAATGGGCCCCACATAGTCCTCCATACAGCTTAATGGGCCCCACATAGTCCTCCATACAGTATAATGGGCCCCACATAGTCCTCCATACAGTATAATGAGCCCCACATAGTCCTCCATACAGTATAATGGGCCCCACATCGTCCTCCATACAGAATAATAGGGAGACTATTGTTTGTATAAGAGCTGTGGAATCAGACAGGCGAGAGGATACATTTATTTTATGGCACAGGTGATTTCCCAGAGACCATTGATAGTATTTTCTGCACAGTGGATTGAGGGTGCCGTCCTCTTTACTACAACACCGGTATAGTATGTTATAGTCAGGCTGTAATAGACTCGCTTCGGCTTTACACAGATACGTTAATCCGCGGTTCGGCCTCTGTGACTGGTGAAGCTGGAGAAATACTTTGCAATGAAGTGAGATTTGTGCTCTTCTATGCAGGCATCGTATCTAGGAAACTAATAATACAATTCACGTACAGGACGGTCAGCCAAGGAAGGACGGACGCCAAGGAAGTTGATAGGAGGATTAGGAAACAATCACAAAATACAGAAGGGGTTGAGTTTATTACAGAGGATCCATCTATTTTTGGGATATGAGTCAAGCTTAAAGTAACCTGCATTGACTCTTTGTCACCAGCAGGGGTCTCTCTTGTTCACCCTGAAATCTGACTGACCCCTAGGAAAAGTTAAAGGGGTTGACCAGTAATTATATACTGATTTCCTTAGGATATGTCGTCAATATCAAATAGGGGGGGGGTCCAACAACTGGCGCCATTAATGATTAGCTGTTCCATCTCCCGTAGCAGCCAGATGTACCAAGTGTACAGCGCTGCTCCCTACATGGCTTAGTGGCTATTCTCAGGTACTGCAGCTCAACTCCTATAGAAGTAAATGTAATCTCAGCTAAAGTACACTACACATTACTAATATCTGATTTACTGTATATAGATGCAAGTAGATAGGCAAGTGCTGGAATTTTTTAATAAATGACTTTTTTTAGGACCCATATGACGGTAATTTAATAGAGCCCTGTTCTCTGGATCAAAGGGCAGTATCCTGGGGCTAGGTGATTGGGACAACCCCTTTAACTCTACTCTCCCTGAAGGGATGCCATCGGGGTGTCATGTGTGTACTGGATAGTTACAGTATTAGTGTGTATATACGGTAATTTTGTGACACATGCAAGGTGCTGCTGTGACTGCTGGGGGTATCTGCTGCTGTGATTACTAGTAATGTCCTCTATTGTGACCCGATCAGCCTAAATGGTACCTCTATGACATTGCATATGATTTCTATAGGAGGAAGTACCCTTTAAAAAGTAACCACCATTTTAATTTATATTTCATAAACCAATAGTCCACATCAAAATAAGAAACTTTGTAATATATCTTATCAGAGATATCTGCTTCTTTCTGCTCCTGGACTCATCATTCACTATCAATCTGTATTCAGTGTAGACAAATTTTCCCATGATAGAGATAGGAGATGACAGTTGGTGCTCAAAAAGTTCTATGGAGCAGGGAGGGAGGAGCTAGAGGTAGACATAGACATTCTATGGAGGGGAGGAGCTAGAGGAATACACAAACATTCTATGGAGAGGGGAGGAGCTAGAGGAATGCACGGACATTCTATGGAGAGGGGAGGAGCTAGAGGAATACACGGACATTCTATGGAGAGGGGAGGAGCTAGAGGAATACACAGACATTCTATGGAGAGGGCAGGAGCTAGAGGAATACACGGACATTCTATGGAGAGGGGAGGAGCTAGAGGAATACACGGACATTCTATGGAGGGGAGGAGCTAGAGAAATACACAGACATTCTATGGAGAGGGAGGAGCTAGAGGAATACACGGACATTCTATGGAGAGGGGAGGAGCTAGAGGAATACACGGACATTCTATGGAGAGGGGAGGAGCTAGAGGAATACACAGACATTCTATGGAGAGGGCAGGAGCTAGAGGAATACACGGACATTCTATGGAGAGGGGAGGAGCTAGAGGAATACACGGACATTCTATGGAGGGGAGGAGCTAGAGAAATACACAGACATTCTATGGAGAGGGAGGAGCTAGAGGAATACACGGACATTCTATGGAGAGGGGAGGAGCTAGAGGAATACACGGACATTCTATGGAGAGGGGAGGAGCTAGGGGAATACACGGACATTCTATGGAGAGGGGAGGAGCTAGAGGAATACACGGACATTCTATGGAGAGGGGAGGAGCTAGAGGAATACACAGACATTCTATGGAGAGGGGAGGAGCTAGAGGAATACACGGACATTCTATGGAGAGGGGAGGAGCTAGAGGAATACACAGACATTCTATGGAGAGGGGAGGAGCTAGAGGAATACACGGACATTCTACGGAGAGGGGAGGAGCTAGAGGCAGACACAGACATTCTATGGAGAGGGGAGAAGCTAGAGGAATACACAGACATTCTATGGAGAGGGGAGGAGCTAGAGGAATACACGGACATTCTATGGAGAGGGGAGGAGCTAGAGGCAGACACAGACATTCTATGGAGAGGGGAGAAGCTAGAGGAATACACAGACATTCTATGGAGAGGGGAGGAGCTAGAGGAATACACAGACATTCTATGGAGAGGGGAGGAGCTAGAGGAATACACGGACATTCTATGGAGAGGGGAGGAGCTAGAGGCAGACACAGACATTCTATGGAGAGGGGAGAAGCTAGAGGAATACACAGACATTCTATGGAGAGGCGAGGAGCTAGAGGAATACACGGACATTCTACGGAGAGGGGAGGAGCTAGAGGAATACACGGACATTCTATGGAGAGGGGAGGAGCTAGAGGCAGACACAGACATTCTATGGAGAGGGGAGGAGCTAGAGGAATACACGGACATTCTACGGAGAGGGGAGGAGCTAGAGGAATACACGGACATTCTATGGAGAGGGGAGGAGCTAGAGGCAGACACAGACATTCTATGGAGAGGGGAGAAGCTAGAGGAATACACAGACATTCTACGGAGAGGCGAGGAGCTAGAGGAATACACGGACATTCTATGGAGAGGGGAGGAGCTAGAGGAATACACGGACATTCTATGGAGAGGGGAGGGGCTAGAGGAATACACGGACATTCTATGGAGAGGGGAGGAGCTAGAGGAATACACGGACATTCTATGGAGAGGGGAGGAGCTAGAGGAATACACGGACATTCTATGGAGAGGCGAGGAGCTAGAGGAATACACGGACATTCTATGGAGAGGCGAGGAGCTAGAGGAATACACGGACATTCTATGGAGAGGGGAGGGGCTAGAGGAATACACGGACATTCTATGGAGAGGGGAGGAGCTAGAGGAATACACAGACATTCTATGGAGAGGGGAGGAGCTAGAGGCAGACACAGACATTCTATGGAGAGGGGAGAAGCTAGAGGAATACACAGACATTCTACGGAGAGGGGAGGAGCTAGAGGAATACACGGATATTCTATGGAGAGGGGAGGAGCTAGAGGAATACATGGACATTCTATGGAGAGGGGAGGAGCTAGAGGAATACATGGACATTCTATGGAGAGGGGAGGAGCTAGAGGAATACACGGACATTCTATGGAGAGGGGAGGAGCTAGGGGAATACACGGACATTCTATGGAGAGGGGAGGAGCTAGAGGAATACACAGACATTCTATGGAGAGGGGAGGAGCTAGAGGAATACACAGACATTCTATGGAGAGGGGAGGAGCTAGAGGAATACACGGAGATTCTATGGAGAGGGAAGGAGCTAGAGGAATATGACGCGCCCCCTGGGCCAGTGCTGCAGTGCGGCGCGCGTGCGCGCGGGGAATACCCGGAGCCGGATCCGATGGGGGTAGTAGTCTTCGTGTGGCGGTGACCCGGTCCGTGCCCAGGGTGGTCAAACTAAGTGGCAGTTATTGGTATGATGGTATTAGTGTCCGACTACGCCACCCGTTGAATGCGGCTATGAAGCCGCCGCTGCAGGGCAGTCCGCTGAGGCCGGTGGTACGGATGTGCAGCGTGGATGGTATAACCCCCAACGGGAGGGGTATGGCCTCAGGGCAGGGGATGAGGTTGATGTTGGGAGTGATGGTGTGGATGTCCCAGCACTAATGGTGCGACAAGGAAGCACGGAGACGCGAGGGTACAGTTCAGGGTCTTTACTGATGGTACAAGGCAAATTCCCCCGGGAGTACTGGCTAATAGTTGGGGCCTGGTTAGTCTGCGAGTAAGCCGGAGTTCCCCTGGCCAGGTGGAGTTGTAGGCCTTCCCGTTATTCTGTACCCTTCCTGGCTACCCTGCTTTCGGTGGTTACAAGTAGCCCACGTCCCTGGGTATACCGTGTGGTGCTCACCCGTATGGCTGGTGACCTGGGGCCTCCTGTTAGCCTCCGCTCCGGGATGGCGGTGCTGGTCCCTTCGTTGTGACTGAGCCTCCGGGCTTTTATGGCCAGAGGACCTGGAATCCCCTGCCGGATGGATTCTGCTGCTGGGTATATCTTAGTCCCCACAGCCTCGGACTCCTATGTCCGGTTTTAGTACCTTCTCCCAGGGCGAACTCTGCACAGCTCCAGCCCCTGGCGCTTCTCCTTGGCTCCTACAGAGCTCCTGATGTCTATCTGTCCCTGTTTCTGCGTGTCCAGACCAGACTACGTCTCTGTCTGGAACTCCCCTCTCCTAACCCTGCCTCAGCCCCAGTTTATGTAGGGGAAGTTCTTCCCCTCCCAGGACTGGGCAGGAGGTGTGGCATGCTTAGGATTTCTGCCCAGGAGACCTCCCACCTGCTTACAGACGTAATATTGCTATTACTGTGGAAACCAGACCCCTGGGGTGCCACATTCCCCCCTAGTGAAATTTAGTACTCCCGGACTAAACATATATATATTTTTTTTAAAAACATAACAGGGTATAAACAGGAACAATTAAATACATGAGATGGTCACGGCGTGTCCGTAACGGGGAAGCAATAAGGGTGTCCATTTCACCAAAGAACAGGGAGCCGTAACCAGGTAGGGGTCTGTCCTGCCCCGAGTCTTTAACAGTCTTTAGTCCATTCCTGGGTTACGCTCCAAACATATTTACAACAGAGTTCCGGTTACTCACTGTCCATAACCTGTCAGTCCATATAAAGAAATCTGTAACTGAAAAACATAATTAGCAACGGCTACAACAAAACAGGTAAACATAAAATAGTTAAAGCAATTAGCCAACTTAGATTCTCCAACGTACGGGCATCTGGCCTCTGGTAACCCTAGTGGACCTACGGAGCTCACTCACTGGTCCTACACTACAGGGTGTAGGAGGTGTTATGGGCAAGCTGGGCAGCTTTCTGCGCACTCTTTGGCTCACTAGGGGCACGGCAGGCTCACTACTAGCAGAGGGTTGATCCTCCTGTACTGCTGGTGTGGACTCTTCTGCCTCTTGGGCCGGCTGCTCTTCCAGCTCTTCCGGTTCCTCTGTAGGCACTTGCGGGGCTGGCTGGAGAAAGGTGAGGACGGGTACCACCACAGCACCGTTTACTTGTGTCCAAGACCGGGGGAAGTCTCCGAGTACAGTCCTGATCATTTCTTCCCTTTCCTCTGCGGGTCGAGGGTTTTCTTGATCTTCTTCTTCAGGGTTTTGCAGCTGCTCGGGACACTTCTTCAGGTGGTCTCTGGAGACAACGGCTGTGGTTTCTCCTCCATCCTTACTGATCACGCAAATCTTTGGGTTCTCATGGCTTGATGGCAGTACGGTGTACGGGTCCTTCTCCCTCTGGTCGTCCAACTTGTGGAGCCGTCTTTTCCTCTTCAAGACCTGCTCTCCAGGTACCAGGGGAACAGCGGGAGCATACTGATTATAAGCCCTCTCTTGCCTTTCTCTAGCTTGAGACAGACTTCGCTCGACGCTCTCCTGTACTTTCCGATACTGCTGCTGCCGTTCTGTATCCCAGTCTGCCTCTGGCGAGGTGTCCTCGGGCGTCAGGACTCCCATATCCAGGTCGATAGGCAGCTTACCAGGTCTCTCTCTCATTAGGTAAGCCGGGGTACAGTTGGTAGAACCTACAGGGATGTGGTTGTATAGGTCCACCAGATCAGGCAGCTTCTCAGGCCACATACTGCGTTCTTCCAGGGGCAATGCAATGTTTTCAGGAGGTCTATCACCACCTGGTTCATCTTCTCGCAGAGTCCATTGGTTTGAGGGTGATAGGGCGTTGTTCTTATCTTCGTGCAGCCATACAGGTTGCAGAACTCCTGGAAGACTTCCGCTTCGAAGGCTGGCCCTTGGTCTGTCAGCACTTGGTCCGGGTACCCGTGTGGATGGCAGAAGTGCTGCTGGAAGGCTCTAGCTGCTGTCTGAGCCGTTAAGTCCTTGACCGGGACCACCACCAGGAACCGGGAGTAATGATCTACGATTGTGAGGGCATAGACATACCCAGATCTGCTTGGAGCCAGTTTCACATGGTCCAGGGCTACCAGTTCCAGTGGCTGTCGGGTGATGATGGGCTGCAAGGGAGTCTTCTGGCTGGCACGGTCCTTCCTTCTTAGGTGGCACGGTCCACAGTCTCTGCACCACCTCTCGATGGCTCCTCTCATGCCTACCCAGTAGAACCGTTCACGCAACAAGAACTCCAGCTTCTTCCACCCGAAATGTCCTGCTCCGTTGTGGTACGCCTCCAGAATCATAGCCGCGTCTCGTCTGGGGACCACTACCTGCCAGGTCAACTCATGTGTTCGAGAGTTAACCATTCTCCGGCACAACTTCTCCCTGTAGAGGAACAGCCTACTTTTCTCCTTCCACAGTTGCTTAGTCTCCTCTGGGGCGTCTGGGTCCAGACTGGCATCGGCTTGGGTCAGCATTTCCTTCACCAGACGGACTGCGGGATCACTGTCTTGCGTCTCCGCCCAGTTGTAGTGGGGCAAGGGATTGAACGTCGCGGAGCGCCTGTCCTTCACACGGTGGGAATACAGGGTAATCCCATGACGGTGGAACGCAGGGAGCTCAACTTCTTCCAGATCTTCTGGATCTTCCCCTACGTCCGGTAAATTCGGCATTCTAGACAGGGCATCCGCGTTGGCATTGGAGCGTCCTGCCCGGTATTTGATGGTGAATTCAAAGTTGGACAGGCGAGCCATCCATCTCTGTTCCAGAGCACCGAGCCTTGCAGTGTCCAGGTGTGTCAACGGGTTGTTATCCGTGTACACGATGAATTTGGAGGAGGCAAGGTAATGCTTGAAACGTTCGGTCACTGCCCACACTACTGCCAGGAACTCCAGCTTGAATGAGCTATAATTCTCAGGGTTCCTCTCGGTGGGTCGTAGCTTTCGGCTAGCGTAAGCGATTACCCGTTCTTTTCCTTGCTGGATCTGGGACAGCACGGCTCCTAGCCCGATGTTGCTTGCGTCCGTGTGGAGGATAAAGGGCTGGCTGTAGTCTGGATATGCCAGGATTTCATCCCCCGTGAGGGCCATCTTCAGCTGGCAAAAGGACTCCTCTTCCAGCTTTTCCCACCTGAAGGGCGGCTTCTGGTTTTTGGCTTTTCGAGATTGACCTATCAGGAGGTCCTGCATAGGGGCTGCCATTTTGGTGAAACTGGGAATGAATCTTCGGTAGTAGCCTACCAACCCGAGGAACTGCCGCACTTCCTTTATGCTGGAGGGCCTTGGCCAGTCCTTAATCACGGTGATCTTATCAGGGTCAGGAGCCACTCCGTCAGCACTCACCACGTGTCCCAGGTATTGCACCTTTGGTTTCAGGAGGTGACACTTGGAGGGTTTCACCTTTAGGCCGTAGTTTGCCAGAGCTTCGAACACTTCTGCCAGGTGTTTCAGGTGGTCCTCGTAGGTCTTGGAATAGACGATGACATCGTCCAGGTATAACAGGACCGTCTCGAAGTTCCGGTGTCCCAGACAGCATTCCATCAACCGTTGGAAGGTTCCTGGTGCGTTGCAGAGCCCGAACGGCATACAGTTAAATTCGCTGAGACCCATCGGGGTGGTGAATGCGGTCTTCTCCCGGTCCGCCTCTGCTACAGGAACCTGCCAGTACCCGCTAGTGAGATCCAAAGTAGAGAAGAAGTTAGCAGATTTTAATGCAGCTAAGGACTCTTCTATGCTTGGTAACGGGTACGCATCTTTGTGTGTGATACGGTTGACCTTCCTGTAGTCTACACACATTCTCATAGTGTTGTCCTTCTTTTTCACTAAGACTAGTGGAGCTGCCCAGGGGCTACAGCTGTCCCTGATTACCCCAGCCTCCTTCATGTCTCTAAGCATCCCCTTGGCGTGTTGGTAGTGTTCAGGGGGTACGGGTCGGTATCTCTCCTTCATGGGAGAATGGTCTTCCGTGGGGATGTGGTGTTCTACCCCCTTTACTCGCCCGAAGTCTAATGGGTGTTTACTAAACACTCTCTCGTACTCTTGAACCACCCGATAGACTCCTTGTTTCTGGTGTGAGGGAGTGGAGTCAGTACCCAGATGTAGTTGCTGACACCAGTCCTCCATTGGTTTCTTAGAGCCGTTACCTTCCTCTGGTCGAGATGGAGGCAAGGGTTCCACGGCCTGTACAGAATTCTGGTTTATGGTGAACAATTTAGCTAGCGTGGCATACCGGGGCAGGTGTACTTCTCTCTCACCGATATTTATGATGCGAACGGGTACCCTCCCATGGCGTACATCGACCACCCCCCGTGCTGTCAAAATGGTGGGCCTACTGTCTGAGTAGACGGGTTCTACCATTGCTTGGTAGTCTCTACCTCTTAGACCAATAGCTGCCCGGCACCAAATCATCATCTCACTTTTTGGGGGCATGGCAATAGGGAACGGGTCACACATTCTCACGCTACCTATCTCACCACCAGATAGTTCCACCTGTTGCCGCTTCATCAGTGCCCGGATCTCTTTTTGGAGCACACGCTGCTGGCCGGAACTGGCGTTCTTGGCAACCTGCTGTAAAATGAGAATCACCTCTGCAAGACAATTTTCAATTACATTGGTTCCCAGGGTGATTCTAGGGTGACTCTCATGACGGTCGATGTCCACTATAATCAGTCCTTGTGCCGCTAGTTCGACTTTACCGATTTTAATGGCCACCTCCTTGAATCCCACCTGCGGCACGGGCTGACCACTGCTGGCGATGATACTCAGGTTGTCGTCTGGGTAGCGGGTTATGTCCGAATCATTCCAGTACTGCTTGAAGAGCACGTACGGGATGGTGGTGACCTGTGACCCAGTGTCTAGTAGGGCACTCATAGGAATGCCATCCAGTACCACAGGCAAGATTGGACGTCCCCCTACGTATTTATCACGCCAGTTTGATGGGCCTGATGGTCTTATGCCTGGGGGTTGGCCCTCTACCCCAGGTTGTGCCCGTTTAAATGACAGTACCTTGCCACATGTTCGGGTTGATTGCAGCGGCGGCAAATAGGTCGTCCGTCCTCGTTGTATCGATCGCTGGGTCTTCCTCTGGCCGGTGGGGTCCTCCTTGGTCGGCGCCACGGGATGTCCTCCGGTCCGGATGCCAGCTCGATCTTCCCTGCAGTAGAAACCTGTAAAGACTGCACAGTTCGGGTTAGCGCGGCAACGCTTTTAGTTAGCTCTTGGACCTGATGGTGCAGGTCTGTAGCTGGGTCATTGTTTAAAGCCTGCGCATCAGCTCCCACAGGCCCTGCAGACAAGGGCGCCGTCTCCTGGTGATAAGTGATAGCAGGGCGCCTGTGGGTCACAGCGCCACCTGGTGCCGGTTCTCGGAGCACCCGGATGACTCTGTCCTTGAACTGTGCAAAGTCCAGGTCAGGGTCCTGTAAGGCCATTGCCCGCAACTGGGTTCGGTGGGCATTGCACAGTAGACCCTCAATGAATTGTTCAGTTAACAGCTTATCTTCATTTACCACGCTGTCAGGGTCTGCCTGCTTAATGGCTCTCAGGGCCTCTTGTAGGTTTAGAGCATAGTCTCTTATACTCTCATGTGCCAGTTGTTTGCACCCATAAAATCTTAGTTTTATTTCGGCTGAGGTGCGGGTGTCAAATGTGTCTTTCAGCCGGGTTAGTATGTCTCTGACAGTCCTCTTCCTCCCAGGTGGCCAGGACTTTACCTCCCTTTGGGCTGCCCCGATTAATTGGGCCACCAGGATGCTCACTTTTTGCGCCTCCGTGAGGGGATACACCTGGAAGAGGCTATCCAGCCTTTCTCTGAAGTCATTTAGGGTATGTGACTCCCCTGAGTACTGGGGTAGCCAGGCTGCCCCCGGGATATAGGGCATGGTGAAAGGCATGACCGCAGCAGCGGTGGCGCTGGCGGCGGCTGTGGCGGTGAAGCTCTCCTCCGTATCCGACATCCTTCTCCCCCCTAGTGGACCGTGGCCTACCTTGCGATGATCCTCTTCCATAGGCCGCGGCTCCGCAGTGGATCGTCAGGGTTGAGGACCTTCCGTCGCGCTCCTGTGACGTCGGCGTCTGCTGGGCTCCTTCCAGGACCTTACGCAACGTCCGGACGTGAGGCAAGGCTTCAGTTCTCGCGGGCTTTCGGAGTCCACGCCCCTCTTCTTCCCGCGCGGCGCCCTCAAGATGGCGTCCAATGGCGGGAAAACTCCACGGATGGCGGGAAGAAGGCAGAAGATGGCGGGAATCGGCTCCAGACGGCGGGAAACTTCACCACAGGTAAGTATAAAAGTCTCTTTTTTCAGGCACGCAGTACCCGGTGGTTGCGGGCACGTAATCCTGCCGACTACGCCAAAGTTGACGCGCCCCCTGGGCCAGTGCTGTAGTGCGGCGCACGTGCGCGCGGGGAATACCCGGAGCCGGATCCGATGGGGGTAGTAGTCTTCGTGTGGCAGTGACCCGGTCCGTGCCCAGGGTGGTCAAACTAAGTGGCAGTTATTGGTATGATGGTATTAGTGTCCGACTACGCCACCCGTTGAATGCGGCTATGAAGCCGCCGCTGCAGGGCAGTCCGCTGAGGCCGGTGGTACGGATGTGCAGCGTGGATGGTATAACCCCCAACGGGAGGGGTATGGCCTCAGGGCAGGGGATGAGGTTGATGTTGGGAGTGATGGTGTGGATGTCCCAGCACTAATGGTGCGACAAGGAAGCACGGAGACGCGAGGGTACAGTTCAGGGTCTTTACTGATGGTACAAGGCAAATTCCCCCGGGAGTACTGGCTAGTAGTTGGGGCCTGGTTAGTCTGCGAGTAAGCCGGAGTTCCCCTGGCCAGGTGGAGTTGTAGGCCTTCCCGTTATTCTGTACCCTTCCTGGCTACCCTGCTTTCGGCGGTTACAAGTAGCCCACGTCCCTGGGTATACCGTGTGGTGCTCACCCGTATGGCTGGTGACCTGGGGCCTCCTGTTAGCCTCCGCTCCGGGATGGCGGTGCTGGTCCCTTCGTTGTGACTGAGCCTCCGGGCTTTTATGGCCAGAGGACCTGGAATCCCCTGCCGGATGGATTCTGCTGCTGGGTATATCTTAGTCCCCACAGCCTCGGACTCCTGTGTCCGGTTTTAGTACCTTCTCCCAGGGCGAACTCTGCACAGCTCCAGCCCCTGGCGCTTCTCCTTGGCTCCTACAGAGCTCCTGATGTCTATCTGTCCCTGTTTCTGCGTGTCCAGACCAGACTCCGTCTCTGTCTGGAACTCCTCTCTCCTAACCCTGCCTCAGCCCCAGTTTATGTTGGGGAAGTTCTTCCCCTCCCAGGACTGGGCAGGAGGTGTGGCATGCTTAGGATTTCTGCCCAGGAGACCTCCCACCTGCTCACAGACGTAATATTGCTATTACTGTGGAAACCAGACCCCTGGGGTGCCACAAATACATGGACATTCTATGGAGAGGGGGGAGCTAGAGGAATACACGGAGATTCTATGGAGAGGGGAGGAGCTAGAGGAATACTCAGCCATTCTATGGAGAGGGGAGGAGCTAGAGGAATACACGGACATTCTATGGAGAGGGGAGGAGCTAGAGGAATACACGGAGATTCTATGGAGAGGGGAGGAGCTAGAGGAATACACGGACATTCTATGGAGAGGGGAGGAGCTAGAGGAATACTCAGCCATTCTATGGAGAGGGGAGGAGCTAGAGGAATACATGGACATTCTATGGAGAGGGGAGGAGCTAGAGGAATACACGGACATTCTATGGAGAGGGGAGGAGCTAGAGGAATACTCAGCCATTCTATGGAGAGGGGAGGAGCTAGAGGAATACACGGACATTCTATGGAGAGGGGAGGAGCTAGAGGAATACACGGAGATTCTATGGAGAGGGGAGGAGCTAGAGGAATACTCAGCCATTCTATGGAGAGGGGAGGAGCTAGAGGAATACATGGACATTCTATGCAGAGGGCAGGAGCTAGAGGAATACACGGACATTCTACGGAGAGGGGAGGAGCTAGAGGAATACACGGACATTCTATGGAGAGGGGAGGAGCTAGAGGAATACACGTACATTCTATGGAGAGGGGAGGAGCTAGAGGAATACACGGACATTCTACGGAGAGGGGAGGAGCTAGAGGAATACACGGACATTCTACGGAGAGGGGAGGAGCTAGAGGAATACACAGACATTCTATGGAGAGGCGAAGAGCTAGAGGAATACACGGACATTCTATGGAGTGGGGAGGAGCTAGAGGAATACACGGACATTCTATGGAGGGGAGGAGCTAGAGGAATACACAGACATTCTATGGAGAGGGGAGGAGCTAGAGGAATACACGGACATTCAATGGAGGGGAGGAGCTAGAGGAATACACAGACATTCTATGGAGAGGGGAGGAGCTAGAGGAATACAAGGACATTCTATGGAGAGGGGAGGAGCTAGAGGAATACACGGACATTCAATGGAGGGGAGGAGCTAGAGGAATACACGGACATTCTATGGAGAGGGGAGGAGCTAGAGGAATACACGGACATTCTATGGAGAGGGGAGGAGCTAGAGGAATACATAGATATTCTATGGAGAGGGGAGGAGCTAGAGGAATACTCAGCCATTCTATGGAGAGGGGAGGAGCTAGAGGAATACACGGACATTCTATGGAGAGGGGAGGAGCTAGAGGAATACATGGACATTCTATGGAGAGTAGAGGAGCTAGAGGAATACACGGACATTCTATGGAGAGGGGAGGAGCTAGAGGAATACACGGACATTCTATGGAGAGGGGAGGAGCTAGAGGAATACATGGACATTCTATGGAGAGGGGAGGAGCTAGAGGAATACACGGACATTCTATGGAGAGGGGAGGAGCTAGAGGAATACACGGACATTCTATGGAGAGGGAGGAGCTTCAGGAATGCACAGACATTCTATGGAGAGGGGAGGAGCTAGAGGAATACACGGACATTCTATGGAGAGGGGAGGAGCTAGAGGAATACACGGACATTCTATGGAGAGGGGAGGAGCTAGAGGAATACACGGACATTCTATGGAGAGGGGAGGAGCTAGAGGAATACACGGACATTCTATGGAGAGGGGAGGAGCTAGAGGCAGACATAGACATTCTATGGAGAGGGGAGGAGCTAGAGGAATAAACGGACATTCTGTGGAGAGGGGAGGAGCTAGAGGAATACACAGCCATTCTATGGAGAGGGGAGGTGCTAGAGGAATACATGGACATTCTATGGAGAGGGGAGGAGCTAGAGGCAGACACAGAGATTCTATGGAGAGGGGAGGAGCTAGAGGAATACACGGACATTCTATGGAGAGGGGAGGAGCTAGAGGAATACACTGACATTCTATGGAGAGGGGAGGAGCTAGAGGAATACACGGACATTCTATGGAGAGGGGAGGAGCTAGAGGAATACATGGACATTCTATGGAGAGGGGAGGAGCTATAGGAATACACGGACATTCCATGGAGAGGGTGGAGCTAGGGGAATACACAGACATTCTATGGAGAGGGGAGGAGCTAGAGAAATACACGGACATTCTATGGAGAGGGGAGGAGCTAGAGGAATACACGGACATTCTATGGAGAGGGAGGAGCTTGAGGAATACACGGACATTCTATGGAGAGGGAGGAGCTTGAGGAATACACAGACATTCTATGGAGAGGGGAGGAGCTAGAGGAATACACGGACATTCTATGGAGAGGGGAGGAGCTAGAGGAATACATGGACATTCTATGGAGAGGGGAGGAGCTAGAGGAATACATGGACATTCTATGGAGAGGGGAGGAGCTAGAGGAATACACGGACATTCTATGGAGAGGGGAAGAGCTAGAGGCAGACACGGACATTCTATGGAGAGGGGAGGAGCTAGAGGAATACACAGACATTCTATGGAGAGGGGAGGAGCTAGAGGCAGACACAGACATTCTATGGAGAGGGGAGGAGCTAGAGGAATACATGGACATTCTATGGAGAGGGGAGGAGCTAAAGGAATACACAGACATTCTATGGAGAGGGGAGGAGCTAGAGGCAGACAGACATTCTATGGAGAGGGGAGGAGCTAGAGGAATACACGGACATTCTATGGAGAGGGGAGGAGCTAGAGGAATACACGGACATTCTATGGAGAGGGGAGGAGCTAGGGGAATACACGGACATTTTATGGAGAGGGGAGGAGCTAGAGAAATACACAGACATTCTATGGAGAGGGGAGGAGCTAGAGGAATACACGGACATTCTATGGAGAGGGGAGGAGCTAGAGGAATACACAGAGATTCTATGGAGAGGGGAGGAGCTAGAGGAATACACGGAGATTCTATGGAGAGGGGAGGAGCTAGAGGAATACACGGCCATTCTATGGAGAGGGGAGGAGCTAGAGGAATACATGGACATTCTATGGAGAGGGGAGGAGCTAGAGGCAGACACAGAGATTCTATGGAGAGGGGAGGAGCTAGAGGAATACACAGACATTCTATGGAGAGGGGAGGAGCTAGAGGAATACACTGACATTCTATGGAGAGGGGAGGAGCTAGAGGAATACACGGACATTCTATGGAGAGGGGAGGAGCTAGAGGAATACATGGACATTCTATGGAGAGGGGAGGAGCTAGAGGAATACACAGACATTCCATGGAGAGGGTGGAGCTAGGGGAATACACAGACATTCTATGGAGAGGAGAGGAGCTAGAGAAATACACGGACATTCTATGGAGAGGGGAGGAGCTAGAGGAATACACGGACATTCTATGGAGAGGGAGGAGCTTGAGGAATACACTGACATTCTATGGAGAGGGGAGGAGCTAGAGGAATACACGGACATTCTATGGAGAGGGGAGGAGCTAGAGGAATACACGGACATTCTATGGAGAGGGGAAGAGCTAGAGGCAGACACGGACATTCTATGGAGAGGGGAGGAGCTAGAGGAATACATGGACATTCTATGGAGAGGGGAGGAGCTAGAGGAATACACGGACATTCTATGGAGAGGGGAGGAGCTAGAGGAATACATGGACATTCTATGGAGAGTGGAGGAGCTAGAGGAATACACAGACATTCTATGGAGAGGGGAAGAGCTAGAGGCAGACACGGACATTCTATGGAGAGGGGAGGAGCTAGAGGAATACACAGACATTCTATGGAGAGGGGAAGAGCTAGAGGCAGACACGGACATTCTATGGAGAGGGGAGGAGCTAGAGGAATACACGGACATTCTATGGAGAGGGGAAGAGCTAGAGGCAGACACGGACATTCTATGGAGAGGGGAAGAGCTAGAGGCAGACACGGACATTCTATGGAGAGTGGAGGAGCTAGAGGAATACACGGACATTCTATGGAGAGGGGAAGAGCTAGAGGCAGACACGGACATTCTATGGAGAGGGGAGGAGCTAGAGGAATACATGGACATTCTATGGAGAGGGGAGGAGCTAGAGGAATACACGGACATTCTATGGAGAGGGGAGGAGCTAGAGGAATACATGGACATTCTATGGAGAGTGGAGGAGCTAGAGGAATACACGGACATTCTATGGAGAGGGGAGGAGCTAGAGGAATACACGGACATTCTATGGAGAGGGGAGGAGCTAGAGGAATACACGGACATTCTATGGAGAGGGGAGGAGCTAGAGGAATACATGGACATTCTATGGAGAGTGGAGGAGCTAGAGGAATACACGGACATTCTATGGAGAGGGGAGGAGCTAGAGGAATACACGGACATTCCATGGAGAGGGGAGGAGCTAGAGGAATACATGGACATTCTATGGAGAGGGGAGGAGCTAGAGGAATACACGGACATTCTATGGAGGGGGGAGGAGCTAGAGGAATACACGGACATTCTATGGAGAGGGAGGAGCTTCAGGAATACACGGACATTCTATGGAGAGGGGAGGAGCTAGAGGAATACACGGACATTCTATGGAGAGGGGAGGAGCTAGAGGAATACATGGACATTCTATGGAGAGGGGAGCAGCTAGAGGAATACATGGACATTCTATGGAGAGGGGAGGAGCTAGAGGAATACACGGACATTCTATGGAGAGGGGAGGAGCTAGAGGCAGACATAGACATTCTATGGAGAGGGGAGGAGCTAGAGGAATACACGGACATTCTATGGAGAGGGGAGGAGCTAGAGGAATACACGGAGATTCTATGGAGAGGGGAGGAGCTAGAGGAATACACGGAGATTCTATGGAGAGGGGAGGAGCTAGAGGAATACACGGACATTCTATGGAGAGGGGAGGAGCTAGAGGAATACACGGACATTCTATGGAGAGGGGAGGAGCTAGAGGAATATATGGACATTCTATGGAGAGGGGATGAGCTATAGGAAGACACAGACATTTTATGGAGATAGGAAGAGCTATTGACAGACATGGACATTCTATGGAGAGGGGTGGAGCTAGAGGAAGACACGGACATTCTGCTGCAATTATAGTTCTCCATAGAACTTTTTGAACTCCAATGGTCATCTCCTATCTCAGTAATGGGAAAATCTGTATTCACAAAAGACACATTTTACCCATGAATTGAGAATGAATGATCAGTCCAGGAGGAGAAAGAAGCAGAGTTTCCTGACTATAAAGTTTCTTATTTCCATGTTTACTATTGATTTATGAATAAAAATAAATAAAATAATGGTTTCCCTTTAAGAGCTTCACATCCATTTATTAAGGTTATAAGGAAGAATTTCTAGCTTTTAAGTTAGAAGTCATAAAAGGTAAATATTGTTCCTTTGCTATGAAGCTCATATGATTATGGCTAAAAGGGAAATGATATCAATTCACCATTATCACCAAGGACAGCAACAAATCCAATAAAAAGTAAACTCTGCTACATCTGTACATGTATAGTGCTAGTACATTATGCAACATTTTAATTTGACTAGTTATTATTGTTCTAAGGCATCTGAAAAGCAAAAAAAGCAAGCAACCTTGCAAATAGTCTTTATTGAAAACCTCCTAACATTTTGTGTACGCAGCTCCCAAGCAGACCGATCTCGCGTTATGGTTACAGATCACAAACACACTCTGCATAGTCTGATCCTTCTTGTTAGTCTACAGACAATAGAAAGGGGGACACATAGATGACTGCATGACCAAGGATTGTTTGTACTCCGTAACCTTGGTGTCACATAACTCTGCGGAAGAGCTCTATACACAAAACGGCAGATTTTTTTTTATTATTTTAGAGCCAGAAAAAAGGAATTAGCTGCCTAAGTCTTTATTTCCTTAACAGATACACATCAGCCCTTGTGCTGGCAGGAATGAGAATGTAATTTACTATTATGTATCTACATAAACACATAAACTTGGCATGTATCAGAGTGGGAGAATCAGGAGACCTCTATGCACCGATCAAATGAGAATATACCGTTAGGTCCAGAAATATTTGGGCAAAGACCGAATCTTCATGATTTCAGCTCTGCAGGCCGATATTTTGGATTTAAAATGAAACATCTGAAATGCAATTGAAGTGGAGACTTTAAGTGTTAATTAAAGGGGTTGAACAAAAAACATGAAACGTTTAGGAGTTGCAATTATTTTTCTACAAAGCTTCCTCATCACAGGGGCTCAAAAGTAATTGGACAAATTAACTTTGTCATGAATAAAATGTTAATACTTTGTAGAGAATCCTTTACAGGCAATGACGGCCTGAAGTCTGGAGGGTGGATGTTATGAAGGGGTTTTTCTTCACCATGGGAAGGATTCTGCGATCATCCACCGCTGTTGTCTTCCGGGGACATCCAGGCCTTTTTGAGTTCTCAATCTCACCAGTGCGCTCTTTTTTTGCAGAATGTGCTAAACTGTTGATTTGGCCACTTTATTATTATTATTATTATTTATTATTATAGCGCCATTTCTTCCATGGCACTTTACATGTGAAAAAGGGGTATACATACAAGAACAATTACAATAATCTTGAACACAATGTAACAGCGACTGGTACAGGAGGAGCGAGGACCCTGCCCGCGAGGGCTCACAATCTACAAAGGATGGGTGAGGATACAGTACATTTCTGTTATCTCTGTGATGGATTTCTTTTTATTTTTTAACCTAATGATGGTCTGTTTCTCTTCTATTGAGTGCTCCTTTGACCGCATGTTGTGGGTTCACAGCAACAGCTTCAAAAATGCAAATGTCACACCTGGAATCAGCTTCAGACCTTTTACCTGCTTAATTGATGATGGATTAATGAGGGAATAGCCAAGGCAGCCCATTAAAGAGCTTTGAGATAATAGTCCAATTACTTTTGGTCCCTGTAACAAGAGGCAGCTACATATTAAGGATTCCTAAACCCTTCCCTCAACTGCAATACGCTCAAATTAAAGCTGAGAGATGGCTTTTTTATCCCATGTTGATTATATAACTGTATCTTCAATATGTTTTGGTAAACAGCTAAACTGCTAAAACTTTACTAAATTGTGACAATATTCTTCAAAACATCTGAAAAGAAAATTAAATAAATAAAACATAAAAACAAACTGTAGAAATAAATAAATAAATAAATAAATGAATGAATAAATAAATACAGACCGACTAACATATGGTTTCATTTATTAGGGAAAATATTACGGAAGTAAGAAATCATTGTAGAGTGGAAGAATAATAAAAATATTTATCCAGGGAGTAAGCCAAAAATAGAGGGGGGAGTGGGGGGGGGGGGCTGGGTGCAAATGTCAGATAGTGGAGGATGGAAAAGAAAATGTACTACATTGGTGGTCGGGCAATGGGCCCCCAATGGTCGAAGGTATTTAAGACATAGCAGAGCATACTTGCATCACAACTGGATGTTAAAGGAGTCTCCAGAAATAAGGGATATTTCCAGGACTCTCTACTGAATATTGTTGGCAGTCAACACTAGGGGGAGCTAGCTGGCTGTATATATGTATTTTTTAATTATACTCTTATTTTATAGAAGCTGAATGGGCATGTATACAGTGAGCGCCCCCTAGTGGTAACTGCGCACAAACATAAACTTATTCAATATGTCTGGGAGAGATTAGTCACTGTACATGGAGGAACTCTGCTGCTTTTATATTCCACAGTCTACATTTTATTCTCTGCTTATGTGATATGGTTGAACACTTCTCCAGCACTAATCTCCATTAATACCTGCTGTATTACTATGAATAGTAGGATATCCTCTTTCATCCCACTGCGTTTTGGGTTGCAGGCTTAATATTTACTACGGCTCAATAAGTGACATATCTGCTTCCTATACGGAGAGGATTGACTGTGATAAATGATTTCACAGAGTGCACAGTAGGATTTGGCAGGAAACTCAACACCACGTCCATAGGTTTGTGCTATAGAGTCTCCGCTCGGGGCAGGTTCCGGCTGTGCTGGAGTCTGTCATATATTTACAGAATTACCAGCTCTCTCCTGGCCTGAAACATGCACAGCTCAAATACTGAGCTCACAAGAACATTCCAGCTCCAGGCTGCGCCTCGGAAATTATACACCAAGGCATAAAAATGTCTATTTACCAGAGCTAGCACAGTGACATCTGACAGCCCTCCAGCCCATAACCATTCTTTTTTCGTCTATAGAGGCAGTATTATAGTAGTTATATTCTTGTACATAGGGGGCAGTATTATAGTAGTTATATTCTTATACATAGGAGCAGTATTATAGCAGTTATATTCTTGTGCATAGGAGCAGTATTATAGTAGTTATATTCTTGTACATAGGGGACAGTATTATAGTAGTTATATTCTTGTACATAGGAGCAGTAATATAGTAGTTATATTCTTGTACATAGGGGCAGTATTATAGTAGTTATATTCTTGTACATAGGGGCAGTATTATAGTAGTTATATTCTTGTACATAGGGGCAGTATTATAGTAGTTATATTCTTGTACATAGGAGCAGTATTATAGTAGTTATATTCTTGTACATAGGGGCAGTATTATAGTAGTTATGTTCTTGTACATAGGGGGCAGTATTATAGTAGTTATATTCTTGTACATAGGGGGCAGTATTATAGTAGTTATATTCTTGTACATAGGAGCAGTATTATAGTAGTTATATTCTTGTACATAGGGGGCAGTATTATAGTACTTATATTCTTGTACATAGGGGCAGTATTATAGTAATTATATTCTTGTACATAGGGGCAGTATTATAGTAGTTATATTCTTGTACATAGGGGCAGTATTATAGTTGCTATATTCTTGTACATTGAAGCAGTATTATAGTACTTATATTCTTATACATATGAGCAGTATTATAGTAATTATATTCTTGTACATAGGGGCAGTATTATAGTAGTTATATTCTTGTACATAGGGGCAGTATTATAGCAGTTATATTCTTGTACATAGGGAGCAGTATTATAGTAGTTATATTCTTGTACATAGGGGCAGTATTATAGTAGTTATATTCTTGTACATAGGGGGCAGTATTATAGTAGTTATATTCTTGTATATAGGAGTAGTATTATAGTAGTTATATTCTTGTACATAGGGGGCAGTATTATAGTAGTTATATTCTTGTACATAGGGGGCAGTATTATAGTAGTTATATTCTTGTACATAGAGGCAGTATTATAGTAGTTATATTCTTGTACATAGGAGCAGTATTATAGTAGTTATATTCTTGTACATAGGGGGCAGTATTATAGTAGTTATATTCTTGTACATAGAGGCAGTATTATAGTAGTTATATTCTTGTACATAGGAGCAGTATTATAGTAGTTATATTCTTGTACATAGGGGCAGTATTATAGTAGTTATACTCTTGTACATAGGGGCAGTATTATAGTAATTATATTCTTATACATATGAGCAGTATTATAGTAATTATATTCTTGTACATGGGGGCAGTATTATAGTAATTATATTCTTGTACATAGGGAGCAGTATTATAGTAGTTATATTCTTGTACATTGGAGCAGTATTATAGTAGTTATATTTTTATACATATGAGCAGTATTATAGTAATTATATTCTTGTACATAGGGGCAGTATTATAGTAGTTATATTCTTGCACATAGGAGCAGTATTATAGTAGTTATATTCTTATACATATGAGCAGTATTATAGTAATTATATTCTTGTACATGGGGGCAGTATTATAGTAATTATATTCTTGTACATAGGGAGCAGTATTATAGTAGTTATATTCTTGTACATAGGGGCAGTATTATAGTAGTTATATTCTTATACATATGAGCAGTATTATAGTAGTTATATTCTTGTACATAGGAGCAGTATTATAGTAGTTATATTCTTGTACATAGGAGCAGTATTATAGTAGTGATATTCTTGTACATTGGAGCAGTATTATAGTACTTATATTCTTATACATATGAGCAGCATTATAGTAGTTATATTCTTGTACATAGGAGCAGTATTATAGTAGTGATATTCTTGTACATAGGAGCAGTATTATAGTAGTGATATTCTTGTACATTGGAGCAGTATTATAGTACTTATATTCTTATACATATGAGCAGCATTATAGTAGTTATATTCTTGTACATAGGAGCAGTATTATAGTAGTTATGTTCTTGCACATAGGAGCAGTATTATAGTAGTTATATTCTTGTACATAGGGGCAGTATTATAGCAGTTATATTCTTGTACATAGGAGCAGTATTATAGTAGATATATTCTTGTACATAGGGGGCAGTATTATAGTAGTTATATTCTTGTATATAGGGGGCAGTATTATAGTAGTTATATTCTTGTACATAGGGGGCAGTATTATAGTAGAAATATTCTTGTACATAGGGGACAGTATTATAGTAGTTATATTCTTGTACATAGGAGCAGTATTATAGTAGTTATATTCTTGTACATAGGAGCAGTATTATAGTAGTTATATTCTTGTACATAGGGGGCAATATTATAGTAGAAATATTCTTGTACATAGGGGACAGTATTATAGTAGTTATGTTCTTGTACATAGGAGCAGTATTATAGTAGTTATATTCTTGTATATAGGGGCAGTATTATAGTAGTTATATTCTTGTACATAGGGGGCAGTATTATAGTAGTTATATTCTTCTACATAGGAGCAGTATTATAGTAGTTATATTCTTGTACATAGGGGCAGTATTATAGTAGTTATATTCTTGTACATAGGAGCAGTATTATAGTCGTAATTTTCTTGTACAAAGGGACAGTATTATAGTAGTTATATTCTTGTACATAGGGGCAGTAATATAGTAGTTATATTCTTGTACATAGGGGCAGTATTATAGTAGTTATATTCTTGTACATAGGAGCAGTATTATAGTAGTTATATTCTTGTACATAGGGGCAGTATTATAGTAGTTATATTCTTGTACATAGGGGCAGTATTATAGTAGTTATATTCTTGTACATAGGAGCAGTATTATAGTAGTTATATTCTTGTATATAGGGGCAGTATTATAGTAGTTATATTCTTGTACATAGGGGGCAGTATTATAGTAGTTATATTCTTGTACATAGGGGCAGTATTATAGTAGTTATATTCTTCTACATAGGGGGCAGTATTATAGTAGTTATATTCTTGTACATAGGGGGCAGTATTATAGTAGGTATATTCTTGTACATAGGGGCAGTATTATAGTAGTTATATTCTTGTACATAGGGGCAGTATTATAGTAGTTATATTCTTGTACATAGGAGCAGTATTATAGTAGTTATATTCTTGTACATAGGAGTAGTATTATAGTAGTTATTTTCTTGTACATAGGGACAGTATTATAGTAGTTATATTCTTGTACATAGGGGCAGTATTATAGTAGTTATATTCTTGTACATAGGGGGCAGTATTATAGTAGTTATATTCTAGTATATAGGAGCAGTATTATAGTAGTTATATTCTTGTACATAGGGGGCAGTATTATAGTAGTTATATTCTTGTACATAGGGGGTAGTATTATAGTAGTTATATTCTTGTACATAGGAGTAGTATTATAGTAGTTATTTTCTTGTACATAGGGACAGTATTATAGTAGTTATATTCTTGTACATAGGGGCAGTATTATAGTAGTTATATTCTTGTACATAGGGGGCAGTATTATAGTAGTTATATTCTAGTATATAGGAGCAGTATTATAGTAGTTATATTCTTGTACATGGGGGCAGTATTATAGTAGTTATATTCTTGTACATAGGGGGTAGTATTATAGTAGTTATATTCTTGTACATAGGGGCAGTATTATAGTAGTTATATTCTTGTACATAGGGACAGTATTATAGTAGTTATATTCTTGTACATAGGGGCAGTATTATAGTAGGTATATTCTTGTACATGGGGGCAGTATTATAGTAGTTATATTCTTGCACATAGGGGCAGTATTATAGTAGTTATATTCTTGTACATAGGGGGCAGTATTATAGTAGTTATATTCTTGTACATGGGAGCAGTATTATAGTAGTTATATTCTTGTACATGGGGACAGTATTATAGTAGTTATATTCTTGTACATGGGGGCAGTATTATAGTATTTATATTCTTGTACATAGGGGGCAGTATTATAGTAGTTATATTCTTGTACATGGGGGCAGTATTATAGTAGTTATATTCTTGTACATAGGGACAGTATTATAGTAGTTATATTCTTGTACATAGGAGCAGTATTATAGTATTTATATTCTTGTACATAGGGGGCAGTATTATAGTAGTTATATTCTTGTACATAGGGACGAATAAAGACTTGCGTCCATCAAGTTCGACCTGTAAGTTCTGTAGTTGCTAAAGTTGATCCAGAGGAGGGCAAAAACCCCAAATGATTTAGCCAATCTTCACCTGAGGAAAAATTCCCTCCCGACTCTGAAACCAGCAGTCAGAATAAATCCCTGTATCAACCTACTATTTTATTCTATTTTTAAGTATATGCAGAAATCTGCCTGGTATCTAGAAAAGCATCCAGTCCCCGCTTGAACTGGTGTAGTGAATCCGACATTACCGTCTCCTCACTCAGTGAATTCCATATTCTCACTGCTCTTACCGTAAAGAACCCCTTCCTATGCTGGTGCTGAAACCTTTTCTCTTCCAGTCTTAGTGAGTGCCCTCTTGTTACCGTAATATCCCTCCTTTTGAAGAAATCCCGGGCAAGGTCTCTATACTGTCCCCTAACATATTTGTACACATTTATTATGTCCCCCCTCAACCTTCTCTTTTCCAGGCTGAATAGTCCTAGTTTTGCCAACCTCTCTGGGTATTGCAGTCCCTCCATTCCCTTTATTAATTTTGTTGCCCTCCTTTGTACCTTTTCAAGCTCATTTATATCCTTTCTATATATTGGGGCCCATAACTGAGCACAGTATTCCAAGTGTGGTCTGACCAGTGCTTTGTACAGTGGAAGAACAATGTTCTCATCCTTTGCAGCTATACCTCTTCTGATACATCCCATTACCCTGTTTGCCCTTACAGCAGCCGCCTGACTTTGGGCACTCCAATTTAGTTTGCTATCAATCAAGATGCCCAAGTCCTTCTCCATCTCTGAATTCCCCAATGATTTCCCATTCAGTGAGTACTGGTGACTTCCAGTTTTCCTTCCCATATGTATGACCTTACATTTCTCCTCGTTAAACCTCATTTGCCATTTAATGCTCCACCTACCCAGCTTATCCAAATCCCTCTGAAGGTCTTCACTATCCTCTTTTGTATTAATTGTTTTACATAACTTTGTGTCATCTGCAAATATTGATATTTTACTATTTATCCCGTTGACTATGTCGTTAATAAAGATATTAAATAACATTGGGCCTAGTACAGACCCCTGTGGTACCCCACTAGTGACGCTTACCCAATCTGAGAATATTCCATTTATAACCACCCTCTGCCTTCTATCCTTTAGCCAGTTAGCTACCCACTTGCAGACATTTTCCCCCAGCCCCATCATTCTCATTTTGTATACCAACCTATTATGTGGCACGCTATCGAACGCTTTTGAGAAGTCGAGATACACGACATCCACTGGTTCCCCCTGATCTACTCGAGAGCTAACCTCCTCGTAGAAGTCAATCAGGTTTGTTTGGCAGGAGCGATTCCTCATGAATCCATGTTGGTTCGGGGTTAAAAGATTATTAGCATCAAGATGCTCCATGATTGCCTCATTAATAAAGCCTTCAAAAATTTTGCCCACAACGGACGTCAGACTCACCGGCCGATAGTTTCCGGCGTCACTTTTTGCTCCCTTTTTGAATATTGGCACTACATTCGCCTGTCGCCAATCAAGTGGTACAGACCCAGTCTCAACAGAGTCCTTAAATATAAGATATAACGGTCTGTCTATCACATGACTTAGTTCCCTTAGTACCCGTGGGTGTATGCCATCAGGTCCTGGTGATTTGTTTATTTTAATGTTACTGAGGCGTTTCTGTACCCCAGCTTGGGTTAGATTTGTCATACTTAGTGGAGGATTAAGCTTGTCACTTCTCATTTCGCCTGTTAGTTCTTTTTCCTTTGTGAAAGTTGACGAAAAAAATTTATTTAATAGATTAGCTTTATCCTCATCTTTCTCTATGATTTTGCCTTCATCACTTTTTATCGGTCCAATATTATTCGATTTAATCCTTTTACTATTTATATACGTAAAGAACAGTTTGGGATTTGATCTACTTTCCCTAGCAATACGTCTCTCTGTTTCCTCCTTTGCTATTTTTATTTGTTTTTTGCAGGTTCTCGTTTTTTCCTTGTAACACATTAGTGCCTCCTTGCTGTTTTCCTGTTTCAATCTCTTGAATGCCTCTTTTTTGCTATTTAACGCCCCTTTTACGTTCTTATTCAACCATATTGGTTTCCTCTTATTTCTGGCCCTTTTATTCCCATACGGTATATACCTCTCGCACTGAGTATTCAGAATTCTTTTGAAGGTTTCCCATTTACTATTCGTATTTCCTTGATTAAGAACTTTGTCCCAGTCTATAAGTTGAAGGTTTTCTTTCAGCTGATCAAACTTCGCCCTCCTAAAGTTTAATGTTTTAGTTGTTCCCTTATTGATAACCCTACTGAAGGGCATTTTGAAATTGATAATATTATGATCGCTATTACCTAGGTGCCCCCCTATCTGTACCTCAGTTATTCTATCAGGCCTATTAGTCAATATTAAGTTATATTCTTGTACATAGGAGCAGTATTATAGTAGTTATATTCTTGTGCATAGGAGCAGTATTATAGTAGTTATATTCTTGTACATAGACACAGTATTATAGTAGTTATATTCTTGTACATAGGGGCAGTATTATAGTAGTTATATTCTTGTACATTGGAGCAGTATTATAGTAGTTATATTCTTGTACATAGGGGCAGTATTATAGTAGTTATATTCTTGTACATTGGAGCAGTATTATAGTAGTTATATTCTTGTACATAGGGACAGTATTATAGTAGTTATATTCTTGTGCATAGGGGCAGTATTATAGTAGTTATATTCTTGTACATAGGGGCAGTATTATAGTAGTTATATTCTTGTGCATAGGGGCAGTATTATAGTAGTTATATTCTTGTACATAGGGGGTAGTATTATAGTAGTTATATTCTTGTACATAGGAGCAGTATTATAGTAGTTATATTCTTGTACATGGGGTAGTATTATAGCAGTTATATTCTTGTATATAGGGGCAGTATTATAGTAGTTATATTCTTGTATATAGGGGCAGTATTATAGTAGTTATATTCTTGTACATAGGGGGTAGTATTATAGTAGTTATATTCTTGTACATAGGAGCAGTATTATAGTAGTTATATTCTTGTACATAGGGGCAGTATTATATTAGTTATATTCTTGTACATAGGAGGCAGTATTATAGTAGTTATATTCTTGTACATAGGCGGCAGTATTATAGTAGTTATATTCTTGTACATAGGGGCAGTATTATAGTAGTTATATTCTTATACATAGGGGCAGTATTATAGTAGTTATATTCTTGTACATGGGGTAGTATTATAGTAGTTATATTCTAGTACTTTGGGACAGTGTTATAGTTGGTATATTTTTATATAAAAATGATTAGGTTAAAAAACAGTATTCTACTTTTTACTTCGCATTGTTCCTCATGGAAATCCAATTTTATTTTTTAGACTAATTTGCTTTTAATGATGCAGTTCTCACAGGATGAGACGTTCTACGCTGTATACACATTGGTTATTTATGTAGTGGAATAATATAACAGACATCTACATAAACAAATAAATGTAATTGCCTTTGATGAAATGGAAATACATTACATTACATTTACCACAATACATTTCCCTTTATTACTCTGCTCCGGGATTCAGACATGAGAATTAGAACATTCTTTACAAGCTTTCTTAATTATGCCTTCTCTCTAAGGAGACAGTTAAAAGCCAAGAAGATGTCCTTGTTTTGCTTCTTATTTTCTGTCTGTTCATTTCTGCTTTCTGTCATTTATGACGATCCAGATTTCTCTGATAAGATATATTATAAAGTTACTTATATTCGCCTGTATTATTGAATTATTTGTGTTTACAAAGTCCATGCCTGGTCATCTAGTCATCCTCATCAAGAGGTGGGTCTTCAGGTTCGTTTTGAAGGTTTCCACGGTCGGAGAGAGGCTGATATGTTGGGGTAGAAACAGGCGAAATCTTGTATGCGATTGTGGGAAGAGAAGGTAAAAGGGGAGTACAGAAGGAGATCTTGTGAGGATCGGAGGTTGCGCACAGATAAGTACCGGGAGACTAGGTCACAGACGTATGGAGGAGACAGGTTGTTGATGGCTTTGTATGCCATGGTTAGTGTTTTCAACTGGAGTCTCTGGGCATTGAAAGGATTGAGAGAGGGGGGAGGCCGGGGAATAGCGGGGGGACAGGTTGATTAGTCGAGCAGCAGAGTTTAGGATAGATTGGAGGGGCGCGAGAGTGTTGGAAGGGAGGCCACAGAGCAGGAGGTTGCAGTAGTCGAGGCGGGAGATGATGAGGGCATGCACTAGATGTTTTTGCAGATTCTTGGTTGAGGAATGTGCAGATCCGGAAAATATTTTTAAGTTGGAGTCGGCAAGTAGTGGAAAGGGCTTGAATATGTGGTTCTAAGGAGAGATCGGAGTCCAGGGTTACCCCGAGGCAGCGAGCTTGCGGGACTGGGGAGAGTGAGCAGTCATTTACTTAAAGGATAGGTAAGTTGGGGGGGTTGAGTGAGATGGGGAAAAATGATGAATCCTGTTTTGTCCATGTGAAGTTTTAGAAATCTAGCAGAGGAAGGATGAAATAATGGACAGACATTGTGGAATTCTGGTTAGTAGGAGATATCGGGTCCAGAGAGGTAGATCTGTGTGTCATCAGCATAGAGGTGATACTGAAAGCCGTGAGACTCTATGAGCTGTTCCAGGCTGAAGGTGTAGATGAAGGAGAGCAGGGGCCCTAGGGCTGAACTTTGAGGAAAACCGGCAGATAGGGGGCGAGATGAGGAGGTGTTGTGTGAGTGGGAGACACTGAATGTCCGGTCTGTTAGGTATGAAGAGATCCAAGATAGGGCCAAGTCTCTGATGCCAAGAGATTAGAGAGTCTGTAGTAATAGGTGATGATCCACTGTGTCGAAGAAAGATGACAGGTCCAGGAGGAGAAGGACAAAGTAGCGTCACTTAGATTTGGCGTTCAGTAGGTCGTTGATGACTTTAGTCAGGGTAGTTTCAGTGAAGTGATGTGGTCGGAAACCAGATTGTAAGCGGTCAAAGAGGGAGCAGGAGGAGAAGTGGGAGGAAAGTTCAAAATTTTGTTCCAGTAGTTATTGACAGGTTGAAGAGATGGGTTAGGGTTGGGATGAAGACACTGGTAAGGTTTGTGATGAGGTGGGATGGGATCGGGTCGAGTGCACAGGTGGTGAGATGTGATCTTGAGATTAGAGAGAAAAATCGATCTTCTGTAATGGTGGAGAAGCTGATTTTGGAGGAATTTTGGAGGACTGCTGAGTAGTTATGAGTAGGGGCTACTTGGGTTGTAGGCCAAACTTTCTCTGATGTTATCAATCTTCTGCTTGAAGAATGAAGCAAAGTCTTCAGCTGAGATGAGTGGAGAGGGAGGAAGCGCTGGGGGACAGAGGAGAGAATTGAGAGTGTTGAATAGTTGTTTAGGGTTGTGAGACAGGGAGGATATGAGAGATGAGAAGTAGGTTTTTTTCTTACAATGAGTGTGGACTTGAAAGTAGTGAGGGACTGTTTGAATGTTGAATGTTTGTTGGAGTGGGATCTCTTCCATCTCCGCTCAGCAACCCTGGAAGACCGCATCAGTTCTTTAGTCAGGCTGGTGTGCCAGGGTTGCCTGTTGATTTTTACGAGCTTTGGTATGTGTGAGAGGGGCAACCATTTTGAGAGCTGCAGCTGTTGTGGTGTTATATAAAGCAGCATCTGCATCATGTAAGGAACTTATGTCTGTAAGAGGGAAAAGGGATTCAGAGAGTGAGTGTAGGTCAAGGTGCTTGAGATTTCTGCAAGGGTGTGCAAGTTTGTGGGTGGGGATTGTGCACCTGGAGAAGGCGGGAAGAGAATGTAAGTAGATTGTGGTCAGACAGAAGGAGAGGAGAGTAAGAGAGGTTAGATAGGGAACAGAGGCGGGTGAAGATGAGGTCCAGTGTGTGACAATCTTTGTGAGTGGCTGCAGAAGACCTTTGAGCGAGGCCGAAGGAGGAAGTGAAGGATAGAAGCTTAGAGACAGCTGAGAGGGAAGTGCCAATGGGGATGTTGAAGTCGCCTAATATGTTTTACCCTCTCTCTTCTGATCTCACGTCAGTCATGAATCCTAAAAATCAGTGAATTTGTGCATTTGATTGGAGTTGGATCCAAGTGTCAGTGTGAATCCCCTTCCTTCTACTAGTATCAACCCCTGATGTTGTCCAATGGTTCTCATAGAAATCTCTTAATGATCCATGGATTGACTGGTTATCTAGTGGCCTATTCCTTATCCTGGGGGCCCAGTTGCTTGTTATTTTTCTGCAACTGTCAAAAAAAAAAGACATGGACTGCACTGCCAAAATTCATCATTGATCTGTTGCAGCCAAGCAGGGTTCTTTTTGTTCATATCCCTGGTGATTCAGTGCTTTATTCACATCCCTTTTATCTCTAGTAATTCTGAGTTTTTTTTTTTCATATTCTTTATGATCCAGTGATTTATTTGTATTCATAGTAATTCTTTGGTATAATAATATCCTCGGTGGTCCAGTTGTTTTTTTCATACCTTTGTTGATTCAGTGGCTTATCTGTATTCATAGAGATTCACTGGTATATTCATATGCCTGATTGTCCAGTGTTTTTTTTTTACATATATCTGGTGATCCAGTGCTTTATTAATTATATCCTCGGTGATCCAGAAATGTATGTCTATACCTAATGATTCAGTGATATATTCATATCCCTGGTGGTCTAGTAGTTTATGTTCTTATTGATTGAGAGGTTTATTCATATACCTGGTTGTCCAGTGTTTTTCCATATTCCTGGTAATCTAGTGGTTTATACATATCCCTGGTGGTCTAGTGGTTTGTTTATATTCTTGGTGATCCATTGGTTTATTCATATCTCTGGTTTTGCTCTGTTTTTTGAACATATCCCTGGTAATCTAGTGGTTCATATTCCTGGGGACTCACTGCTTTATTCATATCCCTGGTGACCTAGTGGTTTACTTACAATCTTGGGGATCTCATGGTTAATAATATCCCTAATAATCCAGTTCATTTTTTTCATATCCCTGGTGATTTACTGGTTAATAAGATGAACAGAGATGTCTATTATCGAGCACAATGATCTAATCATATGGCCATACTGGGCTACATCAGATTACCAGGACCAGAAATCTCTAAACAGCATCAACGAGATTATATTACTTTATACAGCAAAATCATCAACTTCACCAATGACAACTTCTCGCCCAACGCTAAGACATTGTGGAAGATCATTTTGACTAGATTTTCCCTTTAAGAACATTCGACGTGGCGTAATGTGCTTCTAATTTTTCACTTACAGAAATAGATTTACCAGTAAGAAGAACTAAAGGGAAATATTTCATAACTCTGAAGAACATTTTGTAGAATTAATATTTCCCTTTGTTCTTTAAAAAAAAAAAAATCCGATCCTTCTGTGAACAATTATCAGTCACAACTTGTAAATAGGAAATTATTATAATCATGGGGGAATCCGAAATACAAGAGGAGAAAAATTATGTAACTTGGGATGTAACAGTGGTGTGGAACCAGTATCTATCTATCTATCTATCTATCTATCTATCTATCTATCTATCTATCTATCTATCTATCTATCATCTATCTATCTATCTATCTATTATCTATCTATTATCTATCTATCTATCTATCATCTATCTATCTATCTATCTATCTATCTATTATCTATCTATCTATCTATCATCTATCTATCTATTATCTATCTATCTATCTATTAATCTATCTATCTATCTATCTATCATCTATCTATCTATCTATCATCT